>NC_050575.1:259830281-260142364 GCF_011100635.1 Trichosurus vulpecula | reverse complement strand
GCAAAAAAGTCTAAACAAAAGGGCTTTAATATATTTGTGGAGAGGGTAATCACTTTCAGGTGGCAGCATCTGAGAAGGCTTCATGGAGGATGTGGCACCTGAGCTGAGCCTTCAAGGAAGAAACAGACTTAACCAGGGACATCTAAACTGATTAGATTCCAGACATGGGGTGATGGGGTGAGGGTGAGGGTGATGGTGGCAAGGTTTGCCATCTTTGAAAATGAATAGAAATGAGAGAAGAAAGGACAAGATTAGAGAGAAATGTTCAGGCCAATTTAGCTGAATCACAGAAAATGTGATGGTGAATAGACAGAAACAGGGTTAGAAGAGTAGGATGGCTCTAGATTTGTGGAGGGTCTTCCAAGCCAGGCTAGGAAATTTGCATTTTATCTGATGGGCAATGGGGCAACCCTGAAGATTATCAATCTTGAGAGAGACATGATCAGACCTATGCCTTAGGAGGAAGATCTAGGTTGACCAGGGAAAAGATGAGGCACTTAGAAAAACTTAGTTTAGTAGTACAATGGCTTAGGTGAGAAATTTGAGCTAGAACGAGGGTCGGAGCTAGGGTACTGGTAGAGTGAATGCAGCAGAAGTAAAACTTAGGACTTAGCCAGTGATAGGATGTGGGCAGTGAGAGAAAAGGAAGGGTCCTAGATGATGCTGAGCCTGAGTGACTGGATGGATCACCAAATGATATTTACATTTTGGGAGGTGGAGGAGGTTTTTTGACTATAGAATTTGTGGCACAGCCAAGAGATCCAGATGGAGACATGCAACTGACAGTGAAAGATGTGGGACTGGAGTGCAAAGAGATCATTCTGAGCTGAATATGTATACTTGAGAGTCATCTGCCTAGGAGTGACAGATAATTAAAGCAAGGGGAATATGTGCTATTGCTAAGCGAGAGATAATAGCTAAAAATAATCATACAATAGCAAAGATTTACATAGTACTTACTATGTGCTAGGCTCTGTGTGCCATTTTACAATTATCTTATTTGATCCTCATAATAACCCTGAGACGTAGGTGCTTTTACTTTCCCCCATTTCGCTGATGAGAAATCTGAGGCAAACAGAGGTTATGTGACTTGCCTACAGTCACACAGCTAGTAAGTGTCTGAGGTCAGATTTGAACTCAGGTCTTCCTCCAGGCCTCCAGGTCCAGCGCTCTATTCACTGCACCATCTAATCAAGGACATGAGGGAATGAAAGATAAACTAATAAAGGAAACTGATAAGTGATCAGACCAGGGGTGGGGAGCCTCCTTAAGTGTGGCCCTTTGACTGAATCCAAACTTCACAGAACAATTCCCTTAATAAAAGGATTTTGTTCTATGAAGTTTGGATTCAGTCAAAGGGCTACACTTGTGAATCTGGAGGGCCACATGTGGCCTCCAGGCCGCAGGTTCCCCACAGACAGTTAAAAGGAGAATCAGGAGAGAACAGTGTCACAGAAGCCAATGGAGGAAAGAATAATATAAAGTTTCCAGGATGATAGTAGTGAAAAAATTAATAGTTAATAATGTCAAATGCTGCACAAAGGGGAAGGAGCATGCAGCCTGAGAAAAGACTGTTTCATTTGGCAATTATTAAGTCAATCCTAATCTTTCAGAGAGAAAGTCAACAAAGTGTTGGGGACAAAAGATTACAGGGGATTTGAGAGCGAATGAGTGATGATAAAGTAAAAATATTAAGTATAGATTGTTCTTTCTAGAAATGAATAGTGAAAAGAAGGGTAAATATAGCATGATAGCTGGAGGATCCACTAGGAGAAACCTGAGAAGAGAGACAGAGAGACACACAGAGAGACAGAGACAGATGGAGACAGACAGAGACAGATGGAGACAGACAGAGATAGAGAGATAGGCAGACGCAGACAGAGGCAGAGACTGGGAAACAGAAAGATAGAGAGAAGAGAGAGTGAGAGACGGAGAGACAGAGACCAAGAGAGACACACATACACACACTTACATACACATACACACATACATATACACACACACACACACATACACAAAGAAAGAGAGAGAGAGAGAGTTAGAGGCAAGGGGGGAACAACCAATGAAAACACTCAGAGCTGGGAGATGGAGGGTCACATTCAAGGAAAGGAAGCTAGTGTCCCTAAAAGGGGTGTATGGGGGGGCAGGTTATGAAGGGCTTTGAAAACCAATTTCAAAATTGGATATAATAAGGAGCTGCTGGAGTTTATTGAATAAGGTGTGATATGGTCAAAATGATATTTTAGGAAGATGAGGTGATTTTGACACCTGACGTGAGGAGGGATTGGTGTGGGGAGAAACTTGCAACAGAGAGACCCACCAGCAGGCTATCGCAAAGGTCTAGGCATGAGGTGCTGAGGGCCTGTACCAGTGTAGTGGCAATGTCACAGAAGAGAAGGGGAGAGATATATGACAGATAGTATGAAGACAATGGGACTTGACCACTAATTGGATATGGAAGTAAGAGATAGTGAAGAATTATGGATGGATGATACCTAGGTTGCAAGCCTGAGTGACTGAGAGGATGACGGTAACCTGAAAAGTAACAAGAAAATTAGAAAAGGGGAGGGTTTGAGGTGGAAGATAATAAGTTAGACATGTTGAGTTTAAGATGTTGATAAGTTGTCCATGTTGAAATTTCTAAGAAACAGAGATAAGAGACTGCAGGTCAGGAGAAAGAGTAGGGATAGACAAGTAGATCTGAGTCAATTGCATAGAGATGAAAATTGAAACCATGGGAGCTGATGAGATGACCAAGTGAAATAGTATAGAGGGAGAATAGAAGAGGTCCTGGTCCAGAGCCTTGGGGGACTCCTCTCTCAAGTGAAGATAAAGAGGAGCAAAAGAGGCAGAGGAGTAGTCAGGTAGGTAGTAGGAGGAAACAGGAGAGAGCAGTATCATGAAAATCTAGAGAGAAGAGAGTTTAAAGGAAAAGATAGTGGTTAACTGTGCTAAAGATTTCAGGGAGGTCAAAGAAGATGAGGATTGAGAAAAAACTGTTAGATTTGGTAATTAAGAGATTATTAGTAACTGGAAAGAGCAGCTTCAGTTAAAAGTTGGAAGCCAGAGTGCAAAGAGTTCTGAAAAGAGTGAAAGGAAAGGAAGTAGAAGCATCTATTGTAGATGGCCTCCTTAAGGAGTTTATCTACAAAAGGGAAGAGAAATAAAGAATGATAGCTAGCAGGGATAGATGAATCAAATTAGGCTTTGTTGAGGATGGAGGTGGTATAGGCATGTATGCAGGTAGTAGAGAAGCAGCCAATAGAGAGAAAGCAATTAAATATTAGTAAGAGAGTACATTTGATAGAAGGGGCAATCCATTGGAGGATAAATAATGGAATGGTTTGACTTGTGCCTTTAGAGGGATTTGCATTGGCAAGGAGAAATGCCACCTCTTCATGTGAAATAGGTGTGAAGAAGGAGATAGTGGCAGAGGACAACTGAATGACTTGAGATGAAGAACAGGGAGCTCTCTGCAGATTTCAATTTTTTCAATTAAACATGAAGCAAGCTTCTCAGTTGGTAGTGTAGGGGAAAGGAGAGCTGAGGGTGACTTGAGGAATGAAGAGGTTTGAAAAAGCCATTGTGGTGAGTGAGATAGTTAATCAATTAGAGAGGTTTAAAACAATTGCCCTCTGACAGTGAGGACCCAGTTGAGATTATGTAACATAAAGTTGTAATGGACCCAGTCCATTGTGGAAGATGCACTTAAGAGGGGAGAGATTCAAGGCATGGAGGTAAATTGGAAGGCTACTACAGGCAAGAAATAGAGTCTGAACTGGGTCGGTGACCCTATGCATAGAAAGAAGGTTGTGGATATGAGTAAGATCAAGGAGGTAGAAGCAACAAGACTGGGCAACTGATTGGTTGTGAGGGATTGCTCTGTGGCAGTGAGAGCTCATTAGAAGTTAGCTACCGTCTGTTTGTACCTGACCCTTTCAGCATTACTTACACAATCTTTTTCACAGGGTTGTGAAGCCCTCAAAGTAACATATAAACACAAATATATATTATATCCGGCTTGTCTTATGGAACAATTCACATGGTTGTGACGGATGAAGACAATTCATTGATTTCCAGGGTCCACCTTGTTCATACTTTAAAGAAAAACAAAACTGCGCCTGTGAATTCATTGATACTGGGAACTGCCAGTGAAGTAACTTCCATCACCAATGATGACTGGCAAATGCTTTCCAACTGACAGTCTTAGGGAGTTGATCAATGATGTGCCCTGGGTCATGCAGTCAGTAGCTACGAGATGAGGTTCTTGAGTGTTCCTGACTCTGTACGTAGCTCTATGTCTACTATGCCATGCTGCACCTCTTAAAATTAAAAAATTTGATATTTTAATATTTGGTTCAAATACTATGATACCAAACAAAATTTGAAAAAGAGATTATATAATTAAACCTACAGTTTATAAAGCACCTCCCCTTTTCAATCTTCAAGCAGCTTGTCAATGTCATTCCAGTTTTCATGAGATCTTTTTGAAGTAGGTGGAATTAGAAGTAGCATTCTATCCTTTAAACTTAATAATATTTACTAAAAGCATAGCTCTTACTAAATGCAAAGCATCTAATTCATGAGACCTTAAAGGTCACTTTAAAAAACCAAGGCTTGTAGAGAGCCAAGGGGTGGGTGTTTCTGGTCACTGTGCCAGGTGCCTTATTCAACATATGCCCACAAATCCATGGTTGGAACAATTTATTCCAGTCTGTTCTTTTTTATTTCTTAACTTTAGTCCCGAAGACTTCGGAACCGATTGCTTCCATGAACTTTTTGCAAAGTACTTGTTTGTGACTAGCAGACAACCGACTGTGGTTTGTGCTGTATTTTCCAGGGAAGCTGTCAAATGGCTTTTATCTGCCAGTCTTCTAAACTGCATCACAGGGTGATACTGGCAGTATAGCTGCTCAAGAGATTGTGTCTGATTGACTTGTCATAAGACTCGGAACATGCTCAGGATTTTTAATAGATCAACTTACATAAATCCCCTTAGGTCTTTATTTCTATGTCTCCCGAAGTTGAACTCTCATGCCTCATCATGGTACAGAGGTGATGCTGGAGTCTCCAAAACTACGTCAGCAGAGCCCAAGGTCTGGCAGGTCTTTCAAAGCTGGAAAGGCATTCAAGTAAAAGACTTGTATTGGACAGTAAGTCTGTCAGCAGAAGACCAGCCAGCCAAGTTTAGAGAGGCACATCACCAGGTTGGGGCAGAGTGATGACTGTTTTGGCCACAGCAGCTGGGGAAAATAATTTAATAAAGGTTTTGTGATCTGCTTCGGTGTGAAAGGGAATGTCTGTTCTCATGAAATCAGATCTTTAAAGTATTAAGGCAACTCAAAGCAAGTTTATTTCTTTCTCCATGAACCCCTTTCTTCTAGAGCTATATCTTCATAGTTAAAGTGAGAGCTAGCTATATGAAATAATTCTTAGGCAAATCCAGCAAGATTTTCTAGAGGAGAATTATGTTAAATTATGTCAAATAATTATCTCCACTCTTTGCTAACAGCCTTTATAGGTTTAAGCAGTGTTCTTACAAATTATGACTGTTGTATATTGATAGCATTATAAAACCAAGGAAAGCAAACTTTAGAGAAATACAGTACCAGCGAATTACTTCTCTGAAAACAGATTGTTTCTTATACTCTAATCCGGCATTTGCTTGAATAAATTAGTGAGGGAAATCCCATCTGAATACTCCTTCTGTACTCTCCCCTCAACCTTATATTCTCTCATTCAATTTAGAAAAAATTTCTCCTCTAATATAATTATTCATTGACAACGCTAGCACTATTTCCTTCTCAGTTTAGGTTGCAGTATACCATGTTATTATACTGAAACACTTTTTAAAGCAATGGGTTGTAATGGAAAGATCTGGAAAACAAAGTCAGTACCTATCAGTTGTGAGGACTGAACAAATTATGATACAAGCCTGTTGTGGAATATTATAGTACTATAATAAATGACAGCCTCACATAAGAACTTTTCTAAGATACATGTATGCGTGTATATGTATGTACATATATACATACATATATACATATGCATACATACATACACACATGAAAGAAAACAATGAAAACACAGTTTGAATAACGGCCACAATGTCAAGGAAAACAATACTAAGACGTGTCAGCATTCAGATTAAGACAGTAACCAATTTTAATTGCAGAGGAGCAAACAAGAAAAAAATTCTCTCCTAGTTAATTATGGATAAAGAATGGTACATGTGCACAGCTGGGGCCCTCGCTTGTTTTACTTAAGCATTTCTCTTTTTTTACAAGGGAAGATTCTGAAGATGCAAGCTGAGGGCAGGGATAAGTATTGAAAAGTGGTAGTGATATAAAAAAGCAAAAAAAAAAAAAAAGACCTTAACAAAACATTCATTTAAAAGGAAAGAGTGTTCGGCTTTGGGGTGGGGGTGGGGTGGGAGGGAGGATATCTGGTTTCTAGTCCTAACTCTAGTACTAAAGGCCCTTAAACTAGGGCAAGTCTGTTATGAGTCTCACTTTTCTTGATCCAGCATGTAAAGATGTTGGACTAGATAACTTCCAAGGTCTATTTCAGATGTTAAACTCTATGGCTTTTCTATATTTCAAGATGTAGTATTCAATACTCTATGAGGAACTCAAGTTAGATGGTTGATGGCCATGCTACACTGGACCACTTGATTTCACCTGATCTCAGAAGCTAAGCAAGGTCAGGCCTGATCAGCTCTTGGAGAAGAGATTTTCTGGAAGTGCTAATAGACTTTGTTTGGATCCAATTTGGTACAATTTAAAGAGCTAGAGGACCGAGGTTTGAATCCTGACTGCCTGTACGACTTTGTGTCAGTGACTTTACCTTGTTAAGCCTCATTTTTCTTAGATGTAAAATGAGAAGGTTGGATTTGATGACCTCTGACACTCCTGTCTCCTTGTTCTTCTACTCGACCACTCCTTCTCTGTCCCTCCCCTCATCCTACTCAAGTCCTGGGGACAGTTTTGTTGCCTTTTAGGAAAAAAAAAACAACAACTAACTTAACCCATGCTGAGGGAAGGAGAAATCCTGGTAGATATTGGTCTACTCTCTGAAGATCATAGGGTGGTTTTCTTTCCTGCCCCTCGACTCCTCAGACCTTACTGAAAGACCCTTTACTTCCCTTCAGTCTCCCTCTATCCTGCATCACTGTGTGACTTTGCAAACAATAGAAGGCCATGGAGAGCCAGGCTTAGTATGTATTTTTGTGCTGTTGCCCAAATAAAGCAACTGCTTGCTGCTATACTTAAGATCCCAAATAACAAACTGCATCAGAATAGATCTTGGATTTCTGCCTGAAACAAAAAAAAGTCAAATAATAGAATTATTTCCAGTCCCTATATCCGAGTGCATATTATTTCCCACAGACTAATACACTGGTGGGAAAGGATTTAAGGCCTTATTCCAAGGGAGATGCTCAGAAAATTCACTCTCTGAATTAGGAAGTCTTTTGCTTAAGTGCCGTTTGTGGCCAGAAGACTTCTACGGCCTGAGTCCTCATAGCATCATCTCCTGAAACCTTACTTTGACTCTACTTCTTGACCTCACCTCTCATATCTTTTTGTCATAGTTCAGAAACTCCCCTGTTGCTGACATTTTGCACTGCATCTACTACCACAGAGTCTTGGAGGCTTGCTACTCTGTTACTACACTTTGCCAGTGTAGCTGTCTGTCATTCTTAGCTGCTCTCTGTCTCCACAGCTGCCACCTACTGAAATTCTACCTAATACTGTTTCTGCTCCTTGATGCGCTTTGGAGATATATCACTGCTTTTTTAGGTGAGACTTGTCCAGATCAACATGCCCCAGAATTAGTCAACACATCTCCAGCTTTCTTGTTCATCTACCTAACAGCCTTGCTGGCTAATATACAAAAGGGCTATTCAGGTAGCTCTAATTGTTGCAGATTCATTCTTAATGGAAGGACCCCAGCCCTTACTCCAAGTCTGGGTCTCTTCTTCTCATAGAATGTATTTTTGATAGTCTTTTTCATGTTCCTTTTGTTCCAGAAAGAGAAAAAAGCAAAAAATAACTTTGTCCTTTTCCTTACAGATGTGCTGATTTCTGATCACCTTCCTAGAGTCTGCATTATATACTATTTACATAACTTCCTGGCTTTATGTTCCATTGTTTCTGATCTGCCAATCTAAATCTAACCCACAACATATACAGACTTTTCCACTTGTGTGTTCCCTGATTCTGGCTGATATACTCATCCCTAAACCCCTTGACTGACCCACATTCCTGGCATCTGGTATTTACCTGCCCTTCCAGACTTTTCTGGAAGTTCACCGATCCTTACTATCAATCTAGCACTCAGATCTATACACTTATTACCTATGGCCTAATCTGAGGGGGAACAAATAACACATTTACATTATCTTTGCATAATTGCTGTCAAAGATCATAACACTTGACTCCTCCCACGATCACAAAAATACTGTGAAGTTGATATTATGTAATTCAAGAAGCTTTCTTCAGTAATTTGATAAAATCTAAACTGGCTTAGAAAAAAGGTACACATTCAAGCAGGGCAGCTAGACAGCGCAGTGGATAGAGTGCTTGGCCTAGAGTCAGAAAGATTCGTTTGCATGAGTTTAAATCTGGCTTCAGATACTTAGCTGTGTGACCCTGGGCAAGTTATTTAACCCTGTTTGCTTCAGTTCCTCATCCATAGAGTGATCTGGAAAAGAAAATGGCAAACTACTCCAGTATCTTTGCCAAGAAAACTCAAATAGGGTCATGAAAAGTTGGACACAACTGAAATGATCAAAAAATGATCTGTTTTCTCTAGTGCTAAAAACAGTGAATATTTTCTACATAAAAGTAGACAACTTATGTAAGCTTGTTATTGATCTCTGATGAAGGAAGGAAACAAGAAGTTAAGTGCCTACTAGGACCGGTGCCAGGCCTGATGCTAAATCCTGGGGATACAAATACAAACAAAAAGAAAAGTAGCCACTGCTTTCAAGGGGCTTACATACCAATGGGAGAAGAAAACACACAAAAGAGAGTTGAAAAAGTGAGGATGAAGGAACCCAGGTGGGAAGCATGGTTTGGAAGTCTAGGATCCAGGAACAGTGCTGTTAGGGGAATTAAAACCAGCCTGGGTTCCTCCGTAAAAATGGAGGCTCCCAGAGAAATTTATCAATGAGAGAAAAGGGTGGGCATTTACAGAGAGATAGTCCATATTGAGAAAGTTGCAGGAGTGGTGGTGGGCATTCCACCTGGATGAGATATATGGTTTAGAAGTCTAGAAGATAGGAACAAGGTCAAGAAGTGAATGAATCCCAGCCTGGACCCCTCCACAAAATGGAGGCTGCCTCCGTTTTGAGACCTGGATTTTCATTCTGCCATTTGATAACTATATGATTTTGTGGACAGTGGGTACTGAGGAGGTGTGAGCCTCAGGATTGATGTGATCTTGCAGGATGATGAGGTTAGAGAGAATATGATGAAGTCCAGAGGAGTGCAGCTAAGTGGAAAATTATCAGTAGAGTAACTTTTAGAAATAGGTATTTATTAAGGTGGTAGAGTAAGAATACATGATATAGGACATTTCTCCAAAAGTCCATGACATTCTCCCACAAGTATATCCCCTCTTCAGGGAAAGTGGGCTCAAACTTAGAGAGCACCTGTGGCAAGACAGTAACTCACCACTTTTTGTTACTATGAGTCCTTTGCTACCTTTCATGGGATACACAAATAGTTCCCTTTAAGGATGGTGAATACGTGTCCATCTATCTCTGGCTCCCATAGATGAAAGCAGCCTCTAACTCTGGTGTCCCAGGGGAATAATTCTAGGACACTGAGGAGAGGTTAGGAAGTCAAAAATCCCCCATACCCTTTGAAATTCAAAGGGGCCAGGAGTAAGGAGAGCTCAGGTCTCTTCCTCACTCCCACCCTCAGGTGGGTTTCAGCTAGAACTTTATGCTTACTCCAGTTTCTGGAATAGATTCCCATTCCAGCTAACTGAAAGCTTTTCTATAGAACCCAGAGGACTTAACAAAATCCCATAGCCAAATGGAAAATACCTCTTCTCTTGTATGATTTCACTTTATCGGATGACTTTCAAAGACTTTTTGCACTTAATCTTTGGATTGATTGATGTAGTGATTAAGATGTTTTCTCAGTTAAAGTTTCAATCTAGAATGGGGTGAAGTGGTTTGACTCTGTCCTTACACTGAACTCCTTAAGGAATAAAAACTGGTTTTGGTTTTTAAACCAAGACTGGACAGTATTTTGTTCTTGTTGTTTGTATTCTATTTTATCAGCTGAGTCTGTGATTTGAATCTTATGATGATGAAGTCAGTCAAATAAATCACTTTTTTGATATTCATTGTCTCACTTCTCTTTTACCTTAGAGTGAAATATGCCAAATTAGAAGTGTCAGATCATAGTTCTATAGTATGGGTTTTTAACTTGGGGTCTGGTGAAATTTTTTTTGTTACCTTGATAACTATATTCTGTATTTCAATATAATTGCTTTCCTTTGCAATCTCATGTATTTTACTTTATGCATCTAAAAACTTATTTCTGAGAAGTCTTCACCAGACTGCCAATGTGTCCATGACACAAAAAGGTTTAAAAACCTAGATCTAGATAGAGCTGAAAGGGACCTTTGAAGCCATCTAATCAAAACTCCTCATTGTACAGACCAGGAAACTGCAGCCCAGAAAATTCGATGATGTGCCCAAGGTCATACAGGTAGTAAATATCACAGGTGGCATTGGAATGGCAGTCTTGTGACTCCAGAGACAATGCTTCATTCTCTGTATGAATTTCTTCCTAGCCTTAGTATTTGAATTCTTGATATGCAATGATCATGTGCAGAGGATTATGAAAATCAGAATAGGAAGCCTATTTCCTTCACACAGAAAACTCTTCTGTGACTTTCTGAAGGGTCGCCGTATTTTAAGGCGAGTATTTTAACAAACAAGAGGCTTTAGGGCTTCTCATCATAGGAGTGTAGATTAAAGCATGAACCTAACTTAAAAGTTAATGATAGAAAAATAATAGGTTACATTGACATAGTATTTTATAGTTTCAGATAACTATGTACATATATAATATGCACGCACACATATATAGTTATAGTTAAATATACACACAATACATATATACATATTATATGTGTATATGTATGTATATGCATGTATATGCATATATACATGTAGCATTTCATTTGATCTTCATATAAATGACTTCTGATAACCTATTTAGATTCTGGTTCTCACTACTGGCCTAAATCCCTATGAGATTGCAGAAGTATTATTATCCTCACTTCACAAATTAAAACTCAAGAGAAATTCAATGACTTGCCCAGGGTCATGCAAATGGTATATACCAGACCTGTAATTTAAGCTGAGGTCTTCTAACTCCAGTCCAGGACACAAAATTGTCTTTCAATTATAAGAATAGTCATAAGAGTGAAAGACAAGAAAAGTATGGGTCAGTAATTGAAGGCTCCAGGTAACACTGAAAAGTTGATATATAAGAACTCTCTGCAGCACCTTCCTGGATCTTGAAAATCCCTGAAAAAGATGGAAGGGTGGAGAATATTACTTCCCTGCTATTGTTGTCTTATTATTATTGTGGTATTGAATAAAGGGAGAAAAACTAAAACTTCCTATATTCAGTAAATACATCATACATCATATGTGTTTATTTCTTTTTTTATTGTTTTCAGTATCTGAGTTCTTTTTTTATCCTTTATTGTTCTTCTACTTCTTAAGGAGAATAAAAAAAATCACATAGGATTCTAAATTTAGAGATAGAAGGGAACTCAGAAGTTATTTAACTCAACCCCCTCATCTCATAGATGAAAAACTGAGACCTAGAGAGGTAGAGATTTGTCCAAGGTCATACAGTTGTCAAATGGCATTCAGGACTGGAACCCAGAATCTCTGATTTCACATCCAGCGTTCTTTCCACTGCATCTACCACACTGCCTCTCAAAAGAACAAGATAATCTCTAGTGTTTGAGTAAGTAGAAAGTTTTGTCTTGTGCTCTTTTTGTCTAATTTTAAAACTTGGCCAGTAAAAGCATTCAGATCCCTTGATGATTCTAGTTTGATTTTCAAACGTGTACTATTTTAAGATAACATGCATCTTTGAAAATTATTTAAAGTAAGCATCTTTTGTGTCTCAAGAAAATCACCCACTACCTTTAAGTTGCTCATGAGCCTCATTTTTAACCTTCTTTTTAAAATTGAATACTTGTGAAAGAATTGCAAATTTTTATTTTATTTGGGTTAACCATTAAGCATTGAACCTCAAAGTCAGATTGTAAAGGACACTGATTTTTTAGTGGACTAATAATACTAGAGACACTAGAGCAATATTTATAAAGTTCTTTAAAGTTTGCAAAGTTCTTTACATATGCCATAACATTTGATCCTCACAAGAACCCTCAGAGGTACTGACACCTTAATAACCTGACTCTCTCCTATACCAATCAACTAGAAACTTTCCATGATATAGGTTATCCTCACTTTCTGTTGTTATCATCCTGATTTTACACATGAGGAAATTGAGGCAGAGGTTAAATGACTTGCCCAGGATCATACAACTAGTAAGTGTCAGAGGCAGGATTTAAACATGTCTTCCTGCCTTCAGTGCCGGCACTTTAGTGCCAACACTAATGAGAGGAAACAAATGTACTTCCCTCCTTTCTTTGGAGAAGTGGAAAACCATAGGTATGAAATATTGCAAATACTTAGAGACTCAACTGACTCATTTATTAATTTTGCTGAACTACTTTTTTCTTCTTTCTTAAAGAATTGACCCTCTGGGGAGGAGAGAGGAAGGGATATATTTGGAAATGAAATGATGTAAAAGCAAGCATCAATAACAATTGTAAGAAAAGAAATATTTGATTTCTTAAAAAAGTGTTCCTGAATTTCAAATGCTTTTTGGACATCATAGAAAGAGAGGATGACCTATATCATGTTTTTAGTGGATTGGTCAGGAGATAGTCAGGTCACTGAGGTGTCAGAGGGAAAATAGTGATAAGGCCATATTACATGTCTTTGCATCCTCAACACCCAGCATAGAGTCCGACTCATAGCAGACAATTTTTAAATGTTTGTTGATTTGTTTCACTGGATTAAAACATGTGAAGGACCATGTATGCTAAGGAAATTCAATATCTCATATTCCTTCTCCCCAGCCCCAAAAGGGGTGTGTGCGCGTGTGCGTGTGTGTGTGCGCGTGTGTGTGTGTGCGCGTGTGCATGTGTGTGTGCGCGTGTGCGTGTGTGTGTCTGTGCGCGCGCGCGCGTGTGCGTGTGCGTGTGCGTGTGTGTGTGTGTGCGCGCGCGTGTGCGTGTGTGTGTGTGTGTGTGTGCGTGTGCGTGTGTGTGTGTGTGTGTGTGTGTGTGTGTGTGTGTGTGTGTTTACAAACCTGTGCATGTGTAGGTTTGAGAAATAGTGCAGCAACGGGCAACACTTTGAGGAAGTAGATCTGGGCTGAAGGATTGGAATAGTCAGTGACAGACAGCAGGACAAGAACTATATCGTGGTAGCTCCATAGTACTGAAAAGAAGTATTAGGTACAAACAAGTAGCTGGGGATCAAAGGAATACCAAGTACTTCAATCTGAGGAGACCAAATCTTGAATATATGAAGGTGCTTCTGTGTGACATTCTAACCATTTAGTTCCTGTCCTCATCCTGTTCTTTATTGGAAGTCTCTGCTGGGAAGCTGGCCAAAGGTATTTCATTCTCTTTCTGTAGGGTACAGACACTGCATCCCCTCTTGATGCAAATCTCCCCAAACTTTTGTTCCTGACTGCTTGGATTACTTCAGTGCTGTTTATTTTGGGTTAACCTTAAAAGGCAACTCAAGAATCTTCTCTGATATGGAACTGGGTTATTGATTTGCTTAAAATTTGCCCCCCACCGGGAAGAGTAGGTTGACATATGGACACTTATATACCTTTGTATGAGTTGAGAGAGCCACTATACCAAATTTTGTATAATGCCTTTGTACCCTAAAATATGGAGTAGCCCAGAGTAAAGTCAATAACTTACTGAATTTTTCATGTTCCAATACACCTCACTGGAGTCTTATTGACAGTCTAGTGGGGATTTTACTTGGTTCCTAGAAACCCAGACTGACTTGAGGATGAAGAGATTATGTTCAGTGTCTTACGCTCTGACCTGAAGGGATATGGAATCATCTCTAAATATATAGATTTACCCCCTATCTAATCCTTTCAGAGGGCTTCTTTCAACATGGTTATGATAACCACTCACCAAGGACAGGTCCAAGAATTGCAAAGACGCCTTCCATTTTCCAACACCTTTCTCTTAAGACGTGCTTCTTGGAAACATTGTATTGATTTATATACTCACATAACCCTCTACTATGTGGTCCCATTGTTAGTTCCATTTGATGATACTATGACTTGTTTGTAAGAAGGCTAAAGACTTTCAATAAAATTTCATATGGAAAAGTTCTGTCTAAAATACAACAGTATTTCTATTGTTTCATGCCTTACCACTGTTGTTGGTTTTAAGTTTCCTTGGAGAAGGAAATGTTCTAATCCCCAAATACAATCGAGGAAACCAAAGTATTTAAAATTGTAGTTTAAGATAATTTTTCAAAAACAGAATACAACTATGCATTGTAATCCTTTCTGAGAACATCTTAAGACATACTAAGACAAAAATTATTCTTGATATGATTAAAAAATATTAAGCTGAGAGCTCAAGCAGCTATAGTGATGCTGACTCTGATGATAGCTGTGTTCTTCACTGTCTTTAACATCATGTTGTTATTCAGTTGAAGTAAAATAGTATGGAGAGTCTGAGCCTCCCATATGCAAAAGTAAAATAGATCTAGGGAGCAATTTGGAATGGAGAGAGGATCCAAGGTTCTGTGCCATCAGAGATATTTTCTGTAATGAATCAGTTGCTGCAAATACATGCAGCCTGTGTGTTATTAACCAAAGGAAAAAAAATTAGCATTTAAAGAAACTAGGAAAAAATTTTCCTCTTAATACAGTGGACAAAAAAAAGGGAAAGAAAGCAATGGATCTGTCGCTCAAGCCTTGCACTTCTAGAGAATTGAACAGATGGTCCAGCTTTGTTGGTGTTTTAATATCTATGAGGTGTGTCTCTTGCTAAACTACTGTACTTTACCACTGTGCACTAATCTCTCTGTAGGGGTGTAGCAGGACATCTGTAATTTTATCCTACTTCACTGCTAAGGAAATTGAGACCAAGGGAGGTTAAGTGGCTTGGTCCACAGTGAGTCACTGATGGTCATGATTAGAAAGAAGGCACATTCAATACCCAAAAGGGTGTGCCAGGTACTGACGTGTGTCATGTCCCTCACGAGGTGTGAGCTGGGAGTTTAATAACATTCTTAACATGACCTTTCTTTAAACATTCTCAGTCAGACATGCAATCTTCTGAGTGCTTTCCTAACACTGTAGTTTTTTTCCTCCTAGTTTTTTAAAGAGGATGAATGTAAACTAGATAAATGGATGAGGATTATTTCTGTTGACTGGGCCATTCTTTGCAAGAGTTGAATTCTTAGGAAAATTATGCAATGCATTTTCCCCTCTTCCCATAAATATGTAACATTATCCAAGTGAAGTCTGGTTAAGATGAATAAGGGCAGCTTTAGAAGAGAAGAGTTGTGACAAAGAAGTAGTGAGCCAAGTCCTATCCGCTTTGCCACGATAGGGATAAGTATAGGCTGTTTCTAAGTGTGGGCAGCGAGGTGGCACAGTGAGTAGAGTGCTGGGCCTGGAGTCAGGAAGATTCACCTTCCTGAATTCAAATCTGGCCTCATTTACTAGCAATGTGACCCCTGGGCAAGTCTCTTAACCCTATTTGCCTCTGTTTCCTCATCTGTAAAATGAACTGGAGAAGCAAATGGCAAACCACTCCAGTATCTTTGCCAAGACAATCCCCCAAAGGGGAAGAGTCGAACATGAATAAACAATAACAACGTAAGTATATGAAGTTTCTCCATTAAAACCTTACTCCAATCCTAAACAAAAAGATGAGCTTGGGCTCTCAAAGGCCATGACAGCAGAGCATAAAGCCTGCCTGGAATGTTCTGCTAAACTGGAATGGCTTTAACTCGGTACCTTGGGATAAACTGTCATGTAGTCATAACTAGAGTGGGGCAACCAGGTCTTTGGAATTTCAAGGCCCTGAAATTTAGAGGTTGCTGACAATAGTTATTCTCATTCGGGAGGCAAAAAAAAAAAAGAAAACAAAAAAACCCCCAACTATACCTAGTAACTAGTTAGCAAGAATAATTAGGTAACATCAGAAATAGCCAGATGGCAGCTTGTTTCTCACTCCTACCACCTCTTCCTGCAGCCGAGGTAATCTCTACACTAACGCCTTCACAAGCCGCCTTCCTCCCCAGTAATGTCCTCACAATATTTGCCTCACTTCCACTGGACAGTGTATTACAGTCTCTGCCCCTGCTCCCTCAGGCTTTGTGTCATGAGGTCTAAGTTTTTCCTGGACATCTTTCCCACTCAACCAAAATTATCTTTAAAAGTTGATTTGAGGATGCCTTTTGTAGTTCCTTGCCCCAGGAACCAGGACTGAGAGTTGTGATCATTGTCATTTGAGTTCAGCCTTGTTAAGTTTAGAAAGGCTCATAATCAAAATATTGGCTTCTAGGTGACAACATTTTTGATCATAGACATTCATATACTAAATTATGGAAGCTTTATGATTTTCTTTCAGCTGAGGATCAGATCCTGGAGGTCAGGGACCATATTTTACTATAGAAGGGAAATCAAGTATCTATTTTTCTGAAATGTTGACTATATCAATACTCATATAAGTTTGCGAGCCTCAGATCTTTGTTTGCACAGATGAGGAGTCATCTGCAATCATGAGCCTATATCACATGACATCCCCTTTCCTGTAGTATTCTGAAAGAGAACTTACCATTAATTTCATTAATTCAGTTTTCTAGAATGAATGAGTTACTCATTTTATGCAGGACAGCCTAGTAGGAAAAGGTTGCATTCCAGTTAAAAACAACAGAATTAAGACATATACTGCTTTCATTTGAAGGCATTAAAATAAAAACTGGACCTTGGCCCTTTTAAGCTCTACTGATTATAAATGTAAGCTTCCTTTCTTATTTCTATTTGTTCTGGCATAACACAGCTACTTAATTATTCAGAGAAAGGCTGAACCTTACGAGTCTTACTTAGGCTATATAATCTGATTTCCATGGTTTTAATAACGGGTTTCCAGAGTGTACTTTCAGTAGCTCCAGTGGTATAAGATTCCTGGAATAGCACAAAGGTTATTCTTACTGTTCCCAAGCACCTCAGATTTCAACTTCAACTTTCAGTATTGCAGAAGTGAAATTTTCTTCCTCATCTGTTACCTCACCAGTTCCACTACGTGGAAGTAATTAATCATAGAATTCCCCATTGACTATGCTGATATGCATGAGGCAGATACAACTATAAAAACAGAGGTGTACTCTCCAGGTGTATTCTTGGGGTTTAAAGTGAGGGTCTTGCTTTATAAAATGGTGCTATTGACTTCTTCCTTTCTTTCTCTTTTCTTCCTTATACGCAGTGCATGAAGAAGGGATGGAGGGAGTAAATAGGCTTGTGTGTGTAGCATTTCAATTGGAGAAATGAGGGATGACTTATTAGCAGGCACAGACATAAGCAAGTCTTTCAAGTTAGTTTTTCAGATCAGATCCTGGAAGTCAGGGACCATATCTTATACCCACAGTCTTTGTAGTGTGTTGGTAGCCAAAATGGGCTCCTTAGCACTTAGTTCAACAAGTGCCCTTGAATAGTTTGGCTTTTGTTCCATTTGAGTAATTTAGTGTATTTCATTTGAGCCTTACTAGGTGCTAAGCCCCAGGCCCAAACCCCTATTAGGTGTAAAACCTTAGTGGGTGTGGATTGGCAACTAAGGTGGGGCCCAAGGTGGGGCTAACTCCAAGGAGGGCCTAGTTTACATGTCTGGGAGGGCAGAGGCTTTTAGACCACAGTGGGTTTATTAAGTCTGCCTCTCTGTGACGATTCTAGGTCACGTGGGTGAGTCGCGTGTGTGACTCACCCCTGATGCTGAAAAAGATATAAAAACCAGGAGTTGGCTGTTTGTTCTTTGGAGCTCCTCCTTACAGCAGTGGTGGTAGGTGACTCTGGGCCAGCCCTTGTTCTGAGCTCCCGGGCTGAACCTAGATGTTGGTAACTATGAATTGTATTGGGTCTGTCTGTCGATGTTTGTAATTTGTTTGTAATTTTCTCTGAAGTTCAGGATGCTGGCTTTTTCCCCCGAACTAAGTGAATGATATTTGTATGCTGAATTAAAGTAAGCTTGTCAACCCCTTCACCTTGCTTTCCTCAGTTAAGCAGATCAAAAGAACCTGTGCTGTTGGCAGCCTTCCGGGTGCTTCTGTGGGTGGATCTTACACTCCCACAGAAGCTGCTAGCCAGATTGTGGAAACAAGATGGTAAATATTCGATAAATACGTGTTGAATGAATGAATGAAGGAGTCCACTTACAGTAGCAGAGCAGAATTTTATCCCAGCTTATCCTCACTGTCTTCTGTGCACGAGATCACACAGTTTCTAGGATCACAGTGTCCTCATATTTCCTTTAACATCCTAATAGGTGGCTTGAGTTTTCTATGGATTTTAAAAAAATACACAGACAAAATTTGACATTGCCTTTATTTGTTTTCCCAGTACTTAACACAGTGCCTGACACATAGTTTTGTTCAGTCATTTTTCAGTCATGCCCAATTCTTTGTGACCCCATTTGGGGTTTTCTTGGCAAAGATACTGGAGTGGTTTGCCATTTCCTTCTCCAGTTTACTTTACAGATGAGGAAACTGAAGCAAACAGGGTTAAGTGACTTGCCCAGGGTCACACAAGGTGCTTAATAAATGTTAATTGACTGACTGGCCAAACTAAAAAGGTAGTAGGATCTCTGACAACTTTGCTCTGAAATTTTCTGAGAAAAAAAGTCTCTGTATGTTGCCAGAAGAAATCATGTTTTTCAAGATGCTAATTTGTTATGCACATTTTTATGTATGCACCAGAGCTTCACTGACTGAGAGTCAAGAAGGACATGCTGCAGCTAGTCACGTGTGGTCTATGTTTATTGGCCTTACAAATCCAGAGCTGTCTGGCATTCACAGGGCTCAGCACAAGTGTGCTGGATAAACAAGTAGAATGCCAAGAGATGATGGGTAGATAGCATGTGCAAGTTTTTCAACAAGGTCTTGACAACCAGTTATTTATTTAGTCCTACCCCTAAAGAACTGTATAGAGCACTGGAATAGTGGTAGTCAGGAGATTTGGGTACTGGTCCTGGCTCTGTCTCTTATTAACTGAGACTTAACTGTTGTTATGTCATCTCTCTTGAAATTACTTTCTTCATCTATAAAATGAGGGGGTTGGACTGTATGATCCAATTTAACAAGCATATATTAAGTGGCTACTATGGGCCAGACACTTCGAGGCTCTGGGGATATGAAGACAAAAACAAGTGTCCCTGTCCTTAAGGAGTTTATGTTCTACTTGGGAGAAATGTATACCTAATATAATTAAATGCAAAATATATACAAAGTAAATATGAAATGATTTTCAGAGTGGGAGAGTACTAGCAAAGTAATTTGGGGTTGGGGAAGAATAAGGAAAGGTCTTTTGTTTGTAGAGGAAGTAGGAAGTGGCCCTTTGAAATGAGTCTTGAAGGGAGTTAGGGATTCCAAGAGATAGAAGTGAGGTGGAAGGACAGAGGAGCGATGAGGGTAAGCCTGTACAAAGGGAAATAAAATGTGTGCCCAAGGAACAGCAAGTAGGCCAGTCTGGTAGGTGTAGGTGGTATGGAGTTAGGCAGGGAGTGGGAAAGGCATTCTGTGAAGGCTATTTTATGACTGGGGGAGGGGTGAAGATGTCCTGAGTAGGTGAGTAGTCACAGGAGTGGAGAGTAGGGGATGGATATGAGAGATGGCATTGGGGCAGAATCAAAAAGAATTGGCGAGTGATTGAATCGTGAGGAAGAGTGAACAATTGAGTAGGACTCAGATCGCAAACTTGATTTGGAAGGATAGTGGTATTTTTAGCAGAAATAGGGATGTTAGGAAGGGGATTCTAGGATTTTAGGGAGGGGGTAATTAGTTCCATATTGAATGTGACTAGTAAGTTTCCTTTCTAGCTCAAAAATTCCATTATTCTCTGGCAACGGAGAATATATTTCTGGAATGGAAAAATTAAGTCAACTGTAAACAGAATGTCAATGTATTATGCACCAAATTTTAAAATAATCATACAGGGACATTAAACACATATAAACAATGTCTTTAAGTAATTTAGATCCCTTCAAGTAAAACAATCAGAGAGGAGAGGCACCAATCAGTCAACTAGCACTTATTAAGTGCCTACTATGTGCTGAGGATGCAAAGAAAGGGGGAAAAACCAGTCCCTACTCTCAAAGAGAACTCAGTCTAATGGGAGAGACAACATGCAAAAAAACTATACACAACTTATATTTGGGATATATTGAGGGTAATCTCAGAGGGACGGCACTTAGCTTAAGGAAGAACTGAGAAAGGTTTCTTACAGAAAGTGGGATCTAAGCTAAGTCTTGAGGGAAGCCAGGGAAGCTAGGAGGTAGAAATGTGGGAAAGTGTTCCAGGTGTGGGGGACAGCCAGTGAAAATATGCAGAATTAGGAAGTAGAGGGTACTGTATGTGTGAAGAGGCTACTGATTCAGGCATTATGTGGAAGGCAGTAAGACAGAGGAATACTATAAAGGTAGGAAAGTGTCAGGTTTTGGAGGCTTTGAAAACCAAACAGAGGATTTCACATTTGATGATAGGGAGCCCCGTGGAGTTTATTGAATTGGAGTTGTTATATGGTCCAATCTGTACTTTTGTGGGACACTCAGCTAGAGCATTGAAGTGGGTGCTAAGAGGCCTGGGCTGGAATAGGTGGTGGCTCACCTTGCGGGCTACCAGCCCACGAATCCCATCTTTCTATGAAGCCTTCTCAACAATCCTAGCCCATAGGGGTTGCATCCTTAACTTCATAGCACTTATCATCTATCTGTATCATTCATTTGGCAGTCATTGTAAGTGTTATCTTATGCTATTATTTTTTTCAGACACATATCCTGCCTCACCAGTTAAACTATAAGTACCTTGAAGGCACAGACCATGCTTTCTACTTCTCTGTGGGAAAGAGATAGTCTCTAGTGTCTGCTACAATACCTTGCTCCATATCTTTTTGCTAATAAATATAGCACTTTGGGCAACTAAGTGGAGCAGTGGATAGAGTACCAACCCTGGAATCAGGAGGACCTGAATTCAAATCTGGACTCAGACACTTACTAGCTATCTGACCTTGGGTGAGTCACTTAACTGGGGTTGTCTCAAAAAAAACCCCAGCACTTGGGGCTCTTTTGGGTATGTTGTCTTTGTGATGGGCCCCACATCTCCATTGCGTACAAGGTTGTTGCTGTTGGGTGTCTCCTTACAGAGCTGCTCTCTGCTTCAGTTTCCACTCTTCAGTCTGCTTCCCTACTTCCATTTACACAGGTGTGGTGCCTGGAAAGACTTCTCTTAACAAAGGCAGGCTGTCTTCTTTTAGTTTATTGTCACTGTATCTACCTAAAGATGGCAAACAAAAACCAGGCAAAGGATAAAGTTAGGTCTATTCTTTTGATTTCCTTAGTGACCTCATCAGCTCCTATGGGTTTAACTTTCGTCTCCATTCTGATCTAAGTATGAAGCCCCAATCTCACTCCTGAAACCCAGTCCTGTCTCATCATCTGCTTACTAGATACTTAGAACTAGATGTCGTGGAGACATTTTAAACAGAACACATCTAAAATAGGATTTATTGCCCCCTCTCCACCTCTGCAACCTCCCCCGTCCCCCCCCAAAAAAAACTCTTCCCTCTACTGAACTTGCCTTATTGTGTTAAGAGCTCCACTATTCTTCCAGTCCCTCAGGCTCACAACCTTGGGAATCCTTTACACCTCGTGTTCCCTAATCCCACATATTCAAGCAGTTGTGAAATCTTGTTATTTTTATTTCTACAACATATCTTGTATCTGACCCTTTTTCTCTATTCACATAATTACAGTCTAAATTCAGGCCCTTGTTATCTCTCACCCAGATTGTTACAAAATCCTCCTCATTGGTACCACTCTATCAAATCTCTCCCCACTCCAATCCATGGTCTACAAAGCTGCCAGAGTAATTTTCCTTAAGTTCAGATCTGATTATGTTACTTCTCTGCTTAATAAACTCCTGTGACTTCCTATTATCTCTATGAAAAAAAAATTAACTCCTGTCTTTAGCTTTTAAAGACCATCACAACATAACCCCCACTTTCCTACATCCTCATACATCACTCTTCTTTCTGCATTCCATACCAAACACAGCCTTCTTGCTGTTCTGTGCACATGGCATTCCATTTTCAGTCTCCATATCTTTGCACTGGCTGTCTACCATACTTGGAATGTACTCTTTCTTCTCCTCCACCTCAAAGAATTCTTCCCTTTCTCCAAGACGAAACTCAAACGTCACCTTCCACATGGAGGCTTTCCTGGTCTCCCAAGTGCCTTTCCTGACTCTCTTATGTTTATTTTGTATTTATTCTTCATCTTCTAAATATCCTTACATATGCACATGTTTTCTCCTCCAATAGAATGTAAACTCTTTGAGAATACGAATTTTTTAAATTTTATTTTTTACTTTGTGTCTGAAGAAACTAACACAATGACTGACTCATCATAAAGCACTAAAAAATGCTTCTTAATCCCTGCAGCTGGTGATGCTTCAAAGTTTGTGATTCCAAGTATATATCTAACTTAGGGGTAATGAATTTCTTGTAACTCCCATCTGACCTCTTATGGAGCTTCTGAACCACCAAAAAACATTTGGGGGACTCCCAAACCTCTTAGAGAGTCATTTAGGAAGCTGAGACTATAAAACTGACTCGTCTGGCAAGCAAACTGTGACTGGAATGTAAATAAAATTAAGCAAGGACAAAAGTTAAGTAAAGAAGAAAAGGTCATTTCCTTCATTCTCCTGGCTCATATTACTGTGTTTATTATGCAGCAATGATTTCGCTGACCACTGGGGCATATTCTGACCAGTGTATACTATATTTCATTGTAAAAGAATTTGACTTGGCCTAGGGGGATTGTGCCAGGGAGCATGTGCATTGATCATTTGGTCATATCAGAAATGAAGCACTTCCTGGTTGCTTCTAGCCATGTGCTGACCTGTACTAAAAGTATTTAGGGTTTTACTAACATCTAACAAATCCTGCATGATCCCTTGGCCTGTCCTACCAACCTAGGACAGCAATAGGAGCAGAGTGCTGTATCAGTTAAGGAAGACAGAATAGCTCTCCCTTCCTTCGATCCTCCAGGTGACATCATATAACTTTAAGACTTTCAGTGAGAGGGAGGGAAGAGATGGTCCTCCTCTACTCCAGATTTAAGATGACCTCACCCAACATGGCAGCTGATGCAGGGAGGGAGACTCACCTAGGTGAATTTGTGCCTGAATTTTCCTACTTTTGTTTCCTTTCCTGAGCAAATAATCAAGTATTAGTAGGTAGTAGTATATAGTCATGGAGGTGACCTTGTAAATTTGAGAGATCAGGAGGTCCTTGGTCCAATGAATGGAGCTAGCTAGTGGAAGGAGAAGCTTTAAATTGGGGGGGATTAGCCACCAGCAAAAGGATTGGCTTAAGTCTTACCATTTTACCAGCAGGCATGTAGTGGGTAGTTGTTCAGATTGCACAGAGCCTCGGTGTATTTAAAATGCCTAATCATCAATCCCACAAATTGTTGTATATTCTGATGTGGTTTAAGTATCAACTTACCAGTAGATTGTAATAGCAGTTATAGGCAGCGGTAAGCTGGAGAGAGCAGATTGCAAAATTTTCAATGTGAGCATTTATACTTTAGAAACTGGCAAATGCTATATAAATCAGAACGATTTGTTGATTGTTTAGAGTAGACTTTAAAATGTGATGAAGAAAATGGTAAGAGTGCAGATTAGTTTTAAAAGCAAGTCAAGTATACTTTTTTGGGGGGAAAGCCAGTTGTCGAACATTTAAATTACCAAATCCTATTTTAAATTTGTTTTTGTGAATATTGAGAATTAGAATACATTTTGTGTATAGAAAGTAAGTACCTGACTCATATCTGATTCATATTAGACATTGAATATCTTTTCAATTCCCCCTAGATACTAGGTATCTCCCAGGGACACTTTATCTCATCTTGCCTTTCTCCCTTGTTCCCTCTCCTGGTCTGAAATTGTCCCAGAAACCATCTAGGTTACTTGATCGTTCACATGGCTTAAACAGGATAGGAGGTACCAATTGTAGATGGTGGATGACGAGGCCTTCCATCTATCCTGCCACTGCCCTTTGAAGTTGTGTAGGCTTTACCTACAGATTCTCAGTACAGTCTTCTGACTTATTGATATAATCTAGTGACCTCGGGGTCTGGCCACCCACACTTCTGTTGCACCTTGGGATTTCCAGGCCTTTCCATCCACTTTGCCCTGGACTGAACAGTCTTTTAAGTCTTTTTAACATTTCCCAGTTAGAGTGTGAATTCCTTATGAAGAGGTACTGTTTATCTGTTTCTATTTTTTTCACCAACATGTAAAGGTCAATCAGTTGACTAACATTTATTAAACTGTTGTTATGAGCCAGACACAGTGCTAAGCATTGAGAATCCAAAGAAAGTCAACAAAATGGTCCCTGCTTTCAAGGAACTCACAGTTTAATGGGGGACACAATATGAAGACAACTATGTACAATGAAGACACATACTAGATAAGCTACAGATAATCTCAGAAGAAAAGCAATAATATTAAGCGCTAATAATATTTTTTTCAGAAGGCAATATTTTAGGTGTGATTTGAAGGATTCCCGGAAGCTAGGTAGAAGAGATACGAAGGTAGAACCTTCCAGGCATGGTGGACAGATAATAAAAATGCTCAGAGTCAGAAGCTGGAGTTTCTTGTGTAAGAAATAGTAAAGAGGACACTGTCTCTGGATCACAGAGTAAGGTATAAGAATCCTGGAAAGATCAGAAGGGGCCAGGTGATGAAGGCCTATGAAAGTCAAACAGAAAATTTCATATTTGATCCTGGAGGCAATTGGGAATCACCAGAACTGATTGAATACAGGTTTGCCATGATTGAACCTTAGGAAGATCAATTTGACAGGATGAGGGATGAGCTGGAGTGGGGAGATATTTGAGAAAGTTAGATTGACCAGTAAACTATTACAATAATCCTAGAATGTGGTGAAGAAGGCCTGTACCAGGGTGGTGGCAGTGTCAGAATAGAGAAGAAGGCATATGTGAGAGAGATTATTTTTTATCTGTTTTTAAGATAATCTTTTCTTCTTGTTATCATAGTGCAGAAATAGATGGCAAGCCTTCTGTTAGGGAAGATTTCTGAAATTATTAAAAGGCCCATATTCAAAGCCTTTCCAACTTGGTAGAAAGACCTTCCAAAATTTGGGCTCAGTATTCAAGGACTCAGAATCACTTGCCTAATTCTTTGCACCATTGACATACTTCAACACATCTGAAAATAAAAATTTGTCATAATCTCTCAGGGTGATAACCATTTTTTAAAAAAATTAAGTCCCTGATGTCAAAATAAATCTTATTACAGCATCTAAATTGAGTTAAATCCTTAGGACACTACCTTCAGCAGCATCTGTACAACTTTTCAAACTTATTTGTTAACTTTTTGCATTGTGCCTTTCTCAGAAACTGAGTTACCATTCAAAATTTTTTCTAATAGCTTTGCTTTTTAAAAAAGTTTGTTTGTTTTTACTGTTGTGACCTGTTGAATCAAGGCTGCTGAATTTGATAAAATTCAGAATAATTTCCTTCAAATATTGATTTATATTTGGGGGCTAGAGAAACTGCACAAGCAACGCCTAGTCTCATGGTCACTTTTCAGATATAATTTTCATCCAACAAGTTTCTGATTTCAACAAATGAGCCATTCTCTTGAATAACATTAATGGCGATGTGAGTTTACCCAGGCCTAATCCTCTGATGAAGGGTTACACCTGAGAAGCCAAGGCAATGCCTTTGATCTTGCTTTTGGGCATGACCACAAATTGTGAGAACTGTTGCAAGTTCCTTTTTGACTTCCCAACAACTTGCCAACCTGGAGCTATTTCCTCTTTTTTCCATGGAGACTGAGCTCAGTATTGCTATTGGTAGAAATACCTTTGTAGGATTCCTCTGGATCTATGCATAATATGGTTTGTCTCTTCAGAAAGATGTCAGCATTTTGTAAAATGTTGACAGTCTGGTTGCTGAGAATGATCTTCATTCTCACTGTGGATAGACTGAAAAGGCAACTAATTCACTTTAAAGATGAGGAAATTGAGACCCTCACAGGTTGAGGTTATATAGTTCATAAATAACAATTATTTAAACTATCATATATTCAAACCAGGTTTTCTGACTCTGTGTTATGTTCTTTCTATAATAGCATGCTTCCTTCTCAAGAAAAAGTAAATTAGGAAGTTGTTCTCATAATTCTCATTTGTCTTTTAAACAACTCAGAAATAGTGTGCTATATAATTCTCTTCCAATTCCAGTCTTAAATTTCATCAAGTTTTGGATCATTTTTCTTTATTTTACCGTATTTATTCATAGATACCAGAACTCATTTGCCAGATCATGTTTCTTTCTGCTGTTAATATTTTCCCTGTTGATTTATCTGCCTGTGTTCAAGGCCTTTACTTTCTGCGCCGCCGCCCTCCCCCCATCTTTTGTAATTTTAGTCTTTTTTCCTTCTCATTTTCTCCTGTCTTTCACTTTCTGACTCTCTAACTTCCTCCCCTCTGATGGTGATTTCCTTTGGTCTCAAAGCATCTCATCTTCCTCCCACCACAGTATACCAACTTAGTGTCTGCCCCAACCGACTTTTAAAGGGTGGACAGACCTGGTTCTGGTATTTAGCTGGAGGCTGAGTGCTTTCCCTTAGACTTAATGGAGTACCTATACACTCTGCTATACCTTGTCCCAATATCCGGTCCTGCTCCCTATGTTCCCCAGGTCTTTGGCCCAGCACTAGCAGTTCAGAGAGTTACCATGCTGTTGTTATGGTATTGATTTTCGTAGTTTGGGTCTCTCAGGCTCTGGGAGGAAGGAAGGATAGAATGTGGTATTGAGCTCTATTTTCAGCTCAGACAAATACCCTGTCCCTTTCCTTCTGTTCTTGGCTCTGCTGCAGAGATATTTTGTAGCAGAAAACACTGCCCACCTTGGCTCTGGTTGTATGGTCCTAGAAGCTTCCACAGTCTGGAACCCTGTAGAGTCCTGCCGGCTATTTGTCCTGACCTGAAAAGACCTCTGTAGCTTGGAATTGAGTTCTCCACTGCACTAAGAAGAGTGAGGGGAGACCAAGTGTGGGGTTGGATTTTGTTGCGAGCCAGTGTGGGTCAGCTAGTACAGCTTGGCTGTTGGGAGCATGAGGGAGGGATGCTCACTGAGCTCAGTGTAGCAGTCATTTCACGGACTTATTTGGTTTGTTGTTGTTGTTTTGTTTTTTACATTATTTTGGATTCTGGGTGTCCTCGATGATGGAGATTGCTGAAATTTCTTAGTCTTCAGTGCCTAATATCTGTTTTGGAAAAGTTTCAGAGGACAAAGGAATCAGAGAAAATGTCTAGTCCCCCATCTTGTTTATCATAGAACCCAGAACTTTTCATGATACGTATTCAATACTTGTCAAATTTTTACAGTCTTCAGGAATATACTGCAGTTTCTACTGTTTCCTTTAATAATCTGCATTAAATACAAGCTCCTAGTCGGGAAAATAGCACATACCTGTAACCTCTGCTTCTGGAAAAGGAGGCTGGATCCCTTGAGTTTAGCAATGATGAGCTGAAGCAGGCTAAGCTGATCAAGTGTTTGCATTAAATCTGGCACCAATATGGTGATCCCCTGGGATTGGAAGGCCACTAAACTGCCTAAAGAGAGGAAAACCATCCATTTTGGAAATGGAGCAGGTCAAAATTTCCCTGTCAATCAGAAGTGGGATTGAGCCTGTATATGAATGTTGCACTTCCAGTTTGAGATAGAGAGGGATACATAGTCACAAAAAAAGAAAAAAATATTTCTGTAATTTCTGGTGGCAATTATCTGATCCTGGATTATTATTGTTGTTGTTCAAAGACTGTGGTATTTGGAGACTCAAAGACATATAGGATCACAAGAAGAAGGCTGGTTTTGGAGTTTTTTTTTAAACATGGCCTTTTTTTTTTTAGGGAGATAGTCAAGGCAGTTAAAAACACTGTATAAATTCTCAAAGGCAATCAATCCATCTGTAGCCAGAATGGCCTTTGTTTTCTTTGAATGACTCAGCTTACCTCATTGAGCCTCTGGACACTGTGGCTTGCTCTTCCGGGGCAGGAGGCCCGGGGAGCATGCCGGGAAGCAGACAACTTCCTGTGTGATGAGTCATGGGGCTTGCTGAGGGGAGGTGTTAACCTCTACCCTAGGGGGAGGGGCCAACTCAGGAACCAATCGGCCCTGGTCATTTGGGCGGAGCTTGATGATGTCAAAAAAACCCTATAAGAGGGGAGAGGACAGCTTGAAGATTCTGCTCTTTCCTTTTCCGGTTGGAGCCAGAGACAGTTACAACGACAGTTACAGAGGCAGTTACGACAGTTACGTCAGTTACAGCCACAGCTGAAGCAGGAGCTGCCAGTAGCAGAGCTAACCTACGGGAGAAAGCTGAACAAAGACTTCAGGCCATTACAGCGACAGTTACAGCGACAGTTGGAGCCAGAGGCAGTTACAGAGGCAGTTACGACAGTTACGTCAGTTACAGCCACAGCTGAAGCAGGAGCTGCCAGTAGCAGAGCTAACCTACGGGAGAAAGCTGAACAAAGACTTCAGGCCATTACAGCGACAGTTACAGCGACAGTTGGAGCCAGAGGCAGTTACAGAGGCAGTTACGGCAGTTACGACAGTTACAGACACAGACACAGCTGAGGCAGGAGCTGCCAGTAGCAGAGCTGACCTACGGGAGGAAGCTGAACAAAGACTTCAGTCCAGTGGGTAATCTTATTACCATAAAGGGGGAAACATGATTTTGCTTTACGCAATCATGTTTCTCTGTAGCCTCCTGGTTACTCTTTCAAGGCGTACTTATTGGGCCTGGAAGATTATGATCAACATATCAAAATGGGGCTTCTGGTTCATGGGTTGGTTACTGTTGAGCCTAAATAAATGTTTTGATTCTTCTGCCTTCTACTTTGAGAGTTTCTTATATCCGGCGGTTCCGAACCTTTCAGACATGTTTATGATCCTCTTTGAGATTATAAACTCTGCCCTCCTGATACACCATCCTGCCCCTTCCATTGAATTCTAGATCTAGCCCATTGTCCAACATAAAGGGAGGTGGCTGTGGGGAGTGGAGGGTGGGGAGTTGGGAGTTGGAGGTGGCACATGTACAGGCCACATCAGCCCCTGAAATGGCATCTCTTCACTTGGAGGATGCTCAGTAGCTGCTAATGAGAGAATCAGGATGGCATATTAGAGAAGTGCTTTAAAGGATACAAACTGTGGAGTTTACGTAGACATTCTACAACTGTTTCTTGTCAGCTAAGGATGTATTGAAGAAGAGGCTTTTTGGTAGATTATTGAGATATTAAAAAAAAACAAACTCTATCACCTTCAGCTACAGTCTCTTGGCCTTGGTGCTTTTGAAGGAACTTAACAGCCAGTGAAGGGAGTGGAGCCTATGACCTTGTAAATTTAAAAAGTCCAGTAAATTTAAAAAGCCTCCTGTCATTCCAGAGCTCTAATTTTTCAGCCAATGCAGCATTAAAGCCCTGAGGAACAAGGAGCAACTTTTGAGACTGACCTTCAGAACCCAGCCGAAGGGTAGCTGAGATGCAGGATTATTCAGCAGTCATGGCACATCTCATCATGAACTTGGTGGGACCAATGTTATACAGAAACTGAGCTAAATTTTGAGCCTAATCTCCTTGCCACCCCAGCACTGGGAGAAATGTTTGTGTTTATTCTTGTTATATCTATGAAGTAAACATCCTTTTGTAAAAGTTATTCTGATGTTAAGTGGTTAAATAGAACTAGGAATATGCTGGTCCCTTAAGAGATAGGAGGAGGGAACAGTCAGTGTGGGGCTTGAGCCAATGACAGAGAGAGAAGATATTCACAAACTATTTAGGGTACTCTTGAACCTCGAGGAGAGGTAACAGACCTAGTCCTGAGACAGTTGGAACAGAGTCAACAGTGTTATACCACAAATGAGAGTTGTCCAGAGGACACCAGAGAAAAGCATATCATCAGAGAGATATATGGCTGGAAAAGATAGGCTAGTTGTGTTTAAGGGAGAGGGGTATTTGCTAGACAGACTTCATGCTCTGGGGCTGCTAGGTGGCTCAGTGGATAGAGCACCAGCCCTGGAGTCGAGAGGACCTGAGTTCAAATCTGGCCTCAGATGCTTGATACTTACTAGCTGTGTGACCTTGGGCAAATCACTTAACCCCAAATGCCTTTCCATCCCCCCTCCAAAACAAACAAAAAACTACGATAGACTTCATGTTCCACTGATATGCTCACAACATAGGAAAATACCCAACACATTCAGTATATTCCCTGTATAGGATTTATGGAGAAGAAATTATGGTAGGAGGGTACAGATGAATTGAAATCTATATCAAAGGAGGGGGTACCCACATTGATGAAACCACAGATCTACTGGTGGGGGGTTGGGAAAGTAAGATTTTGAATACTCTGAATATTCTTATAATTTCATCAATATAGAAAAGTCCTGGTACAGAAACTCCTAACCCTTGTTCTACAACTCTAATAACATGTGTTATGATTGCCCTTCATTTATGCTGATTACAGTGGCTTACAGCTTGCCTCATTCAAATTTTAAGAAGAAGCAAATTAGAACCATTAGAACATTAAGGATTAGGGAAGGAGAAGGAAGAAATTGCCTTCTCCCTCCCAGGACAGACCTGCTTGGACAGAAACCTAGGTTAAGTCCACTTTAGGTGAGATTTACAAATCTTGCACAAGCCAGCAACGATATCTGTACCACCTCTCCACAAGGCATCCCCAGATTATAAATTCCATAAGGGCAGATGCTGGGCTTTATTTTTGCATCTTCTCCAATGCCTAACATAGCTCTGTGCACCGAACAAATGATTTGTGAGCAGTTGCTGAATGAGCAGCCATTTGCTGCCATTACGAAAAACAAAGTAAAACAGTACCTCAATTTTACAAAACATGAGAATTCTTAATTCTATTTGTTGCAACCACTGACATCTTTGATGGTCCATTTTCCAAGTCCTCCTAAGGATGCCCTCATCGATATATGAGGATTTTTGTAATTTGTTACTAATCCCTTTAAGTTCGGTCAGTTTTTCTAACCAGTTTTTTTTGGGGGGGGGGTTGGGAAATTGACTTCTTCATTTTCTCTTTTTTGAGACATAATAGGAGGGACATTCTGCTAATCTAAATGACCTTCACGCTGAGTCTGATTATGAGTTTCATTTCCTAATTTTACTATTCAGATTTTCTAACTTCCTAATTTCTTTTCAAACTCCTGCTGTTAGCACCAATGTCTTTTGAGAAAACAACCAGAAAAATAATTTTATATTTTTTATACTGGTTAGGACCCAATTTCCGTTCCTAAAGGAAAATAATCCTGTTTATAATTGGTGTTATCTCTTCTCTAGTTTTATTCTTGAGAAACCTTCTTTTTTTTCTCTCGGCAGCTACAGACTGTTCTCATCATGGTTCTTCTATATCAGGCGCACCCAGACTGCTTTTCTCACCCTAAAATATCCCTCTCTCACGCTGGTCCCATTTCCATTAATGAGCTCCTCTTGAGACCTCTATTTTGGGGATGGGCCAATCTTAGTTTCCCTCAAGACTTTGACATCATGCCCTTGTGTGCATACCCATCCACCCCCTGCTTTCAGCTCCCTTTTGCACTGTCTGCCCCCAATAGAAAGTAAGCTTCTTGAAGGCAGGAACTAGCCTTCTTTGCGTCCTCAGGGTAGTACCTGGCACTTAGTAGGCCCTTAATAAATGCTTGCTGCCTTGCCTTGACTTTTAGTCTATTTTCCTTTGTTGTTGTTGTTCGGTTGTTTCAGTGGTGTCTGACTCTTCATGACCCATTTGGGATTTTCTTTGCAAAGATGCTAGAGTGGTTTTCCATTTCCTTCTCCAGCTCATTTTACAGATGAGGGAAGCTGAGGTAAACAAGGTTAAGTGACTTGCCCAGAGTCATATAGCTAGTAAGTATCTGAGATTGAATTTGAAGTCAGGTCTTCCTGATTCCAGGCCTGGCTCTCCGTCCATTGTGCCACTTAGCTGCCTATTGTCCTTCGTCTCTCAGTAAACCTTCCAAAACTTCTAATCAATAGGAAAGTAAATTAATTCTAGAGTTTGTCACACATATGCACCTGAGAAATAAATAGATTAATTAATTCCATTAGGATTATGTAGCTGTTTGTCAAATATTCTCTATATCCTTTTGATAAACTTTTCTCTTCCAAGTTGGGAACTCCTTTTCTAAGTTATCTGAATGTAGTAGGCTTTCAGGAATGGTTTGTGTGGGGTACACCAGGCAGATTAGGACACTTTTAGGTGTTTCAGAAGTCCTGCCTGCCTACCTAAAAATATCTTTATTACTATTCTGCTTTGGAGCTCAAGGTCTCCATTGTTATCCTGCTTCTATGAGTCTATGAATTAACACGTTTTCCTAAGGAAAATCCTGGTAAAGGTTACCTGGGAAGTGATGCAGCTTTTTAATAAGGAGTAGTTTATCTGATTAGCCTGTTGTCTCCTAGTTAGGAGCTGACTCCTTACTATCAGGTTTGTTTTAGGTTTTTAGCACTATAAAAGTTTCTGTTATCACTGCCCTTTTCTCTGTGGGTCACATGAGTAGGTCATTACCTTTAAGGGGTTAACCCTTCTGATTATATAAATCTTTCCCTTCAAGAGGAATAAGCTTCTTTCCAATTAGAGATCTAACCTTTACTGGGTTTCTGATAAAAACTGTCAGTAAAGTTACTTCCCTTAACAATGTGATTGGTTTCCTCCTCTGACACTCCCTAGAGTAGATTCTGTCCCACTATTTTATTTTTCTCACCTTGGACTTGTGTGGGATGGATCTTACAAATCCAAGAATTAAAAACAGAGGCATCTCAAGGTGAAAGTAGAAAGGAAAATTTATTACGATCCTGCAGGAAAGGGCAACCCAGACATCAAAAGGACTGGGGGTCCTCTCAGTGTCAGCGCACTGGACACAGAAAATTGGGGTGTTTATATAGGTCCCTAACCGCAATTCCCCCTCCCAACCTCCTTCCTCTCAGCTTGCAGACATAAGCTTTGAGGGTACAATCTGGACGCGATAAATCTACCCAGGGACAATGGCAAGGAACAAACAGTATGGTTATTTTTGACAAGCAGGTGACGAACATGAACTTCCCACCATTCTTATTTCATTCTACTATCAACCTCAAGGTAGTAAATCTGTCTTAATAACAACGACAATGACGATTGAACAAACAGTTCAGTTATCGGTAACAGGCAGGAATTAGTTGTTGGTTACCTCATCTTCACATCTGTGGCTAGGACGGATATCCCCAGTACCCTTACACCTTGTCTCCCATCATTCATACCTAACTGGTCTTGCACGTCTACATTGCACCTGGCTTTCTGGCTTTTCATTCATTTTTCTGCTGAGCTGAGGGTCCCTTATCCTGGAGTCAACACACAGGGGGTGAGCATGCTGTGTCCTGTCCTTACTTTCAGAGGATTTTATGGTTGCTGACTTATTCACCTCAACCCTTCTTTCTTTCAGGCCTCTCGCCATTAGGTAAATACACAGGATGCGAGCATCCTGTGTCCTGTTCTTAACCTTGGGGGCCTTACGGTCACTAGCTAAGCTTGTGGAGGGGAAAACATCTAAGTAGAGAAATGGCTTTACAGAAAGGAAAATATCTAAGTAGAGAAATGGGATTCACTATCCTACTTATTTCTATTTATCTAATTTGTTCCCTTTTATGAGAGGTCTTCACTCGTCCCACACAGACTCTTAGAGGCAGGGTCTAGATCTGAGATTTTAAATTAACCATCATGGATGTTCCTGCCCTCCCTCAAAAGTCTCCTCCCCCCTTTTTTATCTGCTTTTATTTTTCTAACAGCCCTTTTTAACTTTTTACAACTCCTGCTCTTCCCATCTCCAACAGCCTGTACATCTTTAATTGGATGTACAGTAGACATCATAATCTCTACATATCTAAAATGGAATTCATCATTTTTGCCCTTGAACCCTCCACCCTTCCAAACTTGTCTGTTATTGCAAGGATACTACCATCTACCAGTCCCCTAGCCTCACAACCTAGGTATCATCCTGGACTCCTCACTAGGCAATGTCTAATCTGTCGCTGATGAGGGCACAGTCTCTGGGAACCCCTTGAACCCTTGAACTCTCCTTGAATCTTCTCACTGAGGCTATAACCATTAGGCCCAAAGGCCTACCTTGCCCAGCCCTCTATTGTCCAGCTGTTTCCCACCCTTAATCCTGTTTCCCATCCTTAATCCTGATCAAAATATCTATACCCTAGCTATTGTCTGTCATTTCCATGTAGCCTTCAGCTATTTCCCACCCTGAAGTCTGACCTCATCCCAGTCCCTTCAAGCTCCTCCTTAGACTCCTCCTCAAGTCCCTCCCTAGACCCCTCCTCTGGTCACCCCAGACCACCCCTCAATCCCTCCCACAATCCTTGTGTATATAATCTCCATCTTGCCTCCACGAAGGTGGTCAGATCCAATCTAGCACAGATTGATCCGGCCCGCTTTCCTTACAGGCGTCACAAGGGGTGGGATCTCTTGGGGCAGGCCTGTTTGGCTAACTCTTAATAAACTTTATCTTTTCCCTTGGCTGAGAAAGCTTGAGTCGAATTCTTTCGGCAGGACCTGGTGTGTCGGTACTTTGGGGTGTCAAGCACCCCGCACCCCAAACCCTCTTCATCGCCAAGGTCTATATATTATACCTTTACAACATCTTTCCCATACACCTTCTTCTCTCCTCTCCTACTACAACCACCCTGGTACAATTCCTCTTCTCCTCCTTCCTGGATTATTGTAATAGCCTGCTGGTTGGTGAGCTTGCCTTAAGTCTCTCCCCACTCAAATCCATCCTCCATTCAGTCACCAAAGTAGTTTTCCTTAAAGCATAGATCTTACCATGTCAACACTCGACTCTTTATTGAGTGGCTCTTTATTCAGTGGTTCCCTGTTAACTCCAGGAGCAAATATAAAATCTACTATTTAGTATTCAAAGCTCTTCCAGTCTTCTTATGCCTCATGCCTCCCTCTCACCAGCTCTTTCTACCTCACCAAGTACCTGGCCAGGTTGAATTTTCCGTATTCACCCAAGTCATTATAATTCCCTTAAAAATATCCCTATTTAGAGAGTCACAATTCATTGCAGGTGAAAGACAGTTTTCATTTGCTAAAGGAAAGTCCCAAGATTTTTAGTGAATATTAGCTCCTAAGGACTACACATGGTATGAGATGAATTTTTTCTTTCTAAATAGAGATAGTAATTTCCCTACAGGGGCTTTCTTCATACCTGAGGCAACAGTGCTGGCAAAGAGATATTAGGCCTTGTAGATTTTATATGTTTAGAGTAGTTTTGAATGACCCATCATTACCATGACTGCAATTTTTTCCCCAGGTTTTTTTACTTATTTCAAAATTGTAATGATTCAGATATTGGTTGATTTGCTATATATAATAATAAGTTAATCTAGAGAAAAACTATTTCACATTCCAAGTAAATACAATAAGTGCTTTAGGAACATTTTAGAGAGTCAGAAAATTGTATATATCTTGCAGCAGATTTACAACAATGTTCTCCAAATAGGTATAAATCTCAAAAGTACTTTTGAAAAAGTTGTAAGTGGATTAAAGAAATAATTTAAACATTATTATGATTAAAAACTCTTAATCCTTAGACATGTATAATAATCACACATTATAAATTCAAGATATGTTAAGAAAGATCTGCCTAGGGCCTTTCTCTGTGACCAGACTTTTTGTTTGGAATGCAGATATAGATCACTGGAACTCCATCCTAATTTGCCTCAAGTGAATCCTTGTTAAGGGAGGGGGACTAGCCAATAAGGACTCAGTTCTAGAAGGATATGAATGTTTGATGAGCCTGCTTCTGGGCATGTATAATGAAGTATGAACAGGTATGACTACTTCTAGTATATTAGCCAGTTGGTGAAGAAATAGATTTGCCATTGGCTGCTGACTCAGCACTGGGTGTGAGTTGAAAAAATAGCAAAAATAGCCAAAATCTCTCTCTTTTTAACTCCTGGTTGCCCTCACTGAGTGAGGCAGAAATAAGGAAGACTTTTGTAAGCCTCCAGATGAGGAAAGACACAGTAACAATGTTTAGGATTGTCTGTCTCTGCAGCCTTCGACACTGTTGATCGTCCTCTCCTCACTGATACTCTCATCTCTCTAGGCTTTAGGGATACCACTCTCTCCTGGTTCTCCTTCTGCCTATGTCTACCCCTCATTCTCCTTTGATGAATCCTCATTTAGGCCACACTCTTCTAATCATAGGTGACCGCCACGGTTCTATCCTGAGCCCTCTTGACCCTCTATAATAGTTCATTTGGTATTCTCATCAGCTCCCAAGGATTTAAATGCCATCTCCATGCCAACAAATCTTAAATCTACCTATTCTGTCCCTACTTCTCTACTGATCTGCAATTTCACATTTCCAACTTCCTTTCAGATATCTCAAATTGGTTGTCCAGTAGACATCTTAAGTTCAAATCCAAAATGAAACTCATTATCTTCCCCCTAAACACTCCCCACCTTCCCTCTCACTGTAGACCACAACACCAACCTCCCTGCAATCTAGACATCATCCTTCACTCCTATCTCTTATTGCTCCATATACAATCTGTTGCCAAGGTCAGTCAATTTCACCTTTGCAACATCTCTTGACTATGTTCCTGTTGCAGTCTAGGGGAGCTGGGAACCCTAAAATTCCAGGGCAAAAGGAGTGGATTCTGCCTCAAAAGAATTTGACTCAAGTCTTCTTTTAGTCAGAGACAAGGTTTATTGCTTTGCCAATAGAAGCAGGCAGGATTTTTAAGAACCTGCAGTTTTAAAAGAACTCCACTTCCTCTTAAGGGTACCCCTGAAATATGAGTTTGGTGGGGGAGTGGAAAGAGACATAAGCTAATCTTGTTTTGGGACTTGTGAGTGAGAGTGGAAGTTGAGATAAAGACCCCCAGAGTCTCTATATATAAGGGCTACAATTAAAAAGGAGTGATTGACCCTATTAATAGTTTCTCAACTTTACTATGAGTTTGGGTTGTAATGTATGATAGCTTAGTAATGTAGTAGATAGAACCATGAGCTTTTGATCAGCAAGACTTTTCTGGCACTTAATACCTCTGTGGCCCTGGGCAAACACTTTTAACCTGTGTCTTCCATTTCCTCATCTGTATTAGCCACGTGACTTTGGGCAAGTCACTTAACCTGCCTCAGCTTCAGTTTCTTCCTTTAAAACAAGTGGGGATTTTTATAGGGTTGTTGTGAGGAACAAATGAGATCAAGTCAAGTGCTTAGCAAACCTTAAAGTTCTATGCAAATACTATCATTATTAATAATAATAATGTTATTATTATACCAATAATGTACAATTTTGTTGTGAAGAGAATTTGTTGGGGCAATATTTTATAGGCTCTGTAGGTATGTTCCCCTGGGCTTTTGTCCCTGTAAGAAATGTTCTCCTGGGCTATGTTACCTGCTTAACTTCTATAGCCTTTCTCTTTCTTATCTTGATCTGGGAATTTTTGCTGGCCATTCCCCATGCCTGCAATGCTCTCCCTCCTCCATTTTGACTACTGACCAACTAGGTTTCTTTTAAGCACTAACTAAAATCTCACCTTCTACGGGAAGCCTTTCCTAACCACTCTTAATTATAGTACTCTCCCTTTTAAAATTATTTCCTATTTATCCTGTATGTAGCTCACTTCAGCTATATTTGCATGTTTTCTCCCCCATTAGATTGTAAGCTCCTTGAGGGCAGGGACTGTCTTTTGCCTCTCTTTGTATTCCACTGTGCTAAGGCAAATGCCTTGTACATAATAGGTGCTTAATCAATATTTATTGATTGATTAATTGTCAATAAGCAAAGGGAATAGAAAGCACTGGACTAGGAAATCTGGGCCCTGGTCAGCCAACAAACTCACTGTGAGAAAGTGGGCATTAGTACTTCTTTCTGGGTCTTTTTCCAAATCTGCAAAATAAGGAGATGTCACTTGATGTGAACATGCAATGACTATCTCTCATGCCTGGAATGTGCTCATTCTGCCCCCTCTTGCCTCTAAGAAGCCCTCATTTCCTTCACCACTCAGCTCAAGTACCACCTCCTACACAAAGTTCTTCCTGATAGTCCAGCAGCTAGTGCCCTCCCTCTCAAATACATTGCATTTATTTTAGATATATCCTGTATATATTTTTTCTTACCTATGTATTGCCTCTGTTGATAGAATGTAAACTCTTTTAGAACATGGATTATTGCATTTTTGTCTATATCCAATGTCTGGGGATAGCACAGTGTCACAATAAATGCTTATTGTTTGTTTCATTGAGTCTTCATATTTGTAATTTCTTACTGCACAATAATGGTGCATTACATTCATGTGCCACTGTTTGTTTTGTCATTTCCCAAACAATGAGCACTTACTCATTTCCCAGTTCTTTACTACTACAAAAAAGTAAGGCAATGAAAATTTTGGTATATGTATCCTTTCTGCCTATCTTCTCAGGCGTATACATAGGCTCTCTGGGTCAGAACATTTTAGTCACTTTTAGAACATAATTTTAAATCCCTTTCCAGGTGGGTTGGACTGATTCATAGATCCACCAATAGTATATTAGTGTGCCAATCTTTCTTTAGCCCTTCCAACATTGACTATTTTTCTCTTTTTTCATCTTTGCCAGTTTGGTGGGTGTGAGGTAAAGCCTCAGAGTTGTTTTAATTTCCATTTCCATTATTATTAATGGTTTGGAAACCATCAAAGCTAATGGTTTCATATGGTTGTTAATAGGATTTAATTATTTTTGAGAATTTGAAAATTCTTAAAATGGCACACTTATAGTTACTTTAACACAGAAACCTTAGGTCCTCATCTGAAAGTCTATCATAATTAACAACCACCTTTTTGATGAATGGAACATTTTGCTAGAGGGTATCTACTCAAATGATTCTATTTTAAAAGGCCTTTTGCAAAAATCTTTTCCTATTTTTTCTTCTGTTTTGTGTCAGACACAAAATTCTTTCTTTTTCAACACCAAAATTCTTTAAGAGTTACCGCTGGACTATGAATCATGAAGTAGCACTATCTCCAAAGAGTGAAATTTATAGGTGACTTAAAAGGAAAAGCGAGACAAACATAGTAAGTTCAGCTGGCTTACAGCATCGTGTCTACAAGAAGTGGCATTAATGTCATCCATGAAATGTGTGATCAGAAGGAGGATGGGCCTCTCAATAATGTTTATTGGACCAACCCCTGAATTGAATGTAATAAGGAGAAATAGTAGACAGATAGTCTGGGTTCAGAGTTTGTATGCAAAGAATAATGTCAAATGACCCAGAACAAGCCCTTCAGCACACTGGGTGGATCCTCCCTGTAAGAACTGTGGGATAACAGGATAAGAATCACCAGATTTGAAAATAAGGATGTATTTTAGTCTGCACCACCAAAGAGAACACTCACATTGATGAGGAACCAGATGAATGAAATATTCAAATACAAGGGTTGGGATAATAAATATAGTGATTTATTTAAAACTAGAAATGTTTTTTTTAAAAAAACTCTATCCATAAAGCTATTCATATAAAGGTATTCATAATAAGGATAGCATCTGGATAACTGGAAGCTTACGTACTCAAGTGCAATTATAGCAACTCTTCCTTTCACTCATCAAGATCAATAAATCCCCTGCTATAATGATTTGTATTTAATTAATTGCTTTGTGCTAAGCTTGTTAATTTTTTTTTAAGGAGTCTAATTTTTAATGAACCAAGTTCTGACCTGCCTCCCATTAGATGAAAATGGGATTGAATCAAATGAAACCCATCAATGAAACTCCTTGGGATCCTAGAAATATCACTGAAGAAGCAGTGATATCTAGAAGACAAGTTTTAATGAAGAAAAAATTAAGCACTAGAAGCTGTTTTTTTTTTTTAGCTCAGGCCGACTTATTGAATGAACTGGCAAAGGACTGTTAGAAGAAATATTTGCTTGGGCCTCACTCTGATTTATAAAGCAAACTCAGGAAAATTAAGACAAAAATGAGTTTATCATATTATACTAAGTCAGCAATCTTGGGTGCTTCCCTGGGCCTGAATGCAAACTATGAGCTGCTTTTATAGACAGAAATAAACAATCTCCCTATAAAGGAATGACAGTCTTGTTAGGTACAATGAGGAGAGGAGATTGGTGCCTTCTCAGCAGCTTCCTAAGTATTTAGATTTGTATTATGAGCTATTGGCACTATTGGTATTATGAGGCAATGGGATTAGGGAGTATGTGCACCACCATTTTGGGTGTCTAGGTGGAGCAGTGGATAGAGCGCTGGGCCTAGAGTCTGGAAGACTTCCTGAGTTCAAATTTAGCCTCAGTCACTTACTGGCTGTGTGACTCTGGTCAAGTTACTTAACTCTGTTTGCCATTTGTAAAATGAGCTAGAGAAGGAAATGGCAAACCACTCCAGTATCTTTGCCAAGAAAACCCACAAAAAGGGTCACAAAGAGTCAGATGCGACCGATGGTGAAAGCAGATTTTGATAACAGGCTTTGTTATAATTTTCTATCCAAGGAAATTATTATCAGTCCGCCAACAAGTAATTACTGGGTCATCACTATGAACTAAGCACAATATAAGCTACATTAAAATGTATAAGTTATGACTTCCTGCCCTTATATTTCCTATCTAGTTGGTCAGATAGGAGAGACAGAAAGACAGAAAGACAGACAGATAGATAGATAGATAGACAGAGAAATAATAGAGATACATAAACATATGTTTCTATGGGAGGGAGAGTGTGTGTGTGTGTGTGTGTGACCTGTTTATTTGTTTAGGAAACTCCTTCGAACCAATAGCCTGGAACCTGTTCTGCAATTTATATTCTTAGATTATTTCCTGGGGCACCAAGAAGTTTGCCCAGGGTCACATAAGTGAACATAAGTTATGATTCCTGCCTTTACAAAGGTTCCAATCTAGTAGGTGAGATTAGAACAAAATGTATGATTTTAAGAAGTAAAACTCTTAGAACCAGAATAACTGTTCAATGACAGCAGATAAACAAATGAAAATAGCAAAGGTCTCACATTTGGAGTACCAGCAACAATTTAATATTTATAGATAGTCAAAAAAAATGAGTAGGGTTTAGTCCCTTCCCCCCCCCCCATTTTCCACTGCTTTGCTCTCATGGCTGCAAGGGCGAGTCTGCACGGGACTTGGGGCCATTCTGTATTTTTGTTATTATTTCATTGATTGCCATGGTCTAATAGTTCCTTATCAATTGGCTAGCCTACTAATGATGAACATGTCAACACTTACCTAGGCTTGTTTGCAGGAAACAGATATTTAACCCGTTGCCAGGATCATGCTTGTAGTGTTTTCAGCGTGGTAGAATGTACCAGACCTTACATTCTGTTGGCATAGATTTCAAGAGCTCAGTGTCATCTTCATGTCAGGAAGAGGAATGGACTTTGTGGAGGTGCTTCTTAATATTAACCACACACACACACACACACACACACACACACACACACACACACTACCACTACAACTATGCCACCACCAAAAATGCTCAGAAGCCACTGATCCCCATTTGGCTTTAAGGAGGGGTCTGGACTGTAGTCGATGAATCGTTTGTACATGGGGGATATTTTCACTAACCTGGGCTCAGCTTTGGGAAACCTATCTTATTCCTAAAGTTTTACTCCTTTGGTGGTCAATAACTACATCACATCAAAGCAAGAATAAAATCAGTGAAGACAGACCTTTCTGATACCTGTTACTCAGTATAATGAGCTTTTCACCCATGTGGTAACAAAGCCACAGTGACTTTTTGATGTAAGGTGTATTCAACTAAGAGATGAAAAGAATAGAGGATTGAATCTGTTCTTAAAGCTATTTCACATTTTTGTAACACCCACTGCTTTAACACATATGATTGGAAAGGCAGGGTAATTTATTTCCCCTGCTGTCTGTTCCCAAGGTGGAAATGTGAATTTCACAACTTCTCTGAAGTAAACACATGGGGATGGGGCTAATGTTTCTAAGCAATTTTGTAATAGTTTGACAGCTGTCTGGCCCGCTCTTCCAGACTGTTGTTCTGGCTCCCAACTATGACCGATTCTTTGACCAAAAGAACAGCTTGTATCTTTTGTAGCACGTCATGTTCACTGAAGAAGGTGAAAAATGAATTTGAAAGTAATGATTTTCTGTTTCACAGCTACAGAAAGTTTCTCTTTTCTTGTATGGTGGCCTATGTTTAACAGTGATACTCATTTAATAATGTGACCCAAAACAACTTAGGAAAAAATGTACAAATCTCTATCAGAACAAGTTCTCTATTGGAGATAAGCTATAGCCAACCACATATGCAATCATCAAAGTGATTTTCATATCAACAGGATTCTTCAAAAGTGACCAGAAACTGAAGAAAAACAAGACTATGATGAGTCATTTACTTTTTAAATGGATCAAATTTTCCTTCATTAAAACAATGTCAGCAGGTGCTCTGATGTATGTATGGAAGACCCATAGATTAATAAGAACTGAGAAACAAACATGATGGCTTGGCTTTATGAACCATACAAGCCTTATTCCTCTTCCTGTGGGAAAGGCATCCATACTTTTCATGATAATTTTTTAATTTCTCACAACATCCATGTGAAATAGATTACCCTATTAGTAGTCAGAAGCATGGAGAAGATGGTGACTGACAGGCACCCAGCACTTTACCCCGTACTGCTACATCTTTAGTACTCTCTCTCTGAAAAATTGTCTGAAATTACTCATTATTCATTGTCTCATTACCTTCGTCCCACTGGCTGGCTCTATTTTTGTAGACTTAGACTAATTAACATTCACTCAGTTCCCAGGATCAGAACTGAGCAAACAGTTTAATTAGATACATAAAAGCATAAGAAAATATAAAAGATATAGACAGATATATCGCAGAACACAACATTCCAGTCATTTTCCAGTTCAAACTCTCTTAACGCAAAATACACAGGTGGATAAAATAAAAACTAAATAAACGAGTGAATGAGTGAGTGAATGAATGAAATTAGAGTGTGGTTCTCCTAGCTGCAACATTCCAGGCACACAGGGAGTAGAACACAGAAAGTCATTATCTGATTATCAATGTCCCAACTCCTAACCATGAATGGGATTTAAGGAGACAGGAAGTCTAAACTCAAAATAGGTGGCCACACGGAAACTGGAAAGTGCTAGGTAAGTTCAATGATTTTTCTGATTACACTCGTATGGAAAAACAGGAAGACAGAATCTCATTTCCTGAGTCCCCTCTTGACTCCACTGTGCAAAATCTGGCTTATGCAACTGTTTGTTTTTGAAAGCTCCCTCAGTGGGAAGGGATGTTAATTAAAGGCTCTTTGGGTCAATGCCACCAGCATCATTACTATCACAAATCCAATGCTAACACACAATGGGGGACCAGAATGGCTGTATTATCATCCCACCTGCCACTGTGTCACTCCTTCAAAACTTCTTATAACTATAAAACTCTTGCAACTGGTAACAATATGCAATCTAACCAATCTGAGCCATGGTGAAAACAAAGCCAACTATAAACTTTCCTGTCTTGGTAATATAAATTACTGTCTGTGGTAATGCTATCCTCAATGGATTTATTTTTTACACATGCAGCATAGACCAGAGTTATTTTTCCTATTTCACAGATGGAGAAATTAAGGCATAAAAAGAAAAATCACTCTCTCTGTATGCCTTCACAGAAAGCCATTGCTTTTTACTTTGTGGCCAGTTCATTTTCCTCATTATCTGAGTTGTTTTTTGTTTGTTTTTTTTACTGGTGATTGTGTGTGTGTGTGTGTGTGTGTGTGTTGTGTAAACAAGGTGTCCCTAAAGTCTGGACACATAGGCAAACATGCATATTTTGAAATATTTGGAATATTAACAGACCTTAGCCCCCTTGACTTCTTTTTCTGGGGTATGCGAAAGGAGAAGATGTACTCAATGAAAATCACAGATGCAACACACTTGATTGAATGCATAAAGAGTGAATGTGCTAAAATTTATGGCAATATGGAGTTATTGCATCAAGTTCACATGAATCTGGCAAAGTGCATCAACCTTTGCATCACAAATGATGGAAATCATATTGAAGATGTTATTTGTTAATATTCCAATTAGATAAAATGTTGAAAATTTCATTCATTTCATTTCTTGAAAATATGCATTTTTGCCTATGTGTCTAGACTTTAGGAACACCCTGTATATATAGACCTCAGATTCTAAGAAGTTGATTTTTTTTTTAAAGCACCAATTCACTACCATACTGACTTGCCAATCCTAGATTTTAGAGTAATTGTATCAGCTCATAACCTTAGGCACAACTATCTTCTTACTGTTTGGACGTTACTCACTATTAAAAACGGGGTAGGGTAGAGTATAAAGGATGATAGGGAGAAGGCCTTTTCTATTTCAGGGGGAAGAGAGGAAAAGGCAAAGGAGTCTAGAGTAACTCTGCATTTCTCTCTATTCCCTTTCCTCTTTCTATCCAGCTTGAGCATTTGATCTTTTATCTCTTGGATTTCCCCAATGCTTCCATGGTGTGGACAACTGGTATTAGTGTGTCCAAGTTACAGCTTTGCCATTACCCTAACTAGTGCCCTGTGCCAAGACTGTTGATTTGGAACTTTGCCTATGCATGAAATTCTCATAGGTCCCATTAGCTGTTTTGCTACAAGCACCAGGAAACCATCTCAACAGAGAAATTCTGTTGTTTTTGAGACATTCCTTGCTAGATGAACTTTGCGGGGTTGCCTCGTTATCTCAGATGCAGGTTACACTAAATTAAAGAGGAATTAATTATGTTTGTTAAAATATAAGCAATGTCAACAAAGATGTATTGATTTTTACTGCAAAAAAAAAACAAACCAAACACTAGATTTAGAGTTGGGGGTCTGAGTTCTAATCCTGCCTACTACTTATTACTTGTGTGATCTTGTGAACTTATGAGAACCGATCTGAGCCTTTATTTCCTCAACTACAAAATGAGGGAGTTAGACTAGATTCAGCTCTAAATCTATGATCCTATAATCTGGAGGCACAGAATCATAGAATCAGTCTTAGTCCTGATCCCTCTCCTCATCTTCGGTTCTGAATCACCAGTTCCCCATTGTCTGACATCTCTAAATGCATGTCTTGTAGGCATTTTAAAGTCAATGTGTCCAACACAAACTCATTATCTCCCCTACAAGCCCCACCTTCTTCCTAATTTCCTTACTGCTATTGCCATCCCTAGCAAGCCTTTTGGGATGGTACCATCACCTAGGTTAGCAATGAAGGGGTCGTCCTTAACTCTTTCCTCTATATTATTCTCTATATCCAATAAATTGCCAAGTCTTATCAATTTTATTTCCACAATATATCTCCTATCTTTATCCTCTACACTCTAAGGTTCCACCGTAGCTAAAGCCTCCATCACCCCTTTCCAATTTGTTGTTGTTAAGTCATTTTTCAGTCATGTCTGACTCTCTGTTACCCCATTTGGAATTTTCTTGGCAGAGATACTGGAATGGTTTGCCATTTCCTTCTCCAGCTCATTTTACAGGCTCTATGGTACCTGACCCTACCACTTTTCTTATTTATACCCCAGGGTTTAACACAGCATGTACGAGGTGCTTAATAAATGTTTATTGACTATTATGTTGTATAGAGAGAGTCCAAGGCTAGACAAGACCTCAGAATGGTTTTGTTGTATCCTGATGACTTTTTTTAAGAGTGGAAAGGTGGGGGGTGGGGAGGAATATGCCAAAGGATGGAAGGGAAAAGAAGGTTGGGAAAAATTATCTCAATCAGGGTACTTAAATAGACATCTATATAAACAAGGAGAAGGGAGTTAGGGGAAACAGGTGTCTATATCTATATGCGTATATAATGTATTCATATACATACATATACACACATGTAGTTGTAGTATACACTAACTTATCTGTATTTTTGTTGTTTCCTCCCCAGAGAATATATGGTATTTGAGGGTGGAAACTTTTTTTATTTTCTTCTTTGTATTCCTAAAGCCTGGCATGTAGTAGGAACCTACTAAGTGATTGAGGAATGAATGAATGAGTTACAATTGGAAGGGACTTTAATTTAATTTAATTTATTTATTTAACATATTTAGTTTTCAGCATTGATTTTCACAAGAGTTTGAATTACAGATTTTCTCCCCATTTCTACCCTCCCCCCCACTTCAAGATGGCATATATTCTGGTTGCCCTGTTCCCCAGTCAGCCCTCCCCTCTATTATCCCACTCCCCTCCCATCCCCTTTTCCCTTCCTTTCTTGTAGGGCAAGATAAATTTCTATGCCCCATTGCCTGTATATCTTATTTTCTAGTTGCATGCAAAAATTTTTTTTTGTTTGTTTTTGAACATCTGTTTTTAAAACTTTGAGTTCCAAATTCTCTCCCCTCTTCCCTTCTTACCCACCCTCCCTAAGAAGTCAAGCAATTCAACATAGGCCACATGTGTATCATTATGTATAACCCTTGGAAGGGACTTTAGAGATGATTTAGTTTAACTTCTATCCTAATCATGAATCTCATCTCCAACATCTAGAACCAATGTTCATCCACCCTCTACCTGAAGCTCTCCTTTGATCAGAAATTCACTCCCCATCCCCTACCTGCTCCCGTGTCTCCATTTTCTAGTCCACTTTTGAACAGCACTAAGAATTAAGTAATTTTTCCCCTTAAATTAGTTCAAAATTTTACTCCCTATAACTTCTCTCCATTGGTCCTCACTTTGCTTTCCAGTGCTTAGTAGTGAACATCTAATGTCTCAAGTACATGATAGCTCTTCAAATATCAGAAGACTACTGCCATGTCTCTAAGTCTTCCCTTCTCCAGTTACTTCTAACTCACAAGATAAGTCACTTCCAAGGAGCTAGATAGATTATTCCACCCATGAAAAACAACTTTACTAACCATCTTGATTTGCTTGAGCTTTCTTACTATCCAGAGGAGGCCAGAGTGACTTGGGAATCAGAATCAACCAATCAGGAGGCAGACTGAGCATCACTTAAGTTTGACATACCAGAGATTCTTTGCATTGTTTGCTTGCTGAACCCGGAATTCCCTTTACTCTTTTGGTGACCATAGAATTGACTTAAGCTGGTTCATACCAGCTCTAATGGACAAGAATGAGCACAAGCATCCTAGTTCCCAGACCTTGGGGACTTTTCAGTCTGACTCCCTTCCTTGTTTCATGTAGGAGACTCAAATTCTCTGTAAAATGGCCCCTACCTAGAAAACAGAAAACTGAACCCAAGGGATTGTGGCAGTACTGGGGCCATGGCCATGGCCATTCTCACCCAGCTTCGTGGTTTCTCTTTGTCTTTATAATCTGTGCAGCCTAACCCCAAAGTGAGCTCAGTTCTGACTGCAGCTCCACGTGTAGGCCAGCTGCTATGAGAAAAAATAAACACGCATACAATCTAATTCTGTTTGTCTTTCTTAGACCAAACTCTGGAGGTTGATGCACCTGATTACTATTTCATTGTACTGAATATTGTTCAAATAAAAAGAACCATTGACAGGAGTCATAGAATTTCTTTCATCAAACTATTTTTTTTTGTGTCATCAAACTATTATAAGATATCTGCAGAGATTTTTTTTTTCCCATGGAAGTATTTATTTAAAACCTATTATCCAGCAGTGAAGAAGAATGAGACAATAAGAATAACTGAGTCTATAGAAATATCTAAACAAAATTGATGTATGTACAAATTAAATGAGTTTTTCATTAAGATACAAAAATCATTTCAGAGTAGGACAAAAAAGTAAATCTCTGTAAGCCCAACAGGACAAGTCAGGGACTAGAATGGTATTTTGTAGACTGGCATCACAGGAAGTTCAGTCTCTTGATGTTACAATCGAGGGGCTCCATAATCATCTGGCATTCTCTCTATGTTATACCTATGGTTAGAAATGTACATGATGGGAACTCCAGGGATCTTCCGGATTCTTCGCTTAATGTCTCGATCAACTGTAGCCACAATGTAACACTTGTGCTGAGTGACTCTCTGGACCAAGCAATCATCTGCGTATGTTCCTTTGTGTGAGCATGGCAATCGTTCAAATCGTGGGTCCTTGGCAATCCTCAGGGCTACTCGGTACTTCTGTCCCAGTTTTTCAATTTCAGTCATTACACAGTCAGTTATGCAGGGAATGCACTTGGCATACAGACAATCCATCATTGACTGCACTAAATCCAACTTGGCTTTGATGGAGAAGTTGATTAAGTTGGTATCAACCAAGGTGTAGTAAGGTGGTCCCAACTGTGTATTATACTGGAAGAACAAGCAGGATGGGTGCTGGGGAACTTCTCTTTCTTTGAAAGCACTGGGATCTTTCTTCTCTTTCTTTTTTGATTTTAATCAATCTTTTTCTTTTAATCTCTCATCTCCTAAACTAAGCATTCGCTTAGTCGCTTATTTCCTCGCTTTCTTTTGTTTCCCCATGTTTCTAGATGCCTTCACAGACCGAGGTCTTTCTGCAGAGATTTTTTTTGCGGGGGGGGGCAGGGAATGCATTCATATATGTAGGTTTGTATATATTTTGTAGGTAAGTATATATCTATCTATATATATATAAACATATATACATGTATATTTGCACACATGCATATTATATATACATATAGCTGCATCTGGGGCCATCTCCAGTCGTCCTGATCTATATCTTGCCACTGGACCCAGGTGGCTCCACAGGAGATAGTGAGGCTGGTGACTTTGCACAGTCCTCCCTCATTTTAATCCAGTTCAGTTGCAAGTCATGGCATCACCTTCCTGATGTCATGATCCTCTTCAAGAACAAAGGACAAACAACAATATACATATATATGCATATGTCATGGTATTAATTTTTAGGAGCTTTGACCTATATAGATCTATTTGAGAAATACTAAATTTAATTATGCTCTATATTGAAAAGAATGGAACTTTGATTCAAAGTTATTTTACTAGACATAAATAAATTAATCAGACACAAACACCTAAAAACCAACATTATATTCTAATCAATGACACCTCCATACTCGTACAATCTTATGAACCTAAACTGAGTTATTTCCTGGTCATTGTTTGACCCACTAAAAACTCAGAAGTTTTGTTTTGTTTTTCCTTCCCTTCTCTTTTCCTGAAGTAAAAAAGACTGCTGGGCTCTGGGTATGGGATAGCAAAGAGAAGGAGGGAACTCGAAACAGAGGAGAACTGCCATTGCTTCCTTCTCACTGGAAATACCTGGCTGGAAGTCATGGGACAGGGCTGTGTCAACAGCTCAGAAATTCATGAGTCAGTCACTGGTTTACCTCTTGTCTAAGGATTCAGTTTTTGGCTTCAAGGAAATAATTTTACCTCTCTGACCCCATTCTTTATTTATATCACAGGAAATTGTTCTGGGTAGGCCAGACTCCCAAAGGTGTTAGGAGTATGATTGTTTGCAAAAGTACTTTAGAGAAAGTCATTCAAACCCAAGTGTGGTTACAGTAAGGGGTGGGGAACCTGTGACCTCGAACTTTGTTCTGTGGATTCAGTTTGGATTCAGTCAAACAGTCACTCTTTAGGACCCAGAGGGCTACATGTGGCCTCGAGGCCGCAGGTTCCCACCCCTGGATTAGGATACCTTTAATGAAGGCAAGGGGCCTAATTTCAAGATCAAAGGTCTTACCGTTCCCATGCAAAATCTTTAGCCTGGCATTTAAAGCCCTCCACAATTGGATTCCTACCTACCCTGTTATATCTTTTTAATCCCTCCGTTTGCAATCTCTTATAATCAAATAATTTTGCTAGCCTTTTCCTATGATCTTCCATCTCCAGCCTCCTTGCTTTTGCATAGGTGGTCTCTTTAGTCAGGATTAGTCTTTTCAAAATGTTTATTTATTTATTTAATTTTTAATTTATAGAGTAAAACAAGCATTTCCATAGCATAGTATAACTAAAAATAAAAAAATGATTGCACATGAAACTGCAAATCAGCACCACGCTTTACAGGAGGCTCTTCCCACTTCCCTTGGTTAGTACTCTCTTCTCAAGATTATTTTGTATAACTTTGTCTCCTATATCCCATCTCCATCTCCAGGAACTATTCCTTTTTGTCTACCTAGGGCCTTACATATTATAGGGCGCTTAAATAGATTTTTTTGAAGTGAATTGAATTCTGGTTCGGGGTTATTTTCTCTTTTCTTAGTAATACCTGAAATTGTCAGTACTAGGCAGAAGTCGACTAGTGGCTCTTTATTGGACTTACATCAAATGATCATGACTCCCTACAGGAAACCTTTCCTGACTACTCTAGTTTTCCATTTTCTTCCTCACCTGTGAACACCCTATAACTCCTCGCCTCTATAACGCTCAGGCTCTGAAGCAAATCCCTCAGTTACAGACTTTAAGCTTTGTCTTGCTTTGCTAGCTGTGATTTCATGGTTTCTAGCTCCCCAACTCTGTTTTAACCTCTTGGAGGGGAGAGATGTTTCTATCTCTGAGAGCACTGAGTGCAAGACTGGATATCTGGTACATACTCAGTAAATTCCCTTTGATTGTCAGCTAATGCCCAAAGAATACAAAAATCAGTTGATCCTTTGTTCTGATAGATGAACTTTCTCCTTATCTTGCCCTAAATCAGGCCTCTACAACACTTTAAAGACATCTCTCAGCCATACCACCCTCCATATCTCTTGACCCCTCTCCAATTTCCCTTTATGTGGTGTATTTCTCCTGTTCTTGGAGACATAGTTTTGCTTGCTTGTATTTATATTCCTGGGGCTAAGCACAGTGCCTGGCACATAATAAGTGCTTAATAAATGCAGTCTGTCAAGAGAACAAAAAGGAGGAAAAAGGAAGTAAAGGAGGGAAAGAAAGAAAGAAAGAAGGAAGGAAGGAGAGAAGACGAAGAATTTTTTGTTCTTATGTTTCAGGATGTGCATATCATTTTTTTCAAACAGGTATGTTCTATTTTTACCATAGAAGCTAGAAGCAACCACTGCTAGGAATCACAAGGGTTCAGGTAGGTACCTATTCCTCCCTGCTCTTATATCCTGAGCCCCTGTAATTTCTAAATGATGGTTGCTTCTAGCTCCTATGCTAAAAATAGAACACACCTGTAGATAAAATAATATGCATATCCTGAACTGAGCAAAAATGTTTAATCCCTTTTCCCTCCTCCTACATATCCTGAGCTAAGAACAAAAATGTTTAATCTTTCCTCCTTCCTTCTTTCCTTCCTTCCCTCCATCTCCCCTCTTTCCTTCCTTCTCTCCTTCTTTAACCCTTCTTCTTTCCTTCCCTTCCTCCTCCCTTCCTTCTTTCTTTTCTTCCTTCCTACCTTTTTTTCCTTTGACAGACAGCATTTATTAAGTGCTGATTATGGGCTCATTGCTAGGAGAACCTGGCTGATTCTCAGGAGGTTGGGCTCTCCAATTCTCACATTCATTGGTTCATCATCGTCACCCAGCTTCTCTGGGGACAACTCTAATTATGGCTCGAGTCTTGGGCTTTCCTAGAAAAGCAGTGGGTGGGGGATGGGCAGAGAGTCATAAAAAGTACTCATTGCATCATATGACTGGGATATAGGACAAGGTCATTTTATTCATACACATAAAGCAATAGTAAACATTAAAGAATCATATTATTTATGCATTAACAAAGCGATTTAAACAGGCTTCACAAACCTGATTTGTAGCCAGGTTACTTTCTCTGGAAGGCTGGTAGTTAACCTCATCAAGACATAATGCAATTTGATAATTCTTCTAATTAGCCTTTTCACCTCTAGTGAGCATAATCCAAATGTGATCCAAACCTGCTCTTCTTTTCCAGTACCCTGCCCCCCTCTCTGATGCCAGCTCTTCTCTTTGGTGTCAGTGCTCCTGCTACTGCTACAGTAACCCACCAGTCCATTGGATGCTATGGCCACTTCCTGAGTGGCCACCCAGGCCTCCCTCATGACGTTCTGAAATTCACAAGGCCATCTATCTTTGGGCTCCTCTATCTCAAAATTGCTGCTCAGTTACCTCATTGGAAGGAAATACAAGAAAAGGGAGGTGGCCCCTTCCAAGGCCCAAGCTAGCCTGGGACGGATGTATGCGTATGATTGCATAAGGCCCTGTGAGATAAGGATTCTACCATTTCCCTACCCAACTCTTCCCAGTGCAGTTTCTCTAGGTTTGAAGCTGAAAAGAAAGAGAAACACCTAGGGGAGGGAGCTTAACCCTTTAGTTAAGGAGGTTCTTTATCAGTAACCAATGGGGAGGATTCAGCACTGTTATGTATGACTCATGTATAGTTGGAAGTAGTACAAACTCAAGTTCCTGTGATCACCAGGCCTGCTATGGCACCATGAATGGCTACTGCATATGCTCCCAAATGGTACGGGCAGGGAAAGTGCTCACACGGTCCTGGGTGCATTTTAACAGATCAGGATCTTAAGTAATTCAGTATCTTTATCTGAAAACTTGGAATTAAATTCTTAGACATTGTTACTACTTCTTAGTGCCTATTACAATCATGGATCTCAGAGGGAAAGGATTTGAGTTCAAATTCTGGCTCTAATATTTACCTCATATTGACCTTGGGGAAATCATGTGACTTCGCTGAGCTATGGTTTCCTCATCTGTAAAAAGGAAGCAGTTGAATTAGATGACCTCTAAAATCCCTTCTAATTCTAGATCTATGATCCTATGAATAATGACTTCATTAAAGAAGTACCTAGAGAGACATTCAATGTTCATGGATGGTTTGGATTATAAGAGTAAAAATGAAAATATTCTAAATTATATAATAATATATATAATTAATAAAATGTAAATGAATATATCATGGAATTTCTTTATAAAGCTATAAAATCATAATGATAATTTATGGAAAAATCAGTGGGTGAGAATATCAAGAATACTTTAAAAATGCTGAAGATGATGGTCTTGTACTCCCAAACTTTAATACATATTACAAAGCATTAATCATCAACAAAAAAAATAGAGCAGTGGAATAGAACTGATGCATCAAATTTCCCATCAAATATTCATAAAGATTTGACTTTTGATAAACCTATAGAAGATAAAAACTTGGGAAAGGATTTACTATTTAACAGATGTATTTGGGAAAATAGTTGGCAATTTGTCCAGGAAAAGGGATTTATATTGGCATCTTGTTTTATAGATCTCAATAAATTTTATGTACATGATCTATTTTTTCATTTTAATTTTTAAAAATTAGTTTATTTGTTTATTTTTAGTTTTCCACATTCACTTCCATAAGATTTTGAGTTCTACATTTTCTCCCCCTCTGTCCTCTCCTCCCTTCCCAAGACTGCACGCAGTCTGATATAGGCTCTACATATGCATTCACATTAAACATATTTTTACATTAGTCATGTAGTAAAGAAAAATTAGAACCAATGGGAGGAACCATGAGAAAGAAGAAACAAAAAGAAAAAAAGAGAGCAAATAGTATGCTTTGACGTGCATTCAGATTCCATAGTTCTTTTTCTGGATGTGGATAGCATTTTCCATCATGAATCTTTTGGAGTTGTCTTAGATCCTTGCACTGCTCAGAAGAGCTAAGTCTATCAAAGTTAATCATCACACAATATTGTCATTACTGTGTACAATGTTCTCCTAGTTCTGCTCACTTCTCTCAGCATCAGTTCATGTAGGTCTTTCCAGGTTTTTCTGAAGTCTGCCTGCTCATCATTTTTTATGGAACAATAGTACTCCAATACATTTATATACCACGACTTGTTCAGTTATTCCCTAATTGATGGGCATCCCCTCGATTTCCAATTTTTGGCTACCACAGAAAGAACTGCTATAAGTATTTTTGCACTTTTTCCCTTTTCTATGATCTCTTTGGGACATAGATGTAGAAGTGCTATTGCTGGGTCAAAGGGTATGCACAGTTTTATAGCCCTTTGGACATAGTTCCAAATTGCTCCCTGGATAATATAGTTAAACATGAAAAAGAACTTTTTTTAAAAAGGAAGAATATAGAATATCAAAGTTATCTCAGTTGTGGTGGGGAGGTAATTTTTTCCATTCAGCAAACAGAAGGAATTATTAGAAATGGGACAAAATCAATCAACAAATATTTACAAAGACCTATTATAATGTAAGTCACTGTACTATATGCTGGGCAAACAAAAAAAATGATAGTGTACTAAATTTCTGATCTTAAGGAGCTTATATTTTATCAGGGGAGCCAACACATACACAGGTAAATATAAACAAAGTAATAGAAGATAATTTGGGGAAGGGAGAGGCACTGGCTAATTGGGGGGGTGGAATCTTATGTAGTGGTACATGAGTGAAGTTTTGAAGGAAACTAGCGATTCTAAGAGGCAGAAGTGAGGAAGGATGCCTTGCAGCTGTGCAAAGCCATGGAGAGAGAAAACAGACTATCACATACAAGGTACAGAAAGGAGGGCGGTATTTGGAATGTAGACTTTGTGAAGGGAGTAATATAATATACAATATAATACATATAACATATTATATAATTATATATGATTATATAATTATGTAACATAATATGCCACTATATAATGTTGTATATCTTATATATGATTATGTAATGATATGATATACAATAAGGTAAGCTGGCAGATAGAAGTGATGGATTACACTAAAATTAAAGCAATCTGCACAGTATACCTTATTAGCTTGTAGCATACATATTAAATCACTTTTCTACGCTCTCATTTCATAGAGAGGAACACTAAAGTAAAGAATAATTAAGACTTTCTGAGGGCCTGAAAGAGGGTAATAGGAATTACATTTGGAAAAGTAGGTGAGAGGACTACTATAAAAGGTTTTCAGTTCTTGGGGCAGGGGTTTGTACTTTATTATAGAGGTAATAGGGAGCCACTGCATATTTCTGAGTAGGCAAGTGAGCTGGTAAGGTCTATGTTTTAGGAATATCAGTTTGTTAGGGTAGCAAGTACAAAAGATGGAAACAAGCATAGGTGACAAAAAAAATAAATACAACAGGACGTGGTCCTGTAAGAATAGCGTAAGGAATTTTAAAGCTCTCAAAGAGCTGTTGCTGGGAACAAATTCAAAAGATGACAAATTTATTTTTTAAAAATTTAACTTATTCTGTTTTGGGGCAAAAAGGATACTCCAAGAAGGCCTAGGTCCACTTAGATTACTTAGGAATCAATGAGAGAGCATTTAGCTGCTCTTGATGACGCCGAGTAAAAAGTGGATTTTTAATAAATTTAGTTTTGAAGACTAACACACTTAAGCCAATAGCAAACTGCAGGAGGCAAATATCATGGATTGCTCAGCTTCCTGGGATAGATTCTGCAAAGGCATTTGTTCAGAGAAGGATAAGCTCGAGGTGTATTGGCCTGGATTTCATGGGAAGGTTTCACGGAGGAGGTGGGACTTTTATTGGGTCTTGGAGGATGACTAGGATTTGGATGAGGAGAAAGCACACTCCAGAAAGGGAGGAACAATATCTTTAGTGGCTGAGAGGTAGACATGTAACTTCTTTTGTTCTCTAGATTGCTACCACTACTACAAATGATCTTTTAATGTTTTAGGTTATGTTAGAACAAAAAGAGCAAAAAACATTTCCTGAAATCGTAAAACCTGTACTGAACAAACACAAATGGTTTGCCTGCTACAAAGAGTGAATACATCTTTGATGAAAACTAAAATGGGAAACATAAAGCACTTTTGCCCATTAAATGAATTTCCCTTTATGGATCTGCTTGATAAGGTCAGCCTTTATTACCCTTCCACTGAATCACAGATGATGATTGGCTTCAATTTGATTCTCCCTCCTTCACAGAAGGGAAGGAGGATTTTCCACCATGCCCTCAGTGCTAGGCAGCGGATGTTGTGGATAATTTTGAATGCATTCTAACTTCCTCTAATTTCACCTGACTTTACCTAATGTCTTCCTGGAAAGCTGAGTGCACATCAAAGCAAATATTTTTCATGTACCAGGGGAACTTATGTCTTAAAGGAAGATTTCTGGAAATCCTTTGTACTTACTTGTAATCTAATATATTATTCTTATAAAGGTTCTTTAAAGTTTTGCTTTGTGTATATCAGCTTTTTTTTTTTTTTTTGCAGCAGGGCACTCATACACTACCACCTTATCCCTTGAAGAGATTGCTGGTCATCTGTTTCTTCCTCTTGCTGGAGGAGGGATAACTACACCCTTCTACCTTTCCCTGACTGGTGACTTACTCAGTCTGTCTCAAATCAAAGTTTACTTAGTAGAAGGAGGAAAAGTTGATTGTAGGCAGGTACCCACACATCAATTTCTTCAAAGGCTGTGAACAAATGGATACTTGGCAGGCCCCCTCTGAAAGGTTGACTGCTCCTTGGCCTAGAGTATAGTGTTGGTAGTGATGCATTGTTTTCCTTAGGCAATCTTAACACCCAAATGCCTCCAATACTGTGTCTTGCAACTGATGAAAAAAAAAATTGCTCAACTCTCTGCTTCCTACAAATAGTCCTATATACATTTTTTAAATATCTTTTCAATAGGGGCAACATAGCATAGTGGATACAGAGGCTGTCTTGGAGCCAGTTAGACACGGGTTCAAGTCCTTAACCTGACACAAGCTGTCTCTGTGACCTTGGGTAGATCATTTAACTTCTCAGTGTCCTAGGAAATTCTATAAAATAATAAATTAAGGAGAATATGTAGAACTGCATTGGTAGAGGGAGTTTCCTCACCCTCTTTACACCTCTTACAGAGGTCTAGTCCCATCTCATATGTTAAACTTGAAAATTTGGTTGAAGGAAACAACAGAGCTAGGTGATAGAAAAATCCATGTTGTTTATTATTTTCCCTTAAAGCATAGCTAAGCTAGCTTACTTGTACGTACAAGGAGTCAGAGCATAGGCTCTGGCTGTCTGAACAAAGGAATGAGAAAACTTATATATGTTATTTTAGCAGAGCTAGCAAGCCTGTATTACCTCATTTTTTATGACCCCCATGTATGTTTAACCATGATACAAGAAGAGGATTTTCCTTAATGGAAAGAATGTTGACAAAGGTCAGTTAATATTAATCGAGGTAGTCTCTCTTGGGTTTAGGGTCTCATCCCTTAATGGCTAACAGGTATCTGGCCTTGTTGACAGTGGTAAGGGTATTTCCTGAGCAAACTTTTAGAGAGAACAAAGAAGCCCTGGTCCTGGATCTTCATCCAGTTACTCATTAATTCAGGCTCTAGGTCTGGTTGAAATTAGAAATGATATAAAATAGTATAATATTTTCCACACATATTTATGGCTTCTTTTTTTCCCCTTTGTTCTTAGGTTTTATTGATGATTTCATTTTTAATATCCGAGAGATTTCTGGATATCTTCTTATTCCCCTACTCCCGCTTTGAGCGAGCCTTAAGTTGACCAACACATTGATTAATGTAGTGCAATACGATTAGTTCTAGCTTAAGAATCAGTGGATCTACAATTCACTACCAATGAAGAGGAATTAAAGCAATTATTAAAAATTGTTGTGCCCAGCTATATACCAATAAATCTGGCAATCTAAATGAAAAGGATGAATATTTATGAAAATGTGAATTGCCCAGATTAACAGAAGAGGAAATAGGATACTTCAATGGCCCTATCTTAGAAAAAGAAATTGAAGAAGCCATCAATGAGCTCCCTAAGAAGAAATCCCCAGGCCTAGATGGATTCACAAATGAATTTTATCAAACATTTAAAGAACAATCAATTCCAGTACTATATAAACTATTTGGAAAATAGGCAAAAAAGGAATCTACTAAATTCCTTTTATGATACTAATATTGTTCTGATAACTAAACCAAGAGGAGCAAAAACAGAGAAAGAAAGCTACAAACCAATTTCCCTAATGAACATTGATGCAAAAGTTTTAAATGAAATACTAGCAAGGAGATTATAGCAATATATCACATGGATCATATACTATGACCAGGTGAGATTTATACCAGGAATGTGGGGTTGGTTCAATATTAGGAAAACTATCAGCATAATTGACCACATCAATAATAAAGCCAACAAAAATTACATAATTATCTCAATAAGTGCAGAAAAAGCTTTTGACAAAATACAATACTCAATCCTATTGAAAGACATTAGAAAGAATAGGAATAAATGGAGTTTTCCTTAAAATGATAGGTAGTATTTATTTAAAACCATAAGCAAACATTATCTGTAATAGGGATAAGCTAGAAGCCTCCCCAATAAAATCAGGGATGAAGCAAAGATTCTTATTACCACTACTATTATTCAATATTGTACTAGAAATGTTAGCTATAGCAATAAGAGAAGAAAAAGAAATTGAAATTAGCATAGGTAATGAGAAAAACGAGGCATCATTTTGCAAATGATACAATGGTATACTTGGAGAATCCTAGAGAATCTACTAAAAAAACTAATTGAAATAATTAACAACTTCAGCAAAATTGTAGAATATAAAATAAGCCTACATAAATCTTCAGCATTTCTATATACTACCAACAAAACCCAGCATAAAGAGGTAGAGAAATTCCACTTAAAATAACTGAAGACAGTGTAAAATACTTGGGAGTCTACCTGCCAAGACAAATCCAGGAACTATATTAAGACAATTATAAAGCACTTTTCATATTAATAACATCAGATCTGAACAACTGGAAAAATATCAATTGATCATGGATAGGCTGAGCCAACATAATAAAAATGACAATTCTACCTAAGTTAATTTACTTATTCAGTGCCATACAGATCAAACTATCAAAAATTATTTTATAGAGCTAGAAAAAATAATAACAAAATTCAAATGGAAGAACAAAAGGTCAAGAATATCAAGGGAATTAATGGAAAAAATGTGAATAAAGGCAGCCTAGCCACACCAGATCTCAAACTATATCATAAAGCAATAGTCATCGAAACAATCTAGTACTGGATAAGAGGTAGAGTGGCAGATCAATGGAGTAGATTTGGCACACAATACATAGTAGGTAATGATCATAGTAATACAATATTTGATAAATGCAAATATCCTAGCTTTTAAAACAAGAGCTCATTATTTGACAAAAAACTGCTGGGAAAACTGGAAAGCAGTTTGGTAGAAGCTAGGTGTAGACCAACATATCATATTATATGCCAAAATAAGGTTAAAATGGGTGTATGATTGAGACATAAGGGTTGATACCATAAGCAAATTAGGGGAGCATGGAAAATTTTACCTGTCAGATCTAGGGAAAAGGGAAGAGTTTATGGCCAAACAGGAGCTAGAGAACATCATGGGGCATAAAATGGTTAATTTTGATTATAGTAAATTAAAAAGGCTTTGCACACACCAAAAAACTAATGGAGCCAGGATTAGAAGGAAAGCTGAAAACTGGGAAAATTTCCTTTTATTTAATATTTTATTTCCCTCCAAATTACATGTAGAAACAATTTTTAACATTTGGTTTTTTTTTTAATCTGTGAGTTCCAAATTCTCTCTCTCTCTCTCTCTCTCTCTCTCTCTCTCTCTCTCTCTCTCTCTCTCTCTCTCCTCCCTCTCTCCCACTAAGAAGGCAAGCATTTTGATATAGGTTATACATGTGCAGCCACGCAAAACATTTCTCCAATTTAGTCATGTTGTGTTCAGGTGTTCAGTCATGTCCAGCTCTTCGTGACCCATAGACCATATTATCCACGAGGTTTTCTTGGCAAAGATACTTGAGTGGTTTGCCATTTCCTTTTCCAGCTTATTTTACAGATGAGGAACTGAGACAAACAGGGTTCAGTGATTTGCTCAGGGTCGCACAGCTAGCATCTGAGGCCAGATTTGAACTCGGGAAGATGAGTCTTCCTGACTTCAGGCCCAGCACTCTGATCACTGCACTACCTAGCTCTCCTAGTTCTCTTTCTATATAGTATTTAATAAAATAGAGTAGAGATTAGAGCTAATTGACTGATAAATGAGAGATATTACAATTTTCTGAATTGATAATGAATTGTCCACATATGCCCCTGGATTACTTTAGAATTCTGCCTAATAAAATTGAATATTGTAACAAGTTAATTAGCAGGGTGAGGAGTGAGAAATCAATTTGAGCATAGTGAGCCCCTTAAACCCTGTTACAATACCGAAATAATATCTCACAGGGTATACTACATTTCATACTTAGAGTTCCCAACTTCTCCAAGGAAGTATTTTTATTTTATTTTTTACAAATTGTGTTATAGACACCCGTGATCTCACTGACATTCATAACCTAATAAGACAAAGTAGTCCATCTGACCCTCCCATCCCGAACCCCTATCCAGACATGGGGGCTGAAGTTCTGAGAATTTTTAACCATTCCTCCTTTGTCTTTAGTATTTTCTCTGATGGTACAGATTGCAGTCATTCCATGCCCACAAAAATATTACTTTCCTTAACCTAAACTACAAATAAACAATGCAAACACACACACACACACACACACACAGACACACACACACACACGCACACACGCACACACACACACACGCACACACGCACACCCCTCTAATCTAGCAAATTTAAAAGAAGCACCTAACCACAAAATTACCACTGCAAGGAGACTGGCAATGAAAACAACAACTCACACAAGTGAATGCCTTCAGACAACCTACATATACACACAAATATTTCAATTTTCAAAGCACTTAACTAACCTCATGGTGAAATTCTTAAAATAACATGGTTATTTATGTACTCAATTGGCATTGGGTAGAAATATCCTACCACAGATTCTAATCTTCAAAGTAAAGAAAGGAAAAGGTGGAGGAACCTAAAGACAGCACACTGTTCATTCTTTATGCACAGCTGCTCAAGCGCTCAAATGGTAAACAGTTTGAGGAAATCTCTGGGTGTATATATATATATATATATAACAAGCTAGATCTGAGCTGAAGCGGACTTCAAGATCCATCCCCCTCCAAGATCCTCTAAAAATAGCTGCTGTGTTACTTGGGAGATTTGTGGTACTCTTGAAAACAAATATGATTCACTTTGTTTCCAACAGAAAAAAAAGGAATTTCTTCATGAAGCAAAAGAAAAGGGATGTGGTTGGGAATTGAGAGTAGACAGGGAATAGATAGAAGAGGAAGTGCCTAGAAATATTTAGTTATTGGGACTACTTTAGGGATTTATTAAACATTTTCCTTCCTTTTACAGACTTCTCCCTTCCCAGGGTGGATCCAATTTACTTTAGGTTAGTGTGAAGAAATCAGCAAGTATCCATGCTTCCTTGTTAAATGAAAAATATAGGATGAGGCATAGGAATACTTGATAAAAGAGAAGAGAGGTAAAAAATTTCTTCCCAAATTACATTTAGTGTCACAGAACGTGTTGTTAGAGAGTGAATTACAAAAGCCATAAAAGCTTTTGTATGGTTTTTGGAGACTGAGTTGATCACATTCAGCCCTTGAACAGGAAGTCTGCACTAGCAGCTGTTGCCATGACAACTTGTCATGATTAAGGGGTTTACTGGATGCAGTTTCTATGGGCTGATGTTTTGATATAGCAATTTGCTTAGCAATTGAAAAAAAAATTAAAATGAGAATTCAAAAAGTGGCCAAGGTATTTTCTCGTTAATTTCACTCTAAGGATCAAAGAAAACATCCTAGAAAAGGTTAAGTAAGGCTATCTACCCCTTGTTGAAGCTCTATTAAAAAGACCAGCTTGTGAGACTCCATATTGAACTGAACAAAAAAAAAAGTTTTAAAAATGAAAAGAAAGTAGCATGAATTGGGAAGGTTTGAGACCTCTGATCTATTGCCCTCTGCCTTCAGGATTTTAGGTTTTACCTGATAAGAACTAGTTCCCAAAACTTTAATCCTTTTTTATGGCTCTCCCTTTGCATCATATGTAAGTTCTCCATATTCTACGTGCTGTAAATCATAGTACTGCACAATCCTCTGGTGAGAATATGATCAATATTCATCATTGTCATAGGTGACAATGATTATCAAACACATCTTCTTCAGGTAGGAAGGCAGGTGAATACGGGCACAGAATGGCACATATACCAGCAGATGTGGTCACTGCATCCTTTAGCTTTACTTAATTTTTTTTTTTTACAAGGGAGGGCTCAAGGTGGAGGGTAGAAATGTGTTATATCCAGAAATGATTGCATTTTTAAAGGTATCAATAAAATCTATTTTTAAATGACAGTATCTAACTTTCATAACTTGCTTTAAAGTTTATAAAATGCTTTAATGCATTTTTCTCATTTGGTCCTTACAACTCCCTTTTTGGGTTGCTACTATAGGTATTATCATCTCTATTTTACAAAAGAAGAAATGGAGGCTCAGACAAGCTTAGACTTGCCTTGTGTTATACATATAGAATGTGTTAGAGATGGGACTCTGACTCCAGGTCCAATTTGTATTATACCACCACAGGATTTATTTTGGTAAAAAAAAAAATGTGGCATTGTTTGCTTTCCTCTTGACTTTCAAAGAACATGGGCACATATAGCAGGTCAGGGATAATAATAGCTGGTAATTGATATTACATTCATGGATGGATAACATATTTAGGTACCATCCTGTTTCAGGCAATTTTATTAAAAAAAACTTTTTATAGGCTCTAGAATGCGGATGTACAATAGGCATTGCACAATACAGCCATGCATTAACAAATGACTCTGCTTCTAATATCTCTAACTCTGAAATTCCTTTCTTTGACCTATCTGTCATGCATTCATCATATACATATTAAGCAAAGCCTGTGCAAAGCCATGTTGGACACTTGTCCCTGCTCTTATAGAGCTTGCAATCCACTTGGGGAATAATACACATACATACACAGGTAAAGTGATATTAAAGAATAAATTACAAATTCACTAGAGAGCTATATAACAAAGTGCTATATGAAGGCTAGGGACTAGGACCATTACTCCCAAAAAATTGTAGACCAGGGAAAACTTTACAGAGAAAGTGCCCTGTGCATTGATCTTTAAAAGAAGAGTAGTATCTCAACAACTGACGTAAAAAAGACATTCTAGCCATAAATTTGAATAAAGGAACTGATATGTGAGAGTACCTAACATGCTTAGGGGAGAATAGAGAGAGAGAGAGAGAGAGAGATATTTAGTTTGAAACATATGTAAATGGGGAGGAGCAATGCAAAATAATGTCAGAAAAATATTAGAAAGGTCAAATGACACCAGACACCGTGGAAGACCTTGAATGTTCTGCAGAGTAGTTTGAATTGTATTTAGTAAGCAATAACCAGTCACAAACATTTTGAGCCGAGGAGTGACAGACATGATTGGATTCATCAATTTTAAAAGTTATTTTTACAGCTGTCTGAAGGATGGCATGAGATGAGGAGGTGGAATAGAGACAGATGGTCTTTTGAAATAATTTAGATAGTTGGCCAATGCTTATTGATTGAGTGATTTATTAATAGGAACCTATACCAGGATATAACCAATCTTTTTTCTTAATGTAAAGAATTGGAAACAAAATAAATACTCACCAATTAAGGAATGGCTGAAAAAAATGATGATATATGAATGTAATGTAATGTTACTACATCATAAGAAATGAGAAAAGGAACAGATAAATATGGGAAAACTTGTATGAACTGCTGTAGAGGGAAGTGATTGGAACCAAGAGAATTATTTACATATCTGAGTATAGTGTCATAAAGGAAAGTAATTTTGAAAGACTTATGAACTCTGATCAGCATAACGATCAATCACAACTCCACAGGACTGATGAGGAAGTATGCCTTCCAATTGTTGGTGGAGAGGTAATGGCATGTAAGTGTAGAATAAGATATACATTTGCAGAGATGACACTTTTACCCCAAATTGTTTTGCTTGACTATGTTTGTTTTTTGGAAGGAAGGATTTTTTTGGGGGGCGGGGGAGGTTGGTGGTGGAATAAAGAGTAGTTAGGTAGTAAGAATGATGCAAAAAAAAAGAACAGACAGAAGTTAATATCAATGACATTTTAAGAATATTTTTTAAAAAACAGAAGAGAGCAGAGAAGGGGACACAGGCAAGCAGGGAACTGTTGTTGGCACTACCATTTAAAATTTAACATATATATTTTTAAAAAAATAAGCTCTAGGGGCAGCTAGATGGCGCAGTGAGTAGAGCACCGGCCCTGGAGTCAGGAGGACCTGATTTCAAATTCGGCCTCAGACACTTGACACTTGTACTAGCTGTGTGACCTTGGGCAAGTCACTTAACCCCAATTGCCCTGCCAAAAAGCAAAAAAATAAAAAAAAAGTAAAAAATAAGCTCTATATTAGAGATTAATGGTTTCATGTACAAATCTATTCTTCTGGTCTTCTGTGTATGTGGAAATGTTTGTGTTTATTGATAATTTTCTTATTCATGATGGGTTTTAAAAAAGGGGGGGAAGAAGGGGCATAGTATAGTACAAACTAGCTAAACCCAAGGTGTTGAAATTTTTGTCAATTATTTCTTGTAATTCCAAGTAATTTAATCAACAAACTTTATGAGCACCTACTACGTGTAAAGCCCCGTGCCAGCACCTAAGGAAATAAACACAGAAAAATAGTAAAGTAGTTCTTGACCTCAAACGGCTTACATTCTTCTGGGGAGAAAACATATAAACACATTAGTAAATAGAAGATAACTTGAGCCGGAAGAAAGCACTAACAACTGTGGAAATTAGGCACTGAAGTTGAGCCCTGAAGCAAGCAAGCCTTAAATTCCAGACAGATGGACTTTAGTGGTAGAAATGACAATTAGCAGTCAGTACACTAATTGTTTCCTATGCAAATCAGTACTGTTGAAGAACTTGAAAAATGTGTTCACTTAAGGTTTAATTTGTTTTTTGCAGGCTAATTTACTCTATTATTGTGTCCTAATTTGTTTAGCCCATCTTTTATTCCTAGATGGTGCAAAAGGCAAGGTTTATTTTAGCTTAGTTGGAATTGTTGCCTTTTCTTAAAATAAGAGGGAGGTTATTCACCACATTGATGGAAGACTGTTACTATTTGGGGAACATTCAGGCAGTGTACTCAGAAGGTAAGTGGTAATGCTAATTGATGGCTCCCATTTGATTTCTTACTGATCAAACCACCCACAGAAGGACTTCTGTTTTTAACATTTAAGCCTTTTTGATCACCATGAGAACCCAATAGGAAGCTGAACTGGTGCATAATTCCCCCCTGAGATACAGCATTTAACAGGCATGAGGATACTCTGAAAGCAGTAGTGCTATAGTCCTATCCACCATCCACTGTAGGCCTGCCCACCATAGGGCCAGAACTGATCATTATCTTCTTTGTGTGATTTCAGTGGTGATCCAAAAGCTGAACCCCTGTCATTATAGAGTTAGTGAGGCTTGAGATTTCAAAGGGCTACACAAGGAAAGTTAGCAGTCTTTTTTAATCTGCCAGTTATTTAGCTGGAAAAAAACAGAGAGGGTCATGGCATTTGGGGGAGGGCCCCTAGTCCACTATCCTGCTATCAGGGAGGAAAGACAAGCTGGGCTTCTTGATCCACACATTGCATTCTATATTCTAGGCTGAAGTTTGGGAGGGTAGGTGCAGCGGCCATGACCATTAGGTCCAGCCTGACTGAGAGGAAGAGCACCTTAAGAAAAGATGGGAGTGGGCAAAGAGAGTTCGAAGTAAGCAAAAGTTTTATTGAGGGGAGGCAATAACAATGTGAAGAATTCGTCAGGGAGGATGGACGCAGGGCAATCCCCTGGGATCCTGGTGGAACCAGGCACTTAAAACTGGTGAGGCAAGATGGATTTTTATAGGATTCTTATCTGGGTCAAACAGTACCAGGCACTGGGGGAGGGAACTGGGAGTCTGGACTTGGAGACTGGTGTTTCATCAGTGTGTATCTGAGGGGGGAACCGGGTGACATTCAGACTCCCCACAAGGGATGAGGGTGGAAGTGGCTTTCAGCTATTCCTGAAGGCCTTATTTTGACAGGGTGACTCAAAGGATTTGAGCTTTCTGAGTGTCTTCACTTAGCCAGATTGGGAAGCTTCTGAGGTGCTTACAATCTGCTGATGCCAAATGAAACTAGTCTGACCTACCTACCAGGTTTCTTTCAGGGAAGCCTGCAGCTGATACAAAATCCAAGTACCCATTTTTGCAAGGAGCTAGATATGTAAGAGGGTATGAGCCTACCCTGGAATAACTGTCTTAGGCCCACATTTGTCCAAGTAGAGCCAGAAAAAGTCACAACATTCTTCCCTGCCCCAATATCGGTAATGGGTTGTGTCCTATTTCTTATTGAGGCCATGTGCCTGCTGACTTTCTTTGTGGTATTGTTCCAGAAGCAGCATGAGGTGGGGGCATGCACACACACACACACACACCCTGATATCTCCACTAGCCAAGAGTTAATAGATGGTGGTATAGGGAGAATTTCAATCTTAGTGGGGGAGGGGTGTTGGTAACAACAGGGGTGTGAAGGACAGCGGGGTGGGGTTGTGTGCAACTGTGGTCCCAAGTGCCACTGTTGGAGGCTCTATAGTCCAGTTCCTGGAATGCAGATAATCAAAGAAGTTCCCAGCTCCTTCTGCAGGTAATTAAAGATGATGTGATTTGTCAGTGTTACAAGGTGGTCTTCACAACAAGGTCTGTGTCAGTGTTAGCAAACTGCTCTCCCAAGCCATCTGCAGGGAAACCAAAGAAGACAAAACAATACTTTTTGCTTCCCCTTACCTCAGTCCATAGCACTATCAGCAAAGACATCAAATCCCTATGATGTCAAGGTCCTCTGCTGCCGGAAGTCCATTCAGGCCCCTAAATCAGTGTTCTGCTTTGGGGAAACCCATAAGCAGCCAGTATAGGTGACCTCAGGTCTAGTAGAAAGCAGTCTTCAGTTCCATGAAACAAGATTAGCAGAGAAGCAAGGGTCAGAAAAGCAGGGTGGTCAGGTGTCTGGGGAAGGGAACAGGATAAGGTATAAGCAAACACTACATGCAGACAGAACAAGCTAAGAGTTAGGAGCCCAAGATGTGTGTCCCCTCTCTGTAGAGCCCAGATGGACTAACCAGGTCTTAAGGGTGTGATCAAAGCCTTTTCCTTAGGTTCAAATTTTGCGGTCTAGGTTTTAAATTTTGTCGAGGGTTGGTTCTAACTAATTGAATAGAGAGGATTATAGTTTTTTACCCAAAACTGATTAGTTTAGTACCAGAGTTCCCTTCCAGAGGATTCTTGGGTGAGATTAAGAAAAGGATGAATAAAATAGAAAGGAGTCAACATTTTCTGGTAACATGAGATTGGGCTAGTGTTGACCCTAGTTAACTAAAGAACTTCAAAAGCAGTAGTGGGACTAGTTCTTGTAGTCTCCTGACTTCATCTGACTCTTTAGTACCGAATATAAATTTCAGGGGCTGAGACTGAGGAAATGTGAGGAACTTCTGCATTCCTGGTCATCCCCTGAAAGGGTTTTTATAGGGTTATATGTTCTAGATCAGGAAGGATATTTAGAGATCATTGAGTCCAACTTTTCATTTTACTGATGTCAAAACTGAGTCTAAGAGAGGTTAAGGGACTCTTTCAAGGTGACATAAGTGCCAACAATAATAGCTGACATTTTTATAGCTCTTCGAGGTTTGGGGAGAGCTTTATACACATCATCTCATTTGTGAGCCTCTTGAAAGGAGGGATTGCCTTTTAACTTTCTTTGTATCCCCAGCACTTAGCACGGTTCCTGGTTCATAGTAGGAATTAATAAATATTTATTAATTGACTGAAACTTCTAGCTTCCCATTAACCTTGACTCCAGGGCTATCTCCAATAAGGGGGCTCCAAGCAAGCCCCGCACTGGTGCCCGCTCAGTTCATATAGACCCCTGGCTTAAAGCTATTTCCAATGGGGGAAGAGGCACCTTTAGAAAAAAGATCCCCACTACCCACCCCCGATGTTTTCTAATTGGGTCTACTCAGAGGCATAAGGATAGGGAAGGGCATTGCCTACTTCCCTCTTCAGGGCTTCATCCCATTCCTAATTGTCCTTGGGGGCAAGACCTCTGTTACACCCTTCCCTCCAGGGCCTTCTCTGGCAAAGCACTCTGCCTCCTGATGGGGCTTCCATGACTCCTTGTGCCTCTGCCTGCTGTAAGGGAGGCTTTCTGGGATTTAACAAGATACAGTATCACCACCTCCAACAAGTTTGAACCCCAAATAGTCTAGTCACATGCTTCCCTCAATGGACTTCTCTTCAACCACCACTACTTTGCCTGGACTCTTTATTCAATAGTTACCATATTCCCCTTCTCTTATACTCATCCCGTCCTATTGGTTCTGAACCCTCAGCTGCTGATATACAAACCCTGTTCCCTCTCCCCAGCTCACTGTTCCCTCATGCCTCACTTCTACACTGCCGATTGCGTTTATGTCCTCCCCTTCCACTGTGCTTTCTGGAATGCCTAACCCGTAGTTAACAAACTCCTTTTCATCACAAACCTCTTCCTTTCTCACTCCTTCAGTCTTTTGGCTCTCCTTGAGACATGGTTCCCGCCTGATGGTACCATTTTTTTCTTGATATCCTTTCAAATACTGACTACTCTTTTTTCTCCTATGACCCAACTCACTGGTCATGGGGGGAAAAGTTGAAATGCTCCTTTCTCCTCATTGCCATTTTGAGATTTTCTCTATTACTTTCACTAAGCAACTTCTCTTCCTTTGAGGTTCCTGTTATACAAATTTATCATTCAATTCTGATCCTGTTGGCTGCTATCTGTTGATCCTCAGGACATTTCCTTCCTTCTTTGATGAGTTCAGTGCTTGGTTCAGAGTCTTTATCTACTTTCCATCTTCTACTTTTTTACTATGGAACTTCAAACATACATATCGATGCTACATCAAATATTCTAATTTCCCTGTTCTTCAATCTACTCAATTCCCAGGACCTATTCCTTCCCTCTACCTCAGCTTCACACAGAGATGGTCACACCCATGACCTTGAAATCATTGACAAATATTCCAGTTCCTTGCTCATACACTCTTAAATTTCTCTATCTGAAGACAACCTTTTATGATTCCATCTTTCCTATACATTATGATCCCTAACCTTGTTCTCTGTCCTCCCTGCTATGACCTTCATGCTTTGCATCCCTCTGTTCTTTCTTAGGCCATTACCTCTGACTAGATACACACTTTTCCTTTCCCTGTCTTGACCCTTTAGGGAACTAATTCAAATCCATGCTATTCTCTATTTTTGAATCCCTTGTCTCCTTATCTTTGTGCCTTTCACACCTCACACAACCCAAACTCATTACTATTTACATGTTGATAAATGGAGCTAGAGAAAATAATAGATGTGCTGACGGTCAACTACAAATTGATGTTATCCAATCTCAACTAAGCCTTCTTTAGGGCAAAGCATAAATTTGATTCCTTCCTAATTAATTTGACATCCAGTCTCCACAGCAGCTATTCCAAACAGTCTCATCTCTTTGCAAGCTTCCATATCTCTTTCAGTTAAGGATGTCTTCCTTCACCTAAAAAACTGAAAAAAATTGCCAAGAATTATCCCTTCTCTTATCTTCCTCAACACCCTAATATGTTCCTCAACTATCTTCTCCTTCAAGCTGGTTTTAGAAAGAGACCTTTACCTTGCCAAAGTGGGATCTACTTGTATCTTGGTACCCATGTCCTCCCATGATATCTGGCAGATTACCCCCATAATCATCCTTATTCTCCCTCTCATCTTCAATCTCTCTTTATCTATTGGCTCTTTCCTAGCTGACAACAAAAAAACTCATGTTACCACCTTTAAAAATCCCTCAGTTAATCTTTTCTATACAGCTATCTATTGTTCTGTATCTCTCCTCTCCTTTTGTGGCTAAATTCTTTGAGAAAACCATCTACATTCAGTGAATACATTTCCTCTTCTCTTACAAAACCTCAAAAATCTGGCTTTTGACATCATTGTTCAACAGAATCTGTCCTTTCCAAAGTCACTAATAATCTTTTAATTGCCAAATCTAATGACCTTTTCTCAATCCTCATCATTCATACGTTTTCTGAAGCACGTGAAATATGTAAAGCATGCTTCCTGGACACTCTTCCCTCTAGTTTTTTTTTCTGATATTCATCTCTCTTGGTTTTTTTCTTATATGTCCAATCACTCCTTTCTTGGTCTCCCTTGCATGTTCTTCATCCATGCCATACCCACTAACCATTGGTGTTTCTCCAAGGCTCTATTCTGGGCCTGCCTTCCTTTTCCCTCTACATTATCTCAGCAACTCCCCAATCTATATATTGAACCTCAATTTCTCTATCGATCCCCAGGCTCATGTCATCAACTGCCTTTCAGACATCTTGAATTGGATGGATGTACCGTAGACATTTCAAACTCAACACATCTCCAAAAGAACTCACTTTTTTTTCCCCCAAAAAACTTCCTCTTTTGGAATTTTCTTTTTTTTTTTTCTTCTGTTAAATGCACTACCACGGGGCAGCTAGGTGGTGCAGTGAGTAGAGCACCGGACCTGGAGTCAGGAGGACCTGAGTTCAAATGTGGCCTCAGACACTTTACACACTTACTAGCTGTGTGACCTTGGGCAAGTCACTTAACCCCAATTGTCCTGCTTTCCCCCTCCAAAAAAACACCCCCCAAAACAAAAGAAGGATTACCCTCCTCCCAATCACCCAGGTTCATAACTATACTGTCATCTTCAACTCTTCACTCTTAATTACCTTACACATCTAAATCTATTGCCAAACCTTGGTACCTACCTTCATGACATCTATCATACATGTCCTTCAGAGTCATTACCCTATTTCAAACCTTCATCAAGTCTTGTGTTGACCCTTGACATAGACTTCTAACTAGTCTCTTTGCCTTATGTCTCTCCTTGCAACAATTCATTCTGCATTCAGTTGCCAAAATCATTTTTCCAATATATAGATCCTACCTTTCTCTCCCCTGCTCAGTTTTAGTGTCTCTCTGTTACATCCATAGTGAAATATAAACTTGTTAGGCATTTAAAGCTACTCATAACCTGACCTCTTCCTACCTTTACAATAGTCTTATACTTTACATGCTTCTACACATTCTATAATTCAGCAACGCTGGCCTATTTTCTGTTCCAGAAACAAAACATTCTATCTCCCACCTTTGCATTGTTTGACTCCTATGTCTGGAATGCTCTAGCTCTTAGTTTTCTTGGTTTCCTTCAAAATTTAGCTCAATCTTCACCTTTGGCAGCAAACTTTTCCCAGTGTCTCTCCCTTCCCCAAAGTGCTTCTCCTTCTCAGATATCTTCCATCTGTTCTGGATATATCTTGGCTCTATGCAATTATGTATAAATTGTCTCACCTAATAGAATGTAAACTCTTTGAGGATAGGGATTTTTTTTTTTGCCAGGTGGTTAACACGACTGGCACATAGTAGATGCTTAATAAATATTTATTGGCCAGCCACCTAACTCTGAACTCAAAAAATTACATGAGATCACTACCAGATATTATATCTTCATTTTGCAAATAAGGAAACTAAGACCCAGAAGGGTTAAGGGGAAATTTCTCATGGACATAGAGGTCAGAACTAGATTTAAAATCAGTTTTTGAATTGAGTGCTTTCTATCACACCAAATGCCTCAGTAAATAATCGGACCTAGGATTCAAATCTGAGTTCTTTGGATATCAATCCCTTCATTCTGTGTTGCACAACCCTCCACTGGCCTTTGCCACATGGCTTCAACCTGCTCTCTGTCCCATGCACAGGCTGTGACCCCAGGGTCCCATCTCTATGCTGTCCTTCTCCTAGGGCCCCAAACTATTACCTGACCCATTTTGGGGTGTGATCCAGTCTCCATGGGGACCAAGATACTTCCTCTTCTGTCATGACTATGCCCATGGCTAGACTGTCCTCTGTGTTGTTGTACCACCACCCAACCACTATCTGCTCCAGGGGAAAGAGTTCATAGTTATGGTTCACAGAATGACATGGTAGATGGAGAGCTAGCCTTGAAGCTGGGAAGATCTCGGTTCAATTGAGTCCCACCTCTGATATATTCTGGCTATGTGACCCTGGGCAAGTCACTTAACTTCTCAGTGTACTAGGCAATTCTCTGAGACTGGAAGTTACAGAGAATTTGCCTGCATTGACAGAGGGAGTTTCTTTACCTGGGAGTATTCTATGCCAATGAAATCACAGGTCCTATTCCTATCCCTATCCCCATGTATCCATATGGGAGGAATAACTCCTCTCCCTCTATAAAATCAGTATGGTCCTGGGATCATTCTTGGGAAAGGAATCCAAGGCATCAGTAGGGCACAAAGAATAATGCTGTGATAAACTGGTGATGCTCTTTCTTTTCAATATAGATGCTATGAATGAAATAATCAAAAGTGAAATGAGCAGTACCAAAAGAACATCATATGTAGTAGCAGAAATAGTGTCCTAAGAACAATTATGAATGGCTAATTGATCTTGAATATCACAAATACTCAAACCAGCTACAAAGGACCTATGAAAGAAGATGCTATCCACCTCTAGAGTGCATGTGTGCACATGTGCATGTGTATGTGTCTGTGTATAAAATTGTGTTTAATTGTAACCTTCTCCAGGGCAGGGTGAGGAAGGAGAAAACAGCAGAAAGCACAGCAGAAAACAAAAGAAAACAAAAGAAAAAAAGCACAGAAAAGCAGGATAACTTTGAGAACAATACGTAGTTTATTATATAGGTTTTTTTTTAAAGTAAACAGTCAAATTCTTGGTTTTATATTGAATCCTCTCTTTATGTTGTGCTGTATATATGGAAATGTTCTCTTTTTTTGTCTTTTTGTATTTGAAATCAAAATGAATAAAAATTTTAAAAATATAAATGCTATGAAATCAATTTGTGTCCACCAAGCTAAGATGGAAGGAAGGAGGGAAGGAAAGAAGGAAGGAAGCAAGAAAGGAAAGAAAGAATATCCAGTAGCATAAAGGAAGCATGAACTCAAAAAAGAAAGGATTTCTATAAACATCTACTGTAGTTAGTAACAAAAGCACTGATAATGTCCACTTCCTTTAATTATGCTGGTGAAGTGGGAACTGGGATGAAACCAACTAGTATGACCTGATCTAAATACTTCCCTATAATAACTGAGTATTTCCCCATTTGATATGCTGTAAAATGGAGGAATTTCTTTTATATTCTCTATGAAAAATCCTTGCAGTAATCCTAAGTAGATCACAGTACATTGGGAGCAGGGACTAAACTTATGATTTCATTGATTTAAGAATTCCTTGGTGGGGAAATTTCCTCTACCAACGCAGGCCAGCATTTTCATTACAACTTCAAGTCTTATAAGTTGTCTAGACACAGAGTTATCTAGATAAAACACTGAGAGGTTAAGTTACTTGCATAGGGTCATGCCACCAGTGTGAGTCAGAAGTAGGACTTGAACTCAGGTCTGGTTCAAGGCTAGAACTCTGTCTACTATACCACACTTTCTCTCTTGGTACAGTACAATACTCTCTCAGAATATCAGTACTGAAAGAGCCCTTAGAGATCATTTAATGATTAAGTGATGTCAAACTCAAATAGCGAAGGGACCACTAAACCATATATAAGGATCTCTGAAGGCCACGTATTGACTTAGAAAACCACATTAACATTATCTATGTTCTATTGTATTTTTATTAATTTTGTTAAATATTTCCCAATTACATTTAGATTAAAAAGATTAGCTTTGGCAGTGTAGCATAATAGGGCTGCATATTTGTCACCTCTGAATCTAACCTCCCCATTTTAAAGTGAGGGAAAGTAAGGCTAAGCAAGGTGAACCAGTTTATTCAATTTGCCCAGTACTGTTGGGCAGAACCAAGAGAACATTGTATGTAATAACAGCAATATTGTTTTAAGAACTACGTTGAGTGAATAAGTTATTTTGACTATTATTAATACCCAAATTAACTATAAAAGAGATATGAAGAAAGATGCTATCTGTATCCAGAGAAAGAACTGATAAATAGAAGTACGTATAGAATAATTTTACATATATATGCCACATGGACGTCTTACTGTAAAAATGTTTTCTGTGGAGTGGAGGTCAGTAAAAGGCAGATCTGTGTCAGACCCCATGAAAGTGGCTTTTAAAAGGACAAAATACCCTAGAAGGATCTTTCACCTGTAAGGAGGTCCCATAGCACGGACCTTGGGAACAGGTTTTAATGAACCATTGTGTTTACAGAAAATTATTATTTAGCCGTTTGAATAAAGGAATGGCAGTATGTGGTAGTAGTTTAAAAAAAAGGCTCTGGAATGAAAGTGGGGAGACCCAAGTTCTAATCCCAGCCCCCACTGTGCTCATATTCAGCTCTATATTTTGGGCAAATCTTTTCAATTGTACTTCACACAATTTCCTCATTTATAAAATGAAGGGGTTGGACTCTGTTATGTGTATATCCCTTCCTGATCCAAAATTGCATGGTTTTATGAAAGAATAGTCTGCTGAGTTGTGTTTTTTAAAAAGTTACTTCTTAAAGATGGAAAATGCTACTTAGACCAGGAAATGTTAGCTAAAAAAACACAGCTACCAGAGGGAAAGCAGAAACACCCAATGTGGGTTTGTTTCTAAGCAACAAATGAAGGGCTGAGTGTCCTCCTATGCTATGACATTTCAAAATTTCTTCCAGGAAGTCAACAGATATGTTGAGTAAGAGATAGCACTGAAGCAATTCTCTATCAGGAAGCTAGTAGGCCAGGCAAGATGACCAGGTGCTCAGTGCAACCCTCCCCGGAATCATCTGGGGACAATGTTTACACCTGATTCTGAATTATATGCTCTGCCCAGCCAGGACACTTAGATTAATCAGCAGCATTTCATAATGCCATTGACAGAAAAAAAAATAGAACCAATGTAGCTTCTCTTACTGCCATTTTTCTGCCATGTTGCTCAGGTTTAATTAGATATGGAATGGAATTTGTATTTTAGTGATAGAAACACAACTGGAAAAAACTCTTTCAAAGCTGACATCATTTTCTCCCCTCACAAAAACAATAAGCCACAGTGCAGATTTTATAGAGGGAATTTCCTCAGAGACTTATCAGCTTGGGACTTTTGTACTTGACTTGGTATCTGATCACCCTACTTGGAATATTGTAATAATAATTCTTGATTTTCAAAGGGACATTGGTCAGCACTTGCTGTTCTCTTGAAAAACATGCTTATTCTCTAGAGAATCCTGTTAAGAATCAGCTTAGTGTTTTGTTACTAATTTTAAAGATCTAGAAACATTCTTGACTCCTTTTGGATAGATTTTAATGGCTAACCAAATATGTTCATATATGCATGTGTGTACACATACATGCATATATACACATACATGCATACATGTATATGTATACACATATATACAGGTAGCTAGGAAGTACAATGGATAGAGCACCAGGCCTGGAGTCAGAGAACTCTGAGTTCAGATCTGACCTCAGACAACTTATTAGCTATGTGACCCTGGGCAAGTCATTTAACCCTGTTTGCCTCAGTTTTCTCATTTGTAAAAGAGCTGGAGAAGAAAATGACAAACCACTCTAGTATCTCTGCCAAGAAAACTCCAAATAGCGTCATGAAGACTCAGACATGACTGAAACAATCAAACAAAAAAAAGATATATATTTATATACATATACATACACACACATGCACATATATACACATATAATATGTGTGTATATATACATTACATATAATATACATATATATCCATCTATTTATACAGTAGAATAGAATATATGAGTACCTTTCTGAGTACTTTAAAATCCTGGAATTTAGTGATTTAAAACCCAATGATGAAGCCTATTTGGTATATTTTGTTAATAATCAATCAATTATCAATAGAACTAAATTAATTCCTCTGTTAATTTCATCAGATTACACTAAAATCCTTCTGTGCTCAAGTACATAATAGTTCATTCGAAAAAAAATGAAGATAAATTGCTCAGGATGATGGGGCATGATTCAAATAATTGGATAAATTCTATAGTTTCTGGCCAATTGTGCATAGGGTTTCAGTTTTAATGGCACATTAATATTTAGTGACTCGTGATACTAATGTGCATTGAATAAACTCAGGTTGAGGGAATAAAAATTAGCTTTTACATTCTGGTGTATACTAAAAAGATCCGTGATTTTGTCAATGTAGGATTCCTTTAACAGCCACACAATAAGCTTTAGAAGACAGTCTAATTGCTGTGGTTAGTAATAAAAATCAAAATAGCTAACATTTATATCACACCTACTATGTGCCAGGTACTGTGCTAAGCACTTTACAATTGTTATCTCATTTGATCTTCACAACAACTCTGGGAGGTAGATGCGGTTATTATCCTCATTTTACAGATGAGGACACCAAGGCACAAATAGAATAAGTGACTCACCAAGGCTCACACAGCTAGTAAGTGTCTAAGGCTGGATTTGAACTCAGGTCTTTCTGATTCCAGGTTCTGCGCTCTATCCACTGCACCACCTAGCTGCCTAGGTTAAAAATATTCATCACTGAGCATCCAACTTTGGCGATGAGCCTCTCCAAATTTAGCTTAGCTGGTGCTGAGACAACATAGTCTACAACATGTCAGTGGGACATAAATAAAAGAGTCCTGAATGTGGAGGCAGAAGAAGTAAGCTCAAATTCTGGCTTCTCCATTTACCATAGGGTGACTTTGGTACGTCATTTAACCTCTCTGACCTTCAGTTTTCTCATCTGTGAAATGGAGGCACAATATTACATATCCTACACACTTTGCAGGGTTGTTTTGAGGAAAGTAATTTTGTAAACCTTGAAACGCTATAGAAATGTGAGCTTTTCCATCTTGATAGAACCTTCCAGACCTTGCAATCCATTAGCATGTCTCTTGAGGACCCAGAATCACTTCCAAAATATAAGAAACATACAACATAACTTTACTGGGGTCTTAAGTATACATACATACATATGTACTACACAAATACACATACGCACACATATATACACACACATATATTCTTATTAATTTCTATTTACTATTTGTTCATGGTTCTGGATGACAGAAATCTTTAAATCTTAAAGCAGCAGTCTAATTTGGAATCATTCATATTATGGATGTAGAAAAATTTAGGTTAAATACAATTCTTAATTTTGTTTCTCATCCAAACAAATACCACAGCCTAATGGTTCAGTTACTGAAATCTCACGGGACTTTTTCCTTAGGGGAAAAAAAGATAACAAAAAATAAGCATTGAAAATAGTTGTGAGAAAACAACTTTAGTGTTCCAAACTTTAAATGGAATGTAACTTTCTCAGGAAGAACTAAGACCACAGAAAAACAGGAAACTTAGTAAAATAATTCCCACAAGAATTAACTCAAAGTAATTGTCTTCTTGGTTTTAAATTCTCAGTTTTTCTTTTCTGCATTCTCCTTGTGAAGTTGGGTTGATCAAGTGAGCCCTTGGTCAGTTTGCAGAGCTCATCAATAAACTTGATAAAAAGGATTGTAGGGTGTGGAAGTTTTGTCTAAAAGGTTCCTCTTAGGGGTAGACATGGGACATTTGGTACCTTGCTGAGAAGACAGAGGAAAGTCCTCTCATTGGCTCCCAATGACTGAAGCTTTTGGTGGGTTCTCTTTACCTTGGGCTTCCAGACTGGATTAGAGCGTTCCTGCCTCCATTACTTACTTTGCAGACTTTTCCATCTCCTCCCCATGGAGATGACCTCTGCCCTGAGTTTCTTTTTTCTCATTGAAAGTCCCTGTCTTGGACCATCATTTCAGGTGCCTAGGCCATTCTTCCGGCATTCCCAACTACACTCTTTCTTTACTCTCCAGAATTTTCAACCTTTTCCCCAGCAACTTTCTTTACCTTCCCCCTCCCACACCCTTATATCTCCTTTTATGTTATCTTCCTCCATTAGGATGTAAGCTCTTTGTGGGTATGTTGAGGTTTAGGGGTACTGGGACCCTAAAATACCAACATGCTAGGTCCTGCCCAAATGAATTCGATTCGAGCCTTCTTTCAGCCAAAGTAAAACAAAGTTTATTAAAGATTTCCCATATTGGGTAGACTCTTATGGAATCTAAGCATTTGTATCACTAATGTTGGCAGGCCAGATTGAACCTTAAGCTTTTGTAATGCTAATGTAAGCAGGCTAGATAGAATGTGAGCACTTCATGGAAACAAGATGGATCTCATATATAGAAAGACTGAAGGAAGAATCCAGGGGTAGCCAAGTAGTCTGTGAGTTCCAGGGCTGGTCTTGTTGGGAGTGGTCAGTAGCCTGGAGTGACTAGAGGTCAGATCTTGATGGGAATGACCAGCATCCTGGGGTGACTGGAGATTGAATCTAGGCGGGATCTTGATGGGAGTGGCCAGTAACCTGGAGAATGGGATTAAGAATGGAAAGTAGCTGAACAGAGATTTGGACCCCTGGATAATGAAAAGCTTATGGCCTCAGGGAATGCTCATGTTGGTACTTCTCAAATTCAAAACAACCCCCTCCAAAAGTAGTGAAATTGAAGAAGAAAAAAGAAGCGCATTGAAGAGGTGGACATGTGCATCTCACACACAGCTTGAAGGGGACAGTTAATTGTTAATGAATCCTAATTCCTCTGGGGACTACCTGACACAGTGTGCTCCTTGGAGAAGGAAGACGATAATCTGCGTAGTTTCTGCACGAGGTTCTGCTTAGAGAATAAAATTATATGCTCCCTGGAGAAATAAATGGCTATTCCACATAGATCCTGTGTGGTCTCCTACTCGAAGAACACTGTAAATTATTTTGATTGTGTAGGTCTGATAAGAAGCAGATTGCTTATCTAGCAACCTCCCTCGCACCCCACCCCCCAATATGTTTATTTTATGGGAAATAATCTAACCCAGAGGATAGTATTATAAGTCTTGGTGGATGGATGGGGGACCTTGAAGGAAACTGAGAAAAGGGTACTCAGCAAAGTGACAAAAGGTTTGCCTTACAACAAATCAAGTTCTGTTCCACTTTGAAGAAGTTGATGGGCTGTTTGAATACTTGGTTTATCTTTTCTCATTGAGATTCCTTTGAGACGAAAGCATTTTATGGGGAATGAAATAAAAGCGGCCCCCATGCCCAATACTCATAATATACATTAAATACTGGTGTGGGAATAAGGGACCCTGTTATCTGCACATGGGAAAAATGAGAGAGACAGACAGAGACAGAGAGAGACACATAGAGAGACACAGAAAGAGAGAAAGACAAACAGATACAGGTCAGCTCCCAGCCTCAAATCTAATCTGTGCAGACTCAGAGACCTTGGAGAGGGCCAGGATTTTAGGTCATGGATCACAACTAGTTCATTTGATTCAGAGGGCTTGTCAACTTCCATATAACATCTCTTTATTTCTTCATTCTTTGTAATAGTTGTTGGCACAAACACTACAATGTGATCTGTTTGCTTAGCATGAACATCATAAAATGAGATGGCCAAATGTTCCATTAAATAATGTTCCTCTTTGCTTTTGATCACAAGATGAACCAACTCATGGGATAATAGAGGTTAAAGTTAGATGGGATCTCATGGGTTGTCTAGTTGAATTCCTTCATTTTACAGGTGATTTTGTATCCAAGGTAGGTTAAATGATTTGTCCAAGGTCACATGGGTAGAAAATGAAGAACTGAGATTCAAAATCATCTCCTTTGACTCCAACTCTTGGATTCTTTCCTCAATGCTGTGCTACTTCTATTTCCCCCAACTCATTCATTTGTCTCTCTAAGGATAGCTCCTAAGGTGTTCTTTTTAACTGAAGGGTCTGTATGTTTTATAGTTTTAATTATAGAAAGAAAAATGCCATTCTGAATGTGGTACAGGCACCCCTAGCAGTGCAGGAAAGATATGACACAGAGTACAAAGTTAAATTTATATATCTAGCTAGTCTGGAAGTGGTAAGAATTTTTAACCTTGTGTAATAAGGTTGGAGAAGCATACAAGGGTCATTTCGTAGATTGTGCTCAGAGCTGCCCTTCTTGCTTCTTGAGGATCTATGGGTCAGCTTCTTGGCATGTATGCCTCAGAACCAAAAAGGATTTGCTCTCGGAGATGACCCCATATGGTTGCTGAGCTGGAAGGGCGGATGACTACATAGAGGTACAGAAGGTATTGATCCAGGCTTCTGCATTCCTCTTCCTTTCTTTTAGAAGAAAGTTGGGTGGAGGAAGGGACAATAATTAGGGTGGCATTTTAAGTCTGGAACAATTCCTTGAAAAGATGTGGCTCGTCATAGGGGAAGGTTTCTTGACTCCTTAGTAGCCCTAAAGGATGTTTCCCCTGCAAGCATGGTATAGAATAGTAGGCTTCAAACCCAGTGAGGCGCTATATATCAGCTTGATAGTGAAGGTTCCTGAGGGATCAAAAATTTAGAGCTAGAAAGAACTGGAGAAATTAGCTAGTCTAATCCACTCATTTTGTAGGTAAGGAAAACAAAGTGCAAGAAGATTAAATGATTACCTGAAGTCATGCAGGAGGTAGAATCACAGAGGGGTGAGTTATCTTGATGGTTTATGGGCTTTTCTATTTGTCCTTTGCATTTTTTTCAGGTTAAATAAAACTTGTCCTGTATTTTATGGCTTGTTAGACTGAATGCTTGAACATTTCCTTTTAGGGGAAAAAAAAGCACCAAATTCTAATGTTCCCAGAAGAAACTATGGAGGGGAGAATGGATCAAATCAATTTTTTAGCCCCCAAATTGAACCTGTTTATACTGTGGTTCTAAATCACAGATGATAGATATGTTTAACTAGAAAAGGAATCGTGCTACTCCTATAGAAAGACTGAAGGATAACAGATAAACAATCTAAGGTCTTTCCTAATACCTCCAAACACAAACAGAATCACTGTATTGGGTGTATCCTTTAAGGGAGATTTACATTTAGGAATGGGGGCATATAGGTGTTCCAGGAGGAGTAGCACCTCTGGTGTGAGACCTTGCTGAGCCCTTTTCAGGGCTGCTCACCCACCTTTGGTATCCACCTTTCACCCAACTCTCACCTGTGGCTGCAAGAAGCTGCAGCATGCGTAGTGGCCACACCTAGATAAACTGTCTCTGCAGATGAGCTAAACCAGGTTGAGGGTAACTGACAGGCCTCAAACCCACTAGTGAGTTAGGGACTTATGTACCTAAGCATGTGAAGACCTCCCCCAGGCAGAATGGGCGGAGGAGAACAATTTGTTCCAAGTGACCATGAAGGTTGCTAAAGCAGGTGCTGTGGAGCACTTAGAGCTTGGTGATACATCAAATCCACCAAGGTTTTTGCACCACATTCCAGGCCAGTGCCAGTCATCTTGACTTTTGTCTTACCACTGGACTTCAATGATGCTGGAAGAGAGAGGCTGACAACTCTACAACTCTGACTCACTTAAATCCAATTCACTGATGAGTCAAGACATCACCCCTCGATGTCCTTGGTCCTTGTCTAAAACCAAGGACAAACAACAACAATAACATTTAGAAATGGCAAGGATTTTACAGGATGAAAAGATATAGGTAGGTTTCAGTCTATACTGGTAGAGGGATTTGCATTGCCAAGCATCATGGATCGATTGAAATAAATTTTTTTCAATGTGGTTATTGAGAGGATCATTGAAAATGAGTGCAGGTTGAGTATTATCAGGAACAAGAAGAGGATTTAATTCTTGATGTTACCAGTGACTTGTCCAATCCTTTTTTTTCATGAGGTAGTTTGACATTTATGTCAAATCAGCCTTAGTACCCATAGCTCATCGATACTCTCTACACCTGTTATTCAGTCGTTTTCAGTCATGTCTTACTCTTCATGATCCCATGATCCCAAAGATACTGGAGTGGTTTGCCATTTCCTTCTCCAGCTCATTTTACAGATGAGGAAACTGAGGCAAATAGGGTTAAGTTACTGGCCTAGGGTCACACAACTAGTATGTGAATGAGGCCAGATTTGAACTCAGGTTCTTTTGGCTCCAGGTCTGGCACTCTATCCACTGCACCACCTATCTGCCCTTGCATCACTATAACAACAATGCTGCTTGCACTGCTTTGGAGGTGTAAGGCCAATCACACCAGCACACAGGAGGGCTGCTAGCAAAGATTCTTTGATCGGCTTTTCTAAGGAAAGCAACTTTAAAGGGTTAACAATCTCACTTTAATTAAACATACAGATATCATTCACTTAGTTCAGGGGACAAAGTCAGCACCCTAAACTTCAGAGCAAATATAAACACAGCAAATAACACAAATCAGCAGACAGGTTTCTGTCTGACCGTAGCGACAGATACATAGTTACCAGAGAGAGAAGCACCAACATCTGGGTTTTCAAAGCCAGAGGGGTTCCTTAATGGCTACCTAGAGTCTCATCTGGCAAAATCACAGGAACTCTCTTCCAATGAGTGAGCCCCCAAGCAAAATGCTAACCTAAGAGTATAGATACCCTTCTTCAGGGTTAGAGGGTATTACAACCATGTGACTCAAACTGATGTGACTTAGGCTTTCTTGTGACTTAAGTGGGTCATCGAAGACTCTTGATTCAATCAAAGGCTTCTCATTGAAGCAAAGGCAAGACTCATTCAAAGGTACTTGATTGCCTTAGTTCTGAGAAGCATTCCAAAAGAAAAAAACAGGAAAAAGTCCCACTTTGCTTGCCATTACAATCACCTAGCTGCCACCCTCTATCCCTGGGACTCCTCTAAATAAAAAGTGGAGAACTTACACTTAAGGAAGGCCTCCAGGCCAGGTACTCTCTTCTTTTCCCACCTGGCTATACTATTTTGGACTTCATCATTATCCTACAAGATTAAATCAGCTTTGTTACTCATATCTTAATGTACCCTCTATGCTACTATACTCCTAGTGTTCCTAGGACCCCTCTGGAGGGTAGAGAACCTCTATTTAAGGAGAACCCTCTAAGCCATCCATCACTTCATTTCCCATCCTCCCTACCACCACCACCACCATCACTACCATCCATTTTAAGCTTCTTTTTGTATTTTGTCTTCCTCCATTAGATTTTATTCCCCTTGAGGGCAGGAACTGTCTTTCGTTTTATATTTGTAGTCTTAGCTATTTGTATCCATGACACATAGTAGGCACTTACTAAATGTTTGTCCTTGTTTGTCCTTCATTCTGGAACAAGACTGTGACATCATAGAATTGATGCCATGACATGCAAGTGAACTGGATTTAATTGAGGGAGGGCTATGCAAAATCACCAGTCTCACTTTCTCTTTCAGGGCTATCTGGGTCCAGTGGCCAGATACATATCAGGATGATGGCCCCCTAATAAATGTTTATGACTAACTGATTGGTTGACATTTGGAGACATAAATTAACTATAAACTAACAAGAGAAAATTCATCCAAGGCATGTGATAGAAGCATTGAGTTTGCCAGTACAAGTAGCAGACCTTGATCTAGCGGGCCAAGGTGGGTTTTGACTAGATGAAGATTATGAACATTTTGGAAAATTGGTAGGACAGATGGTGGAAAATAGGGGGAAAAGAGATTTTGTAATCATGAAGCAGGAACCTATGAGACAGGAAGAAAGAGAATGAACCAAAGGTTGGCATATAATTATACCTCCTAGACTACCAGGCAATATGAAGTTAATACAAAAATTTCTATTTTAAAAAAACCCTCCCTATCCCTAAGAAGTCCAATATTTATCTACAAGTCAATTTATCTACCAAGATAAATGACTTACTTTAAAAAACAAAACAAAGGGGCGTCTAGGTGGTGCAGTGAGTAGAGCACCGGCCCTGGAATCAGGAAGACCAGAGTTCAAATCTGGCCTCAGACACTGACACACTTACTAGCTGTATGACCTTAGGCAAGTCACTTAATCCCAATTGCCCTGCCTTCCTCCCTCCAAAAAAAAAACAAAAACAAAACCATAGCAAAACCAACCTGCTTGTCACTCATCACTACAGCTATTTCTTCATTTGCAAAAGAGAGCTTTGGCAATCTTAAATCTATGACCTTATAAGTACAAGTTCTTGGGAGGAGACTGGCATTGGTTTCACTTTCTGTGCAATTGCTGTCTTTTCAGGAGGAATGATAGCTTCTTGAATTTCTATCAGTGACAATCACCTCACTGACAATATTTACCATCTTCTGTCAGCCCATATTCAGTCAGAGTACTGATTTCCACTGAAGTTACATCTTTGGCTACAGAAGTGAAAGTCCTTGTGTACAATGGTAGGAGAATTTGGTACTGATGAAGGGAAAGCCACCATCAGAGCTACGTGGGTAGAGACGATGAAGGCCTTCTTTAGCCTGTTGCGGAGTGGGATAGGTAGAAAAGTCAGAGAATGAGGAGAGATTTGTGCAATCTTGATCCAGTGATCCAAGTCTCATTTTCTTCTTTTCTGAAACTTGGAATATTAAAGCTGGCTACTTGCCTATCTTAGAATGGCACTCAGAAGATGAGAGAGTTAATAGTGTTTGAAGAATGCTTTGAATTCCTAAACAGGAAGCCACTACAATAGAACAAAGACCTGTAGCTATTGTCAGTTTGTGCTTTATTCTGTCTTTGTTTTGCTTTGTAAGTTCCTTGCTTCAATATCCTTTTAATGCTCTGATGGGAAAGTCACCTCTTTTTATCTCAGCGTGAAACTTGTTCATGTTGTGCAAATTGCATTTGAAAGCAAAGTGACTAGTTATTTTGGCAAGATTAGATTTCCTATAAGGCAGTGTCCATCTTGCTGGAAAACTATTATCCATCAAAAGAATCTGTGGGAGACTGATTCATTGTTAGAGACAAAAAATAAGTTTGTAAAGGTTGGTAAATATTCAGATAGAGAAATGTATACTTTATAGCTATAAAAATCATTTGAAAATCATTACTCAGCAGCTCTTCTAATAGCCCTCTTAATGCTTATTGGAAATGGGATGTTATTGCTCAAAGGGCATTAAGGTGTTAGAAAGAGGTGAGTTCTGTCTCTAAAGAGGAATGGGGATGTAAAAGAACTTTGAAAAAAGGTGCAATTGAGGAGCAATGTTTTCTATATTTTTGACATTTATTTTTAGACATTTAAAATTTAAGTTTATCTAGGTGAAAAAAGCAATGGAACCAAAACAAAACCAAGATTCATCATTCAATATTGTGATGAGACCATATATTTATATATAATATATTTTTATATTTTACATATATATTTATATATTTAAAAGTCAGGCTCTAAGGTTCTATGTCACACCAGTCAGCTCTCTCCCTCAAACCTAACAGATTGGCAAAATTGGAAAAAGAAAATGTCAAATGCTAGAGGCTCTGTGAGATTAAAGCACTATTGGTGAAACAATGAATTAGTCCAGCCATTTTGGAAAACAATTTAGAACTATGCTCAAAAAGATATTAAACTGTGCATGCCCTTTGATCCAGTAATATTACCAAAAAATCCATAGCAAAAATATTTATAGTAGCTATTTTTGTGGTGGCAAATAATTGAAAACTGAGAGTATGTCTATCAGTTGGGAAATGGTTGAACAAGTTATGGTATATTAGTGTAATGGAATACGGTTGTGCTGTAATAAATGATGGAGGAGATAGTTTCAGAGAAACTGGAAAAGATTGGTATATGCTGATGCAGAATAAGAAAAATTTATACAAAAATAATTTTATGAAAATGCACAACTTCAAAGGACTGAGAGACTCTTAGGAAACTTAGGAAATTAATGCAATGATCAATCATGATAACAGAGGATTCATGATAAAAATAGGTCACCCACCTCTGGACAGAAAAGTGATGGATTCAGAGTACAGATGCAAACACATCTTTTTGGTTATGGACAATGTGGGAATTTGTTTGCTTTTATTTCTTTCTTAGTGGTAGAGGGGTGGGAATAAGAGAAAACAAATTTTCATTGATTGAAAAAGTTTCAATTTTTTTAAAAAAAGTATATATTTAAAAAACTTAGGAAATGAAGTAAAAACTCCTACATTGTTATTTTTAATGAATTTATTACAAGCAATGTTTTTTAAAAATTATATGTATTTAAATTATATGTGTGTATATATCCATACAGATATGTTTCTCTTACTATATTATTTTGAAACACATTAGAAACTACTTTGAAGATCTATATCTAACTTTTAAGATAACAAAGATGAGACAAGTATGGATATCTATATGTTTCAGGTAAATAAAAGTTAAATTTTGGTAAAAAAAAAATCAAGAGAAACACAATTGTGGGCCCCAAGCAGACAAAGACACAAGTTCAAAATAAAAACTTGATCTTCAGAACCTTGACAATCACTCCTAAGCCCCTTCCGTATACTTTAGCATCCCCAAGATTTAATCATATGCTATATAATAAGGCTAAACATATTTCTCCACTGACATCACAGGAACAGTTACCTGTCAGACTCAATTTCTGACTCTAGGACACAGCTTTATTCCCTTGCAGATCACTATCTCCATTTTGGAGGGCAATTGTCTGAGTAAACCATGTGTCTTGCTCGTTCTATGCTATCAGCGCTGGCACCGTGGCAGTGTTGGATGATATAGGAGTAGGCACATCAACAAATTCCATTTTAGGGGTCTCCTACATGTTTTTGAGCAAGCCAAAGATAGGGCTTCTCATAGTTGTAGTTACTCAGCTAAAACGTTGTCAAGACCTGAAATAAATCAAAACCATGAGTTGAGGAATAAAGTATCTTTAATTGAGATGACAGGGTAGCAAACCTGCCACTGAGAGATGTCCAGTGGATTTCCCAACCAAAGAGACCCATGAAAAGGTTTCTATAGTTTTAGGAGGAGAGGGGGAGGGGATAGTATGAGGTAGCAAGGCCTGGTCATGACACTCCAGTGGTCCTTAGCAATCTGGGCAAAGAAAGCAAGGAAACGAAGTCATTCTGGTTATTTTGCCCTTTGTACCACGAATGCCAATGGAAAGGGGCAAGGAAATCAAAGGCCTAGATCCAGCTTGAGCCAGGTTTCCCCACAAGGCAAGATCTCAGGATGGGGGGACCTAGGGTGTGGTTCAATTTGACCTAATCAAGAGTAAACATCTTAAGAGTAGGAATGTAAGGACATTACTGAAATTCTGACATTAAGAGGAACATTTAAGGGAGTGGCAATCCATAGCACATTTCGTATTAACAATTTATGTCATTATATTAATAATTATATTAACAATTTTCTGTCAATGTTATAATACTAGATATTATTTTTCTATGGAAGACAATTGTTTTTTACCTTGACCTTTCGGTCCTTAATTTCTACTTTGTTGTCATGCAACATTATAGGGATGTTTCCACATGGCATGCCGCATTTCTATGCCTGTGAGGTATTTTCTTTGAATCATGAGCAAAGCACAATTGAATCATAAATCTTGAGCTGGAAGAGACCTCAGAGGCTATGTAGTCCAAGCTTCTTACTTTACAGATGAGAAAAGGAAGGGTCAAGTAGTTTAAAATACTTATTCAAGATCACACAGGCAGTCAGAGATGAGATTTGAACCTCGAACTTCTGACTCCAGAGATAGTGCTCTGTATACACTAGTAAGCGTACTAATGGTACACTCAGCACGGATTTAATAATCATTTCCAAATTTCCCTTGGACATGCTGGCATAGGACTATTCCTGACCAGAGAATGGAGTTTTGTGATTTAAAGTTTTGTTTCAAAGTCTTAGTTACACACATGGGCTATCAACAAACCTCTGGTCACGTGTGGAAAAACCTTGTCCTTTGAATATATGAAATTTAACAGAAGAAATCTGAGAAGAGAAAATACTGATAAGAGTTTAAGATTTCCCATGATTACATTCTTAATAGATTCCGAAATACGGTTATTGCCTGAAGGATGGGTTTTACCTTAGGATTTCAAACTGCAGATACTTTCACAAGACTTTTAACTGAGATAGCTAAGCATAAATAGCCTATCGTAACCATAAAAAGATTGAGTGAGGGAAAAAACAAACGTTGGTTTTATTGACCTATAAAGAAGGAAAGAAAACTTACTTCCTAAATTCCTTTAAAAAATGTTTAGATTGCTCTGATGTTCTTGCTCTTATGTCTTAGTGGTTGTCCCTCATTCTCGAAGAGGACCAAAATGACATCACTATGTGGGGGTCAAGGTATAGTGTGTCTGATTGTGGCTGATCAGACCAATGTTCTCAAAATGTTCTATCACAGGTCAGGGACAAATAGTCCATAGGGACATTTGGAGTGGAGATGTCTGTTATGTAAAAGTTGATTAGTATATGACTAATTTCCTAAAAAATTTATCCTGCTAGGCCTCTGACACATACTGGCCATATGACAATAGGCATATCACTTAATATCTCATTGCTTTAGGTTTTAGAGATACTGTTGACCAGCATTGGTGGTGAGGAGTTTCCTCTCTGGGAGTTCCCAGAACAAAGAAATCAGATCTGGTTCCTATTCCTGTTCTAGCCCTCTTATCCTGGATACCTCCCATCAACAATTTTCTTCACTTCTAACCCTTGGTCTGAGAAGCAGTATTGGAGGAAATAATGTGATTCAGCTGAAACAATCTACAGAAATTCATCCTGATTTCAGGTTCTCAGTTTTCCCGACAATTATTCCATTCGTGTATTGCTGAGAGGAGTCCATGATCAAGTCTATGATTTCCCTAATCAATTTGAGGTTACAGGGTATGGGTCTTTTTTCTTTTTTTAAGAGGAATCTAAGGGGCTTCTCCCCGTCCATGTCTTATTTACAAGTCTACTGGTGTGTTGCTGATATGACATAGAGAATTCAAGTCGACTAAGGCTTAAGAGGAGAGACTCATCCACTTCCCAGTCCAGACTAGCATTCTCAGTATCCTAAACTTAACATGTCCAAAATCAAATTCTAATCTTTAGTTTCTAAACTTGTTTCTCCTCCTGACTTCCTGATTTCTATTAAAGTTACCACCATTTTCCTAGTAACCCAAGCTTGAAACCTAGGAGTCATCACGGTTTTTTCCCCAAGTGCTGCCAAGTGCTATCTATTGTACTTCCACAATGTCTGTTGTGTCTATCCTCTCATTTTCACTTCTGCTGACAACACCTCTTAGTTCAGGTTCTTAACTACCTCTCGCTTGGAAGACTGCAACAGATTCCTCACTGAACTTACTGACTCAAGTTTCTTCCTCCTCCTACCCATCCTAAATTAATATTCCCACAATGCACAGCTTTAATCAAGTTGTTGTATTTCTCAATATTTATCAATGGTTAACTATTGCTTTAAAACTATAAAAAATGAATAACCATCAACAAAAAATAAAATAAATATAGAAAACAAAGGTTAAATCCTACCTTAACCCCAGTGAGAAAAGAAAATAAGTTGCTTTTGTTTTTCTTCTATGAAACCTTTCTGAAATTTCTTCATCTTTAGCCCTGTTTTATTCCATGTCCTTGGCATCCCATTCCTTCTTCCCTTTTTTCCTCCCTACTTCTTTCATTATCATCATGTAATGGTGATTAGAATGCATATGCTTCTAGTTCTTATTTCTCCACTTACTATCACCTCCTATAAGCTCTATATTTCCTTCTATGTTTCAAAATTATTTTTATATCATTTCAATATTCATGAATAAATGATAATTTATTTAGCCATCCTCCAACAGTTGGATATATAGATTGTTTTCTTTTTTTCTTCCTTGTAATGACAAATACAGTAGCTATGAAGCTTTCCCTGATTCCTTGGTTGGTGGTGATCCATTCCCTCCTCTGAAATCCCATAGCATTTTATCAGTGCATCTCCTATGAGACTCACTGAATTCTATCTTCTATCATAATTACTGGTTTACACTTCTTATCTTCTCTATTATCCCCTTGAGGGTAGGGAATTGGCTGAGACCTATTTATCTTTGTATCCCCCACTGTGCCTAGTACAGTGCCCTCATACAGAGTAAATGTTCTATAAATGTTGAATTTCTTCAAAGGAAAGAAATCATTCAGATAGAGACAACAATGCTTCTTCTTCATATTTCAGTAGTGTCTAACAAAATCAAACAACTGATCCTTTTGAAGGGGCGGGAGATATAGGTTGAAGAATACTAATTGCTCCCTGGACAGCGCAGTTTATTAAAAGGAGATGGAAGTGATTGCTGTTCTTGCTGCCAATATAAAGATTTCCTGGGAGACCTTAATTTCCAGAGTAGTTTTTCTTTATAAAAATAGCTAGCATTTATATTACATTTTAAGTTTTGCAAAGTACTTTATATATATTGTTTTCTTTGGTCCTCATAACAACCCTGACAGCTAGGTAGTTGGAATGTTGGATCCAGAGTCAAGAACCTGAACCTGAGTTTAAATTTGTCCTCAGACACTTATTGGCTATGTGACCCTGGGCAAATCACTTAACTTCTTCCTGCCCCGGTTTCCTCATTTATAAAATGAAGGTAATAATATCATCTATCTTCCAGGATTGCTGTGAGAATAAAATGTGATATTATTTGTAAAGTACTTTCTAATAATAAAACACTACACACACACACACACACACACACATACACACACACACACATGCTAGCTAATATTATTCCCATTTTTACAGATGAGGAAACTGAGTTTTAGGGAGGTTAAATGACTTGACCTCGGTTACATCTAGGAGTTCGAGGTCAGATTTGAACTCAAATTTTCTTGACTCCTAATACAGCTCTCTGTGTCCTGTGCCAGTTGGTGGCCTTACACATTTTCATAGTGCTTCTAACAGAGAGCACTGAACTCTGGGACAGGACACCTGTTTTCAAGTCCCTGGTCCACTGCTTCTCAGCTGAGTGTCCTTGGGGGAAATTGCTTAACTCAAGAGCCTTACCATTTTTATCTGTGAAGAGGAAATATGATTACTTGCATTACCTACATCATACAGTTGCTGTGGGGATCAAATAGTATTCCACTTATCAAGAGCTTTGTCGTTGTAAGACACTATAAAAATAACGGTGCTTCTAGACAGGTGGCAAGTCATGTTGTTTCCCTTTGGTAGATGTGAAGGTATAGCATAAGGAGAATTCAAAGTTTACCTTAGAGAGGTGTTATGGTAAGGCCAGAGTGTCGGATTTAGAATTGCAGGGCTGAACTCACATCCTAGCTCTGCTGCTTATTACCTAAATGACCTTGGGTAAGCTGCTTCTCATCTCAGTTTCCTTACATGTAAAATGAGGGGGTTAGACTAGAAGACCTCTAAGGTCCTTTTCAACCCAAAGGAGCCAACCTAAACTCACTCAAGATGTAATTTGGGAACAGTCGTGGGGGCCTTGATACCTATAACATTTTAATTCATTGGAAACATATTAATCTTCTATGCAAATATTTTAATTTATTACGTTATTCAAATAAATTATTATGTCAGAGCAATTGTCCAATTTGAAGGTGTACTTTTTATTTTTATTTATTTTATTTTTAATTTATGGAATAAAACAACAGCATAATAAAAAAAATGATTGCATATAAAACTGCAAATCCTTTAGATTCAACTTGCTATTCCTTTTAAATATATAATAAAATTATCAAGTAAATTTTTTCCCTTTTTTTCTTTCTTCCTCCCTTCCCTTTCCCCCTCTAGAGATGGCTACCATTAGACACAAATATGTGTATATATGTACAATCATTCTACACATACCTCTTTTTATTAGTTCTTTTTCTGGATGCAGATAGTGTGTTCCCTCGTATGTCCTTTGTAGTTTGTTAGGTGTATTTTTATCAATTGATATGCTTATTTGAAAATGGTTAAAATACAAGGCATCATTATAGTATTAGCCTCTACGGTGACCTTCATGCCCACTAATCTTGGAACACATAAGTGCTTTTATATAGTAATTAAGGCTATAATTTAAACTCATATCATTTTAGTCCCATGTTTAAGGATTCAAACCTTGGATTTCTGACTTCAAATGCTTTTTGTACTATACTTTATTCATACTAGGTGAGTGCAGGCTCAAATGTATCCCAATTTATCAGTTGATCAATAAACATTTATTAAGCACCTACTATATTTCTACTGTACTAAGTGCTGAGGTAAAAAGAACAGTCCCTGCCCTCAATAAGTTTACAATCCACCAGGTAAAGACAATACACAGAAGGTGCTGAAAAGCGGGAATCAGGACAGAACCAGGGCATAGTGGAAAAACCAGAGAACTCCCGAAGTAGAAATGAGATGTTCTGAGCTGACATCCTTCCTTAAATGGAGATTTTAGAGTTCATGGTTCTACCCTCCAATCAAAGGAACAGAAAGTGGTGATAAGATGGAATCTTAAGGCTGATGGGGATGATGAGCTTCCTGGGGCATGGTGGAAAAGTCAAAAAAGTTCCAGAGTAATGCAGAAAAATAAAAATGCCTTAGGGATCTAGAGAATGTATGGGAATGAGGAAGTAAACAAATTCACAATATGTTCCTTAGCAAAGCCCACCATTCAATGTGAGTGTACTAAACTATGCATTATGGCAGAGAAAGAAAGTGGGAACAAGGCTATAAGTACTTGGCAAAGGGAGAGTGGGCACTCTGATGTCACAACCAGAAATGTTTTCTCATGAATGAAGGCTGGCCAGCCTGGGTTCTTCCCCAAAACAGAGATTCCAGGAGAAACTCACCTCTGGAAGAAGGGGGCTGGTATGGTGGTGGGTTGTTCCTGGGTAAGGAGATAAGGGAGTGGATAAATATTCTGGGGTGAGAAGGCCCTTGGCCCTGAGGGAAGTTCCAGGGTAAGATTGCAGCTGAGGCCTGCTAAGTATGGAAAGCCAGGAGCAGAATGTCTCTTCCACTGAAAGTTCAAGTTTATTCCTCAAGTTCACGTAAGTAGTATGTGTCAGAACTGGGATTCTGACTTGGGTTCTCTGGGTCTAGATCCAATACTCTTTCCATTGCATCACTGGCTCCTTAGCTTAGGTTAGTAAACTCCTTTCAACTCCCATCATACTTTTGGCAATTAGAGCCATGCAAACTGCCATGAAGCTTTGACAAACCAAGGAAAAGCTTGAAGGGAGTGGAATGGAGGTTCACTCCTATAGCTATGCCTAAGGTCCCCTTTATATTAAGATTTTATGAAGCCCCAATAGTAATTTTAAAACACTACCACTTCCTTCGATACAAAGCTGTTCAGAACAAAAAATTCCCTCATATGTAACCTTTGCTTTTTGTTCTTTTTGATGTTAGGTGCCCTCATCAGACCCTTTAACTTTAAGTCAGTTTGTGGAATAAATGAAGGATCTTAATGTATAATGAAGGAAACATCTTGAAAGTGTCTGACAAAAAGAAAGAAAAATATTTTTCTCTGTGTGAAACATCAGCCAAATAAATATTCGGCTCATCAAGTTCAAAACCTCAATTTAAAACTCTGATACTGCTTAAAGAATGCTTAGCTTTGTTCCAGAAATCAAAAAAATGTGATACACCTACTGATACCCTTTGTGGTAGTTAAAGTTCTGAAGGAAGCACACATTCTTGGTCAATTACAAAACAAATTTCTTTTTAAAAAATAAATTTTTATTGATACCTCTGTTTTTATGCCACCTATACTTCTTACTGTATCTCTCCCTCTAACCCCTCCCAGTGAGCCTTCTTTTATAATAAAGAATTTTAAAAGAGAAAGAAAAAAAAAGCAAGCCCTATAAAACTAACACATCAAGAATGCGGAATATTATAAACTGTGATTCACATCCATGGTTACCAGCCTCTTCAAAGAATCAGGGCAGGGCGTCCACTCATATTTCTTCTTTGGGTAAAAGCTTCATCATTTTAACTTTGTACTACTATTTTATTTTTTGTTCTTCTCATTTGAATTATTGTAGTCATTTTTCATTACTTTGCTTTTCAGTTCATGTATTTTCATGCTTATTCCCTTCCCCTCCTCCATTTTATTCTAATTGTGTTGAAAAAAACTTTTTTCCATTTCATAAAATTTAAATTATCTATTTTGTCTTTTGTGATATCTTCCATTTGGTTAGTGATGTTTCCTCTGGCCATATTTGTGAAAGGTGCTTGTTCTGGTTCTCTTTTATATGTTTTTATTGTGACTCTACACAGGGGACCATGATTTTCCTTTCCTCTTTTGGACAGCATCCATTGCTGATAGTATTGGACTTATAACTGGATTCTGTGTCTTCCAGACTCTCCTCTCTTCAATTCATCCTTCACAATGCTAACAAAGCAATTGTAATGAATAGATCTTATTTCATAACTTTTTTGATCAAAAGTCTACTACTGTTTTTACCTGATGGAAAATCCTGGCATTCAAGATCTTCTACAATGTGACTTCAACCTACATTTACAGGCTTATTTTGTACCTATAAACTTCCTTAATTATATGGCTTAGTGAAACCAGACTCTATATTGGCTATTCCCCAGTCTTGGTCTCTTGGCCTCTTTTACCTTCATATATTTGTGGCATCATCCATTGTATTGGGAATGGGCCCCCCAAACCTCTATTTTTAACTTTTTTTCCTCTCAAATTTTCCTTTTTTAAATGAATTTGACAAACCAAAAGCTAATGAATCTTTTTGGAACTGACCTGTGATTTCATGAATGTTGGGGTCTCTTGATAAAGAACTTCTGACAATGGGGATCAGTACCTTGAAATTTATGGATTTAGGGAGTTGTCTGGGGTACTGAAAAATACAGTGACTTTCCCAGTCATGGAGATATTATATATAAAAGGCAAAAATCAAGTTTTAAATCCAGGCCTTCTTGACTTTTAGGCCACCTTAAGACAATTCAAGAAATTATTAGCCACCATATTTTAGGTAGAAAGAGTACTCCAGCAGATGTCTGGATGATTCCAGTTCCCCATCCCCAATTTTATCATGACTTTGTATCAGGCTTATATGATTCCCAAATTCCTTATCAATTTCTTCTTCCTCTTCAGGTTGTCTATACAATATTACAAAGACAATTATGTCTCTGCCTCAATTGATCTTCACCCAAATGATCTCTATCATGTCTATTCCCTCTGATTCCTGACTTTCCTTATACGATTATATCTAGCTATGTTACTATGGGCAAGTCACCTAAATTTTTTGAGCCTCTGTTTCTTCATGAAAATGAAGAAAATGAGGATAACAATATCTGTAATGCCCTTCTCACAGGGTCAATATGAAGATCAGATGAGAGGTGTTTAAATGTAAAATATAATTGTGATGATGCTATGCTTCCTGTCCTGCGTCTCTTGAATAAAGTAAACCATTTCATAATAACCAGTCATAAGTCTCATCTCACCAAGTCTTAGCCATACTATGTGGTAAAATTTGCCTTTTTGCATTAGTATCTCTAGTTCACCTTACTTATTATCTAGACTCTGCATTCATGATTAGACATCAGAAGCCATGGATTTTATTTTTCTTTTCTTGAACTTTGTCTTCTATGAATTTCTAGGTATCTCTATTTCTGTTCTTTTAGATTATAGCTACTCCATTGAGCTTCTGGGCTGGTAAAAGGTCATAGGCAATTTTATCTTTTCCATTACATTTTAGTTTTAAAAACTTGATTAGATTTGCAAAGCTGAAGGCAATACTTTCTTGCCAAACTCTATTAGGTGTACCCTATTCCTGGAGAGGTGTTTGTCATTTCTTAATTTTTAGGTTGTGATGCAAACATTTACATCTTCTTCTCAGATGCCATCTTCTTAACCAGCTGTTTACTTTCCAAATCTACCTTTCTTTTTGGAGTCTTTTGCCTTCAATGCGCAGTAGTGATGAAAATGCCACCTGTTCCCCTAAGTTCTTTAATTTCTTGCCCAATATTTTGGACTCTTTATCAATGCTTTCTAGATTCCTTCTGGCAGTATCATTTGTGTTTTCATGGATCACTAGCAGAGGGTGGACTCATCCAGTTTGACAAGTCTTGGGAAATTCTCTTCCACGTCTTGGATACAGGCCCTGGGTAGACAACAGATTTCTTTATTATTATGAGGTTGGTAAATGGTTGCCTCAGTCCTCCGTTATGCTTCCCTTTCTACTCAGACCCTCAAAGGTTGTTGTTGTTCAGTTGTTCAGTTATGTCTGATTCTTTGTGATCCCATGGACCATAGCACTCCAATATTGTCTATGGGTCTACGGGGTTTTCTTGGCAAAGATATTGGAATGGTTTGCTATATCCTTCTCCACTGAGTTAAGAAAAACAGAGGTTAAATGATTTGCCTAGGGTCTAAGACTGGACTTGAACTCTGGTCTTTCTGCTTCCAGGTCCAGCCCTCTATCTACTGAGCCACCTAGCTGGCTTCTCAAAGGGTCCAGCTCTCTCCTTTTTGAAAAGAGCCTCATATCTGTTCCTGAACTCCAAGTGTTATATTCATTTTCCCACTTTGTTCTCTGTGTCACATTCTTACCCCCTCCAATCTCCCAACATAGGTCTGGATTCCCTCTGGATCCTATCTCTTTGGATCCCCTTTCTTTGCTTTTAATCTGTTACAGATTTGTTTGTTTATTTATTTGTTTTTTGACAGTAATTCTCTCCTCAGGCTGGAAGTAGAATTGACCTTCATGGCCTGATCCTGCTGCTGATTGGCATGGCAGATTTGACCTACTCCATTTTATGACCTATACCAGCTTCCTTAGGAAGCTGCTTCCCCAATCTCTGCCCAAACTCTTACCATATTGGTGCCAAACTTAGTACAGGTCCCCAGCTTTAGCCCTACTGCAGCTCAAGATATATCTAAACTCAAGTGATCCACCAGCCTCAAACTCCTGTAGGAGAAGGGACTACAGACTAGGATATAGACCTGTACCAAGCCCAGATCTTTCTTTGTTTTAACAATAAATCTGTTCTTCATTTTTCTTAAAGTCACTTCAGCCTCCCAGATAACCTAATCCTTTGAGTTTTCTTACCTTCTTTTGTAGGAGGGAGACCAGCCTGTCCTGTTCTCTAAGGATAATAAACTATTCCTTGAAGGAAAGGACTGCATTGCTTTTCATTTTTGGATTCCAATCACCTGGCTTGGTAACTTGTACACAGAGACTTAATAAATGTTTGTCTTATACATGGTGGTTTAATAAACATTAATTGAATTGACTTGCAAAGCATCTATTCCTTCTCCCTCCCCCCTACCCCCAGCCCTTTTTCAGGTCTTCTGACTCAGGTTTAGCTCTAGGGAAAGAGAAATGCTCCAGTAAGGATATATCAGAAAAAGAGCCAAAGTGAAGCTTGAGGGCAAGATTTTTTAACTGATACATTTCCCTGGAGATGGTTATTCATCTTCACATCTAAAGCAGCACCTCCATAGCTCTGGACAGATATGAGCATTAGCACTTTCCAGATACCACTATTTCAAGGGAAATACAAGCTCTCCAGGCATTCAGCCAAGCCAACTGCACCCTTGAGAGAGTCACAGAAACACTCACACGAGATGGTGGGAGGAAACTAGGACTCACCAATCCTACAGTGACTATTAGTTACATAATCAGACCTATGCTTTGCCACTGCAGAATAACAGCGGCTAATTTCCAAAATAACCTTGAGACCCCTGCTATTGGGTTCCTGTTATAAACCCTTCAAACAATCACCACCCTCTCAGAGTAAAATTCTGAATTATAACCAGGCTGGGGTGACTTGGGATTTTGTCCCAAGATGCCGAATTTAGAGTGCAAATAACACTTTCACCCTTTCATCTGAATAGAAACAAAAGCAATCATATGATTAGTGAGAATGACTGAAAAAGGAACTTTACAGATCGTATCCTTACTTCTCAAGGACCTTGGTACTTGGCGAGCTATTATCTCTGAGTCTAACTCACTATCAATTGCCTTACAGGCTTGCCCTGAATTTGGTTTGTGGTGATTTTCCTGGTTGCTTATTTGAGCTCTGGTGGAACTGACTGCAAATATAACATTTGTGGTCAATTTGTCTGTGATTGTACTCCGCTTCCTAGGCTATGCTGGCTATGTCTACTCTGTTTAGCAACAATGAGAACAGAGAATGGACTTCTATTTCATTGGTTTAGGAAATGCAGCAGAAGAAGGCCATGAGAGGCAAGTCAGCAAAATGGCCTGATTTAGAGAGGGAATTGAAGATATGGATTGAAGAACAAGGGGCAATTGGAATTCCTGTGTCCACAAAGATGGCTCAGCATGAGGCAAGAAGAATTGCTGATGAAAAAGAAGTTACTGATTTCAAAGGAGGACACAATTGGTGCTTCAGGTTCATGAAACAGAATGGACTAAGCATGTGTACACACACTAGACTTGCCCAAAAGATGCCTGAAAGCTATGAGCAGATGAATAAAACTTGAGTTCAATAACTTTATGTAATACATTTCTTTTTTTCAAATTTCGGGCCCCAAAATTAAGGTGCATGTTATACATGGGGAAATACAGTATAGCAGCTGTTATTGCCAGAAAGTTATTCTTTGTTTAAACAAAATTTAAGTCTGCTACCTCTAATAATTGGTTCTAACCCTATTCTCTGGAGCTACAAAGCACCAGTGTAAGCCCTCTTACCCATGACAATCCTTCAATTATTTTCCAGCAGTATGGTATAGTGGAAAGAACAATAGAATAGTAGTCAAGAAGACTTAGATTCAAGTCCTGACTGCCACTGAAGTACTCTATGGGCTTATTTCACTTGACCTCCCTAGGCTTTGGTTTCCTCACCTGTTTTTACAGAAGGGGTTGAACTAAGTGACCTCTAAATTGCCTTCCAATTCTAACATTCCATGGATCTAGATACATGTCCCAACCTAGGTTTCCCTTTTTTCCATTTCCAAATGCCTTCGACCATTTGTCATATTATAGAATAACTAGATCCCTCATCATTCTGCATCTCCTCCACATGCACAGAATTTTGTCAAAAAAGGTAGAACCCAGAATTATACACATAATGAAATATAATTATAAGGGCACTGAAGGTCTGAAAGAGGGGAAGATATCAAAGAATGGAAGAACATTTGGACCTTGTTAATACTAAACAAAGGTGATCAATTGTACATCAGTGAAATTACAGTTTATGTGTCTGCTTTCCCATCTTTACAAAATTTTTACGAGAACCATCTATACATGAATCCAGGGCATCCTTGATGAGGAGATTAGCGATGAACAAGCAGCCTTTTGCAAGCAACACTCGACAATGGAGCACATCTTTACCACTTTACAATTAACAGAAAATTATAGAGAATATAAGATCCCACTGTGATTATTGTATAATGATGGTGGAAAAGCATTCGGCTCAGTAGAACAAAATCTTGGCTTATAGACTCTTATAAAGCGAGGTGTTGGTATTTACTCTAAGCACATCAAAATCATTCAAGATTCCTTGAAAGCATAACAACAGAAAAAACTCTCTTCAATGATCCTCTGATCATAACCATCAGGTGAGGTAAAATACATAGATATCTGCCAAAGAAGTTTGCTAAAATGACACAGTAGATCCAGAACTGAGTACAATTTAAAGAGGGATTCCCTCTAGGTGGTAAGATTCTTCAGATGCTCCTGTTCATGGAATCACTTGTGATTGCATTTTCAGAAATTTTTTTTAAAGAGCATTCCATTCATCATAAAACTACTAATTAGGTAAGATGTGGTCCCTATCTTTATGAAGACCACAGTCTAGTAATAGGATAAAGTTCAGACATAGATTATGATAGCATGTGATTTTGCCTGAGTATATTAGAGAGCTACTAAAAATCTTATTTGAGGTTCAAAGGGAAAAATTATACAAATCCTAAGCTAACTTTGCAGTTTGCTTCCACAACAATATTTTTGTTTCTCTCTTCTTTGATCAAAAGAGCCCCACCAAACTTAATCTCTCAACTTCTCCCTAGGTTTCATGACATAGATCCTGTTCCTTGAGAGGAATTCAATATTCAATTCTTGATAAGTACCCACTATATACAAGGCATGAAGATAAAAGGGAAACCATCCTTGCCTTCAAGAAGTTTATCAACTACTGGGGCAACACATGTACAGAAAAAAGCATAGTACTAGGAAAATTTTGCTAACCACTGCAGGTAGAAATGGAGAGCAAAAAAAAAAGACTCATGGAGGATATGGCCCTGGGTTAAGTCTTGAAAGAAGAATTAAGTCTTGAAAAGTAGAAGTTGGGTAGAAGTACATTTAAGCTATGGGGAATGACTTCTGAAAATTCAGGGAGGTTGAGAGATGAAGCATCAAGTACAATTGACAGCTAGCAGTTTGGTTGGTGGGTATGTGACGAAGCTAGAAAGGTAAGTAGGAACCAGATTATAGATGGTCTTAAATATTATGCTTAGGATTTTGCCTGTTATTATGTGGGCAGTAGGGAACTATTGGTAGATTCTGAACAGATTGACATAGTCAGACCTCTGCCTTGGGAAGATTATTTTAGCAGCTCTGTGGGTAGATTTTTCCAGTATTGTAAACCATGGTTCATAAATCTAAATCCTCTTCTTTAACACCATGTACATAGCTGTTTTCTCCCTTTTCTCTTTTAGTGTCAAAAACCTTCAAATGGGAGAAAAGATGAAAACATCAACTTAAGTTCCTCCCTGACCTTCTACATCCAGTACTTCAAAGTCCCTGGAGCTACATTAGAGGTTTCTTCTGGCTATTTTCATTTGTTCCCAAATAAATCTGTAGTAGTGGCTAACAGCTGGTGAGTTTGACAAGTTATACTACAGTGTCTCTCAAATATACACTTCAGAGAGAAAGCCTACTTCCCAGATAGTTATGTCAGATCTGCATTTAGCTGTCTCTGTATTCTCCCACAGATGGACACCAAGCATTATTCCTTCAGTTAATAATATGATTCCTTGCACCTTTAGGGCCTATGAATCCCTATTGTGCTGTGAATCATACAATGCTGCTCTCTCCACCCTAACCCCAAGCCCACCCTGTTTAGACAGAGATATGTATTTGTTGTAAAGTTTTTCTGGAAGACAGTTTTTAGGTAGACCAGGCATGGCTAATTTGGAGCTGAGCTATCTTAGAACATGTACTTGAGAAAGAATAGAAACCTTCCTAAGACTGATCATAAGAAGTTGCCTTAAAAATTAAATAGAAATACAAACAATGTCAAGGAAGTACATGACTAATAACCAAATGCATCACAGTTATATTCCCAGATCCTAGCACAGTGAGTGCCTGGCACATTCATAGTAGCAGTTTAATAAATCCTTAGTGATCAATTGATGAATTTGAAGGAGAGAGTTCCCTGTGCCTTAGCTGGGAACATTTCAAAGTGGAGGAAGGGCTTGAAACTGGGGTTTGAAAAATTGTAAGTATTTAGATAGGTCTTAAAAGGGAGAAAGGGCACTCCAGAAGGAAGAAAGCTATTTCATCTTTGTATCCCCTAGAATAGTCTCTTCCACAGAATAATCACTTAGCAAATTACTAGTAGATTGGATTGGATTGAGTTGGCTTGGATCGTAGTTAACTTGTGTATACAAGGTGTGTTTGGGAGATAGTGAGTATACCCATTTGAATAGAGCCTAGCACTAATGAAATGACAGTGATATTCAGGTGTCTCTTCTGTGACCTATTTCCACAGAATCACAAAAGAAACTGATAGGCCTGGGGAGCAGCTGTGCAGTTGTGAGTAGCCACTCATACTTGCTACTAGGCCATAGGAGAGATGCCCCTCCAATTTGGAAGCGGCTATGCCTCAGCAGCTATAGCATTAAAGCCCAGTATGTAAACTAGTTTTTCTGTACTAGCTGTCCAACTTGGACAATCTCCAAATAGGCTGGGAGTTATTTACAGATTTTTGAATGTGGACATTATATGCAAATCTATTCCAAAAAGAAATTCTTCAGCATTTTCTGACTTGGTTTCTACTTCTCTGTATCATGAGCATACGTGTTTCTTTCTGGGCTCCGGATCCTAGGCATTTGTCCAAGCAAGATGACTTTCATCTTTTGTGCTCCTAGGAGAGCAGAATCCCCTTACAGGTATCTGCTTGTCTATGTGTCCACATTAGTTTGAAGAGATTTCAAGGCAGAACCTAACATGGTCACATTGACAGGGTTTAATAGTTTCTAGTTGAGTTGAGACTTCATTCTACTCTGGTAGACTCATGTGTATGAGTGAAATCCAGAGAGGCTAAATGAGTCTGGTGGCAGGGGGGGAAGGGGCAGGGAAAGAGAAGAAGCAGGGAATAGGCAGGACATTCACAGAGAGATTCACTTGTGTTACATAGTTTTATTAGAACATAATTTATATGTAGACCTGACAAGGCTAATCAGGAGATATTCTTAATCTTGTGGGAAAATATTTGAGATATGAAACACATATGACACACATACACAGTGTGCTGGAAAGGAAGGTCAGGCTGAAATTGTGAAGGCCTTGAACACAATAATAGCATTGACATTTATTTAGTGATGTTTGGTTTGCAAAGTGATTTATTTCTATTATCTCGCATTATTATTACAATAATCCTATGAAATAGACTATATTAGGGGAGAACCAATGATTTTATTGGAATAGGTAACTGGTAAAGAAACTTTCTCTGTCATTGCAACTAGGCACCTTCCCTGTAACTTAGTCTTAAAAGAGTTGACCAGGACACTGAAAGTGTGACTTGCGTAGGGTGACATTGTTAGTATGCATCTGTAATAGTCCTCCAAGCTTCCAGGCCCAGTTTCTATTGGCTATACCATGCTGTTTCCTTTTTACAAATGAAGAAACTGAGGCTCAGAGTGGATTAGTGACTTGTCTATAGTCACAAAGCTATATTATATATCAATCAGGATCAGAACATAGGCCTTGCTAACTCTAAGTCTTAGTATCCTTTCCACTTGGAAAAGGCTCTATGGCACCTGGATTCCTAAGAGCTAGTAGGATATAAAAACCTAGCAAGAGAACTGTGGCACCATGAAGAATTTTATCTTATCCTAAGCAGTGTGAAAATTATAATTATGAATAATCTCACAGATCAGCATTTAACCAATAATAGATATGGTACAGTTTATAATAATGAATATTTCTTTCCATTCTATATAATTTAGAGTACCTAGATATAATCATTATAAAATATCTCATAAATAAAAAAGAACTGTAATTATTATTATGTAAGATGATGTTACTAACTTTATATTTTTACATTGCTAACAAAACATTCACCTTTATCGGTATCAAAACACATTATGGTACACTAAGTGATTCTGTAATCAAATTGAATCAGCAGGAATGGAAATAAAGGAAATATTTTCTGAGACCTTACCTTATCATAGTTTTTTGCTGGCTAAAATATTCTTATCTAAAACAACATACATAGGGTCTTGAAATCCAAGTTATATTGAATTTAAAGAACTATTTTACAAGAAGAAGAACACTTAATCTTCGGTTATGATATTGCTACCCTCACCAAGGTTTCTACTTAAGTCATCATAATGGGGTTTGTCCTTCATTCTCAAAGAGGACCATGACATCAGGGAAATGATGACATGACTTGCAGCTGACTTGGATTTGAGTGAGGGAGAGCTGTGCAAGGTCACCAGCTCTTTCTGCTCAAAGAAATATGAAGTTGTTCGTACTTTAACCTCATTTTCACAACTCAATTTCATTTTTTTCAATGCAGTATAGACATAAAATTCAATTCAATATGCATTTATCAAGTGCCTACTGTAAGCAAGCACTATGTTAGGTGATAGGGATACAAACAATGAAATGTGCCTAACCTCAAGGAGCCTGCATTCTTCTGGGGGACATATCTACATGGCAAGGTAAATACAAAATAATCTCAGGGAATGAAGGGATGGAACTAAACAACTGAGGAATCAGGAAGGGCCTCAAGTAGGAGGTGGAACCTAAGAAGATCCAAGCAGAAAAGTTTGTATTTTATCCTAGAAGCAATATGGAGCTACTCAAATTTCTTGAGCAGGGAAGTGACATGGTCAAAGTCCTTTTGGAATATCAATTTGTAATTTATGTGGAGAAAGATTTGCAAAAGGGAGAAACTGAAAGCAGGGAGATAATTTAGGAAGTTACTGAAATGGTCAGGGTGAGAGATGATGAGTTCTAGAACCACAATGGTTACCATGATTTGAAGTTCTTTCCATACATTCCGTTCACAACACTACTTTCACCTCATTTTCCTCCTACTTGCTTAATTTCTTCTTCTTAGTCTTGTTTGTTACTTCACCATATAGATCTGACCATTTCATTCTTCTATTCCATAAACTCTAGTGCCTTCCTATTGCCTTTAGAACCAATTATAAATCTCTCCTATTTAGTTTTCAAAACCCTTTTCAATTTTGTCCCAGATCATCTTTTCAACCTCACTGGACATTACTTCTCTTTCCACATGCTGTGATTCATCTGAACTGAATTTCTTTTGGTTCCTCACACATGATATTCTAACACCTATCTCCTTGTTTTGCAGACTGGTTATGTTCCATGTCTAGAATGCATTCTCTTTTCACCTCTACCTCATAGAATTCCTGTCTTCCTTGGAGATGTAGGTTAAGCAACACTTTCTACATGAAGCCTTTCCTGTTTGTCTCAACTGATAGTGCCCTCCCTCTCAAACTACCTTGTATTAACTACTTTGTATTTCTTTTGATATATTCTCTATAAGCTTATTTGTTCTTGTTGCCTTCCCCATTAGAATGTAAACTACTTGTAAGAATTTCATTCATTATATTTGTATCTCTAGTACCTAATACAGTTCCTGATACATAGTACTGATGCTTAATATTTGATTGCTGTGTAACACATTTCTGGGTACTTATTTTTTACACAGAAGTTCTCTGTTAACAGAATAGGGATTGGCCCTAGACTGAAACTTTTCACAAAATTCACTTCCTCACTTCAAGCACAGACTTAGACTAGTGTCAAGAGTAATTTGGCTAACTCGCTGTTTAGTAATGCTAATGCATAGAAAAAAGAAACTTTTCTGTGGGTGACTGTAGCTCAATAAAATAATTTTTGGGCAATGTAATTGGGATGGCATTGACTAAGAAGATTAGTTTACATAGAACTGTCATTTTTTTATTATATTACCTCTGCCCACACACGAACAATTAATATTTCTCCAATTATTTAAATCTGATTTTATTTGTATAAAAAGTATTTTATGATCATGTCTGTGTGGGACGAGTGAAGACCTCTCATAAAAGGGAACAAATTAAATAAATAGAAATAAGTAGGATAGTGAGTCCCATTTCTCTACTTAGATATTTTCCCCTCCACAAGCTTAGCTAGTGACCGTAGGCCCCCGAGGTTAAGAACAGGTCCTGTGTATTTACCTAATGGCGAGAGGCCTGAAAGAGAGAAGGGTTGAGGTGAATAAGTCAGCAACCATAAAATTCTCTGAGGATAAGGATAAGACACAGGATACTCACCCCCTGTACATTGACCCCAAGATAAGAGAACCTCTGTTTGGGGAAGAATGGATGGAAAGCCGAAAAGCAAGATTAGGTAACTAACAACTAATTCCTGCCTGTCACCGATAACCGAACTGTTTGTTTAATCGTCATTGTCATTTAAGACAGATTTACTACCTTGAGATTGATAGTAGAATGAAACAAGGATGGTGGGAAGTTTATGACTGTCTCCTGCTTGTAAAAATAACCATACTGTTTGTTCCTTGCCATTGTCCCTGGGTAGATTTATCGCGTCTAGATTGTACCCTCAAAGCTTACGTCTGCAAGCTGAGAGGAAGGAGGTTGGGAGGGGGAATTGCGGTTAGGGACCTATATAAACACCCCAATTTTCTGTGTCCAGTGCGCTCTGACACTGAGAGGACCCCCAGTCCTCTCGATGTCCGGGTTGCCCTTTCCTGCAGGATCGTAATAAATTTTCCTTTCTACTTTCACCTTGAGATGCCTCTGTTGTTAATTTTTGGATTCGTAAAATCCATCCCACACATGTCCATGTAGTTCCTGGGTTTGTCCTGGCAGGTATATTTCCCAGTTTATACTGTCTACAGTTATTTTAAATGTGGTATCTCTTATTTCTTTTTTTTTCCTCTTATGTGACAGTTGCTCTGGTAAAGAGTACTTTATTTTTTTCTAAATTATTATTATTTATTTATTTAATATTTTTAGTTTTTAGCATTGATTTTCACGAGTTTGAATTACAACTTTTCTCCCCATTTCTACCCTCCCCCAACTCCAAGATGGCATATGTTCTGATTGCCCCGTTCCCTAGTCAGCCCTCCCTTCTGTCACCCCACTCCCCCTCATCACCTTTTCCCTTACTTTCTTGTAGGGCAAGATAGATTTCTTTCTTTTTTTTTGCATTTCAATAGTTTTATTGAAAGGTCATTTTCTTAGTACCAGAACATAATGGTACTTTTGTTAGGTTACTTCAGCCAACTTAAGTTTGAATTGATGAATTAGAAAGGAAATTCTTCAATGAATCAGGTGTTTAGGAGTAACTGAAGAGTGCATCTGCAAAAGGCTTTACAAAATGAAGCATAAGACATGAGACATACTGTGGTTCTTTGGTTTATCTTTAAAGGGAAGATTTTTTTCCCCACAACATGATGTCAAAGGGAAATTTGAACTAGTTATAGCGATTGTGGAAATTAAACTATATATTGCACTGATTAATTATATGCTTTCCCAACCCTATATGTCAATTTAGATTCATTAACCTACAACCTACAACTAGCCTTAAGTGCTCCACCTGCCACATAATTAGTCAATTAAATTGCTGCTTACTTGAATCTGGATAGACAACTCACTTTAGTCTCCAAGTTGAATTATTACAGGAGCACTGTGACAATAGCATACCCATATGTACTGCTTTTAAATACAAAGCTCTATACTAATGGTCCGGTTTCATACCAACTGTAATCCTTATTTAAAAGCTCTAGAGTGATAGCATTAGCATATATTGCTTTAGAAGGGCACAGCTAAGGTTTCAGATCTGCAAGACTATAACAGTTGCTTGTAGTAAGAGAAATTTGTTTTCTAAGGGGCTAGATATTGAGATAAAAATCATTCTGTATAAAACTTTGTATACCGTATCACTTGTTCCCTAGGATAATGTTGAAGATCACTTAAATTTAACATGTCTGTCTACAACTAATAGAATTTTATAATCAAATTTAAATGAAAAATTTGCCAAACAAAAATAAATCTTTAGAATTATTAGATTATCTAGCTGTATAAGGCTCTAACAAGGTTGTTTATACTGCCTCAAAGACTAGTAACTCTGACTATACTAAAGTGCATCATACCATTTTTCTGAAGTTGATCTGTTTTGATATGAACTTGCATCACAATTCAAATAACATCAATTAAAATCAATCACACCTTGCCATCAATACTACCTATAATCAGTATACTGATCCGGACACTACAAGATTGGATCAATATTAACTGTCAGTTCACAGTACAGTCTCCCATCCTTATTCTACATTAGGGTTTCACATTTGAGTTTTAGTTTTTATAAACATGCTTCAAAAAAGATCATAATTTAGTCTTGAACACTTTTCCAACTGCAGCACACATAACCAATTTCCAACTATAGCCTGTTTTCCTCACAAGTCTGAAAACATCAGTGCTAACCTAGTTGCTATGTTTCAGGCTTCACAGCTTAAATCCGTTCTAATATTGGAGTCCACAGTTCTGAGGTGAAATTAGCCTTCAAAATAGTGGAATTTCTTCACCACAAGAATCCTATTAAGACCCAGTTTCAGGGATTGTTGGAAGATGAGCGATTTTGTAATAACTATGCTTCAATTGACATGCGGTACGTCCAGACACAATCCATTTCAACTTCTGAACATTTGGTTTAGAACACTTGTTTGATGAGTATTCAGTTAGGCACTTTGCTACAAGTTCCTGCCAGGAGGTCAGATCTCTGCAATTTATCTTGGAATGTTTCTGAAGACATTCTATTCCTTCTGTCAATTCTATAAATTTCTGTGCTTGAATCTCCAGTGCAATTATAGACAATGCCAATACAGAAGGCTTTGCTTTAGAAAACATAATCCTACAGTGGCATGCCTTAAGCTGAGCTTCCAGTCTTTCAAAACTTAGGTTCTTTCTCCTTTCAAATGGTAAGTTTTCATGAATGAGTGAATAATAGAGCTGTAGAAACTGAAAGGCAGTAGTAGCTTTGACTTTCCAACACACCTTCTCTAACACAATCTTTTCCATTCTCATCAGGTCAGAAACTGTGAATTTGTATTGGCTTATTCGTATCAAATCAGTGGCTAATGGGACATTTCTCTCTTCTTCTGTCAATTTCACAGCCAGATAGAAGCAACTTAATCCCACACATCCAAGATGTTTGGGCTGTACCTTCATTTTGGATAGAAATCTGTCCAGTAAATTCACAGCTAGAGAAAAAGTCTCCATGTCAAAACCAAAGAACTGAGTTAGGCTAAGAAGGTCTTTCACTTCGAAGTCCCTCAGTCTTGCCGTCATCCGAAGGCCATTATCATGAGCAGATTCAATTAGTCTCAAGCCACAGACCTTTGGCTGACATCTGGACTCCTGTTCCAACAGGACATTCAGCTGGTGCAGCAGTTTCTGAGCTTCAGTTGTTACCAGTGCCTCTATCATCTTGAGCTCCTCGCAGCGGCTCTTCCTCAGTAGCAAGCCTACCCCCCGGGGCCTGTCCTCTCCTCACCCTGAAAAATTAGTCCAAACGTCCCGGACAATGCGGGTACTATATAAGGGAGAGGAGAGGGGCCCGGGGGGAGATGATGGAGGGGGTTTATGGGGCAGCGGCTCCAGCGAGCTGAGAATGATACCAGTCCCAGGCCGCGGAGCGCTCGCAAGATAGATTTCTATGCCCCATCTTATTTCCTAGTTGCACGCAAAAACTTTTTTTTTGAACATCTGCTTTTAAAACTTTGAGTTCTCTCCCCTCTTCCCTCCCCACCACCCTCCCTAAGAAGGAAAGCAATTCAATATAGGCCACATGTATATCATAATGCAAAACCCTTCCACAATACTTACGTTGTGAAAGACTAACTATATTTTGCTCATTCCTATCCTATCCCCGTTTATTCAATTTTCTCCCTTGACCCTGTCCTTTTTAGAAAGTGTTTGCTTTTGATTACCTCCTCCCCCTATCTGCCCTCCCTTCTATCATACCCCCTTTTTTATCTCCTTCCTCCTTCTTTCCTGTGGGGTAAGATACCAATTGAGTGTGTATGGTATTCCCTCCTCAGGTCAAATCCTATGAGAGCAAGATTCACTCATTCCCCCTCATCTGCCCCCTCTTCCCTTCCTACAGAACTGCTTTTTCTTGCCACTTTTATGCAAGATAATTTACCCCATTCTATCTCTCCCTTTCTCCCTCTCTCAATATATTCCTCTCTCATTCCTTAATTTGATTTTTTTTAGATATCATCCCTTCATATTCAACTCACCCTGTGCCCCCCGTGTGTGTATGTATGTATGTATGTATGTATGTATGTATGTATATTCCCTTCAGCTACCCTAATACTGAGGTTTCATGAATTATACACATCATCTTTTCATGTAGGAATGTAAACAAAACAGTTCAACTTTAGTAAGTCCCTTATGATTTCTCTTTCTTGTTTACCTTTTCATGCTTCTCTTGATTCTTGTGTTTTAAAGTCAAATTTTCTATTCAGCTCTGGTCTTTTCACTGAGAAAGCTTGTAGGTCCTCTATTTTATTGAAAATCCATATTTTGCCTTGGAGCATGATACTCAGTTTTGCTGGGTAGGTGATTCTTGCTTTTAATCCTAGCTCTATTGACCTCTGGAATATCCTATTCCAAGCCTTCAATCCCTTAATGTAGAAGCTGCTGGATCTTGTATTATCCTGATTGTGTTTCCACAGTACTCAAATTGTTTCTTTCTGACTGCTTGCAGTATTTTCTCCTTGATCTGGGAGCTCTGGAATTTGGCGACAGTATTCCTAGGAGATTTCTTTTGGGATCTATTTGAGGAGGCGATCGATGGATTCTTTCAATTTCTATTTTGCCCTGTGGCTCTAGAATGTCAGGGCAGTTCTCCTTGATAATTTCCTGAAAGATGATATCTAAGCTCTTCTTTTGATCATGGCTTTCAGGTAGTACAGTAATTTTTAAATTATCTCTCCTGGATCTGTTCTCCAGGTCAGTGGTTTTTCCAATGAGATATTTCACATTGTCTTCCGTTTTTTCATTCTTTTGGTTCTGTTTTATAATTTCTTGATTTCTCATAAAGTCAATAGTCTCCACTTGCTCCAATCTAATTTTTAAGGTAGTATTTTCTTCAGTGGTCTTTTGGATCTCCTTTTCCATTTGGTTAGTTCTGCCTTTCAAGGCATTCTTCTCCTCATTGGCTTTTTGGAGTTCTTTTGCCATTTGGGTTAGTCTATTTTTTAAGGTGTTATTTTCTTCAGTATTTTTTTGGGTCTCCTTTAGCAAGTTGTTGACTTGTTGCATTGGTAACTAAGGTGGGACTTTCTTACTGTTTTAGAATGATAAATTAATTAAGTCTCTTTGATTGAGCCTTACTAGGTGCAAAGCCCCAGGCCCAAATCCCTGTCTACTAGGTGGTAAGCCTATGTGGGCTTGAAGCCCTCAAGGTCCTAAGGGGAGTTGCTAAGACCAGATCAAATAGTAGGAGCCTAAGTTCTGGTTGCTGATGGCTGAAGAGTATATAAAAAGAGAGAACAGAGCTATTTGCTTGGCACTTTGAGCCACATGAGGAGTGGCATGTGAGTCTGGGCCAGTCATTGTTATGAGCTCCCCAGGGCGCTCATCAACCCACATGCTGGTTTCTTGGTAACTATGAATTGTATTTGGTCTGTTTATAATGTCTGTTTGTAATTTGTCTGTATTTGCTCTGAAATTCAGGATGCTGGCTTTTCCCCCTGAACTAAGTGAACAATATTTGTATGTTGGATTGAAATAAGATTGTTAATGCTACTTTCCTTAGTAAAGCAGATCAAAAGAACTTGTGCTGGCAGCGTCTTTGTTGTTGGTCTTGTGTTGGTCTTTTACCCCCACAGCAGCTGCTAGCCAAATTGTAGCAACACTTGTTTTCCATGATTCTCTTGCATCATTTTCATTTCTCTTCCCAATTTTTCCTCTACTTCTCTTACTTGCTTTTCCAAATCCATTTTGAGCTCTTCCACGGCCTAAGACCAATTCATATTTTTCTTGGAGGCTTTTGATGTAGGCTCTATGGCTTTGTTGACTTCATCTGGCTATATGTTTTGATCTTCTGGGTCACCAAAAAAAGATTCTATAGTCTGAGTCTGAATCTTTTTGCGCTGCCTGGTCATGTTCCCAGCCAACTACTTGACCCTTGAGCTTTTTGTCAGGGTATAAGTGCTTGTAGTGAGCACTTTGTCCCAAGCTTTAGGGGCTGTGCTGCTGTTTTCAGAGCTACTTCTACACCACCATCACAGCAAGCTCTGCCACAGCAGTGGTCCTCCTCCCTCAAGAACAGCCAACCAGGACAGTGACCCAGATCCAAGCAGGGCAAAGCAAGAGAATCCTGCCTCTGTGCTAGCAAAGTGCTCCCTCCACTCCCCCTCTGATCTGTCACTTGATTCCTCCCAGTGTGTGGGCCAGGGACTCTGAAAGCAACTGATGCTGGAACTCTGGAAGCAGCTGCAGGAGTTTCCCACTGCTGCTGCTGCTGCCACCTCTGCCACCCCTAGGGCTGGGGCCAGACTGTTCTCACCCCGATCCTGCAGTTTTCCCACTAACCTGTGCTGTGGTCTTTGGTGTTTGTGGTTTGAGAAGTCTGGTAACTGCTACAGCTCAATGATTCATGGCCCTAAGACCTGCTCTGGCTGACTCCCGGTCTGGTCTGTCTCCACGCTGGGCTGTGCTCTGCTCCCAATATGGTGCTATATACCCTTCCCAGCTACCATCTAGGCTGTCCTGGGCTGGAGACCTGCTGCCCTCTGCTATTTTGTGGGTTCCACCACTCTAGAATTTGTTCAGAGCCATTTTTTACAGGTGTTTGGAGGGATTTGGGGGAGATCTTACACCTCCCTGCTTTCTACTATGACTTGTTCTTTAACCTGCTATTCTTTAAGATTAGGTTATTTAGTCTCCAATTACTTTTTAATCTATGTTTCCATGTCCCCTTACTAAATATAATTTTTATTACATTATGACCTGAAAAGGATGCATTTAATATATCTGTTTTTCTGCCTTTAACTATAGAGTTTTTATGCCTAATATATGGCCAATTTTTGTAAAGGTACCACAGCTGAGAAAGGAGTATATTCCTTTCTATTCCCATTCAATTATCTCCAGATATCTAGCCTATCTAAGATCTATTAATCTCCTTGACTTCTTATTTTTTGTTTAATTTATCTAGTTCTGAGAAAGGAAGGTTGGAATCCACAATTAATATATTTTTGCTATTTCCACCTGTAATTCATTTACCTTTTCTTTTAAAAATCTGGATGCTGTAGCAATCTGTGCATATGAGTTTAGTGTTGATATTACTTCATTAAGTATCTATGGTGCCTTTTTTCATAATGTAGTTTCCCAGTTTATCTCTTTAAATTAAACTTATTTTAGTTTTAACTTTGTCTGAAATCATGATTGCTACCCTTGTGGTTTTTTTTTTTGCATCAGCTGACACATAATAAATTCTATTCCAATCCTTTATTTTTAACTTTATGTGTTTTTCGTATTTTTAAATGTGTTTCTTGCAATGAACATGTTGTCAGGTTCTGGATTTTGATCCATTCTGCTATCTGTTTCCATTTTTGGGGTGAATTTATCCCATTCACATATAATTACTAGTTGTGCATTTCTCTCCATCCTATTTTTCCTCACTGTTTATCCTTCTCTCCATTCTCAGATGTGTAATTTTCTTCTTCTTTTTTTGAGGCAATCAGGGTTAAGTGACTTTCCCAGGGTTACACAGCTAGTATCTGAGGCTGGATTTGATCTTAGATGCTCTTGACTCCAGAGTTGGTGTTCCATCTAGTGTTACCTAGCTGCTTTATTGTGTATGGCCATACCAGCCTGAATGCTCTTGATTTTGTCTAATTTACTTCTAACCACTGTCTCCCTAATCCACCCCCTTCCAATAATCCCCCCTTATCCTCTCCCTGACCCTATTTCTTGATCTGCTCACATTTCCAAGAGTCCCTTCCTTATCCTATCCCCTTGCCCTCCTATTTCTCTCTCAGTTAAGAAGACTTTTATGCGCTTCTAAATGTATGTCACTCTCTCTTTAACCCAATTCTGATGAGGTTCTAGCACTATCTGCCCTCCACCCCCTCTTGAATCCACTCTAACAGTTCTTCCATTCATGCCTTGTTTTTATGATATAATTGCTCCATTTTACCTTTCTCTACCCAATTTTATTTTTTATGATCATACCATGATACTCAACTCAACCTGATGTTTCTAATTTGAAACAATTTGACAGTGCCAAGGACTTTGGTGGTCAGAACTTTCTTTTTCTATGCCTAAGGTACCTCCACAAGGTTGAAGGCTTCAGGGGCCAGGCTGGAAGTAGGGCTGGTGGTGATAGTGGTGGGTGCAGCTGTTTCCAGAGCATTTGGGATTGCCTGTCTGCCTATCAGTTGCTCATGCCACCCTATGTCTCTCCTTCAGGTGCTGTGTTGCTTCTGGTAGGCTGGCTTGCTTTCTCCATCAGTGGTAGTTGGTACTGGAGAGACTTGTGATTTCGTTGGTATAGGGAACTCTACTGGTAAGAAAACTCCTTATACAGATAAATACAGATGACTTCTACCATTTATAGTCTTAGTATCTTGCATGTCAGTCCTGAGAGTGGGGCAAAAACAAAAGGCAAGCACATTATTGTAGCATACCTGCATGGTATGTCCAAGGAGGAGACATGGGGACACTCATACTAGGAGATCTAGACTTTCGGCATCTGTCTGACATAGATACCAAACTGAAAACCAAGGAAATGAACTTGCTTTGCTAAGTGCTATCTGCTTGTCTGCAGACGGCTGCTCCTCTGATAGGACAGCCAACTGAATTCTTTCAGGGAATGAGCAGAGAAGAGACTTTTGTGGTTGCTATTGTTATTGTTCAGTTGTTCAATCATATCTGATTCTATGTGACTCCATGGACTTTGTTCTTGGGGTTTTCTTGGCAAAGATACTGGAGGGGTTTGCCATTTCTTTCTCCAGTATGTTCCCGTTTTACAGATGAGGAACTGAGGCAATACTAATTAGATTTCATATAAGTAGTGGGCTAAATGAGCTTGTATCCATTCACAGAAAAATTGTAATATGCATTCTACTTAATTTTTTAATTTTAAACTTAAGTACAAAAATGAGAAAAGAAAAAAAAATTGCCATGTACACAGCAGACCATAAGAGGATTCAATATAAAACAATAAATTACCATTTCAAGAAAACCTATATAATAAATACTACACATTGTTTTCAAAGCTGCCCAGCTTTTCTTTGCTTCCTTCTTGGTTTTCTTTTGTTCTCTGCTGTGCACATTTTATTTTTTTTTCCTTCCCTCCCTCTACAACCCTAAAGAAGGATACAATTAAGCATGGATACATATCCATATCCGTAGATATCTATAAACATACACATTTATACTCATAAACATAAGTAAGACCATATTATGCTTATTTCCTTCTATCATCTGTTTCTCTGAAGGTGGATAGCATCTTCCTTCATAAATCTAAGTCTTTCCATGTTTTTTTCCCCTTAATCAAGCAGAGAATCCTTTTTACACATTAACAATGCTTTTATCTTTTTCCTCTTGTTTTTTGAAGTTCCTGACCTTTTGTTCTTCCAAATAAACTTTGTTTTTATTTTTTTAACTCAGCAAAATAATTTTTTAGCAATTTAATTGGGATGACATCAGTTAGGTAAAATTAGGTAGATTAAGTAGATTAGTTAGGTAAAATTCTCATTTTTTATTATGTTGGTTTTACCTACCTATGAACAATAAATATTACTTATTTAGATCTGAATTTACTTGTATAAAAATGTTTTATATTTATGTTTATATAGTTCCTGTGTCTATTTTGGCAGGTATACACTCAGATATTTTATATTAAATATTTTAAATGATCCAAAACAATATTGAATAATATTGCTGACATGGTATAGTTTCTCTATTTTTCACTTTTGATTAAACTTATTTTAACTTTAACTTTGTCTGAGACCATAATTACTATCCCTGTTATTTTTACTTACTAAATTCTACTCCTGCTCTTTATTTTATCTTCATGTTTATCTCTCACTTTTATAATGTGTCCTAAAAGCAACATATTGTTGAATTCAAATTTTTAATCTGCTATCTGTTCCTGTTTTATGGGTAAATTTTTCCCATTCACATACTAAGCTACAATACTTTTTGTGTATTTCCCTTCTTCCTATTTTTCCTCACTATCCTTCTCACCCTATCTCTCCTGGCTCCTCTGCTTTACTTCTACTTACTTCCTTGCCCATTATTCTTTATCCTACCCACTCCTCTAAAAATTCCTCCCCTATCCTCTTCCCTTACCATATTTCCTTGCCCTCTTATTTCTTTCTGAAGTTAGAAAACTTTCTCTCTCTCTCTCTCTCTCTCTCTCTCTATCACACACACACACACACACACACACACACACACACACACACACACGTTGTTCCCTCTTTAACTCATTCCCGATGACAGTAAGGTTCCAGCATTACCTGCCCTCCCCCCTACTAGCTTCTTCTGTATCAATTTTTCCTTTTATGCCTCAAATGTATGAGATAATTATTCCTTTTTATCTCTCCCTGTGGATTTATTTTTTTTAGAATCACCCCATCATACTCAACTCAGCCCATACCTTTCTTTTAAACTAGCCAAATAATGACAATCGTAAGAGTACCGCTAAAATTTTCCCATATATGAAGTAAACAATTTGACCTTATTGAGTCCCTTATAACTGGTCTTTAATGTTTACCTTATATTTCTCCTGAATGTTATATGTTGAATTTTCCCTTAAGTTCTGGGGTTTTTGTCACAAAAATCTGGAAGTCTTTGAGTTTGTTAAATATCCATTTTTTTCATTCAGGATTTTACTTAACTTTTCTGGGTAAGTTCCCCTTGGTCATAACCCCAGCTCTTTTGCTTTATAGAATATAGTACTCCAGGACTTATGCTCCTTCAGCATAGCAGCTGCTAGGTCTCATGTAACCCTTTATGTAACTCCAAGACATTTAAGTTGGTTTTTTTCCTTGTTGCTTCCAATATTTTCTCCTTATCCTAGAAGTTTTGAAACTTGGCTATGATGTTACTGTAAGTTTTCCTCCTTGGATCTCTTTCAAGTGGTGATAGGTATATTTTTTTCTATTTCTACTTTGACTTCTTGTGCTGGAACTTCGGGGCAATTTTCCTTGACAATTTCTTGTAATATTATATCAAGATCCTTTTTTTAATTGTAACTTTCAGGTAGTCTAACTATTATATTATTTCTCCTCCATCTGTTCCCCAGGTGGTTGTTTTTCTGATGATATTTCACTTTCTCTTCTATTCTTTCATTCTTTTGATTTTGTTTTGTGATTTCTTGGTGTCTTAGAATGTCATTAGTTTCCCCTTGCCCAGTTCTAGTTTTCAAGGAATTATTTTTTCTTTGAGTTTTTAATTCTCTATTTCCAGTTGGTTGTCTTTTCATAATTTTCTTGATTTTCTGGGATTGCTCTTATTATCTTTTCTAATTTTTCCTCAATTTCTCTCTGATTTTTAAGGTCCTTTTAAAGTTCTTCCAAGAACTCTTTTTTTGTGCTGGGGACCATTTGATAGTTCTCACTGAAAAAGGAGTGGCTTCTTAAGTTCCATTATCTTCCTCTGAATATGACCCCCTGATCTTCTTTATCCCCATAGTAACTATCTATGGTAACTATCTTTCTTCTTTGCTTACTCATATTTATTTATTTATTTACATTTTATTTTGTTTTTAGCAGCTATTAGTGTGATCAAGTTGTAGTCCTGAGGTATGGGAAATGATGCCCCAAGCCTCAAGTCCTTTTTATTGTTATTTTCTGAGGTCTGTCTCTGGGCCTAACCTCGGGCTCTCCTCTCCACTCATAAGTCACAGCAGGGCCCTCAGCCACACTGTCCTGCAAATGATCTTGGTCCCTGCCCCTCCCTATTGCACTTACCAGGTGTATGTGCTAGCTCCTTCTCTCATACAGCCACAGCCTCAGATGCATCTGGTCAGTGCAGCTGTGCTTGGTGTCCCTCCACAGTGGAAGGTCCTTCAATCTTCTCCTACTCAGCCATCAGCTCCCCACCCCCCACCCCACCCCCACACACATCATCTTACAGATGAAAGTTTCTAAGAATGAGGCTGCCTTTCCACGCAGTTGCCTCCAAGGTTTGTTGTTTCTTGATTCTGCAGTATCTGCCTATAGGTGTTTGCACCTCTATCCTTGGAGTTCTGGTATTTATCTCTGCTGCTCTGAGGTGATATTCTGTCTTTTTTTTTGTGGAGGAAATTTGGAGAGCTGAAAGTTTTCTGACCTACTCCATCTTACCAGAATCCTCTCCCCATTTCCTACTTTAAAAAATTGTTTGCCAAGTTTTTTCTTAGACACAATATCTTAATATATTAAGTAGTAAAATCAACCTTGTGCAATTTTAATATTTGTTCTATGTGATTCTAAATTCTCAACACTGGAGAGAAGTTGAGATTTACATTTGGGAGCTGATTGGCCATCAGTCCTGCTCTAAAAATGTTTCCCTTTCCTAACATTCCAGACTCATTTTCTTAAAAACAGCAACGAATAGCTGTGAATAGCAGGGAAAAGTCATGCTATGATTTACTTTTCTATTTCACGTTCAATCATCTTCTCATCCTAAATGCTGAGGGAAAATAAAAAAATAATGTGTTTTTGTAGATCCAGCCTAACGACTGATATAAAGTTTAAATTTTAAGTTTGGCCACTGACTCCATGGGTCCCATGGGGAAGAATCTTGGCAGGGAAATGGAGTAAGCTTAATAGGAACCTCATAATTCACAGGAGGGATCCAGACTTCTTTTTTTATAGAAGAGACATCTCAGCCTCACCTTCAGCCTTCTGCAAATCTGAATCCCAGCCGTTAGCTTTTGTAATGGTAAAGATTAACATTAGGCCCTAATTAAAAGACACTATTCTCTCCCCTTTCCCATCCTCCACTCCCAGGAATGTGTCTCAACTAGAAGAGCTCAGAGGCCTGTTCTTCAGTTGTACTCCCACTGACTTGGGATGAAGGATCATGCAAATATAACCCCATATTTTACTTGAATAAATTCAGCTTTAACTACAAGAGTTTTGTGTGGGTTTGAAAAAATTATTTTTTGGTGTTAATATCAATTTATCGCAAAAGACATTTATTAAGAGAACATTGTATGTCCTGCTTAGTTGTGGGGAAGATCAGGAAAACCCCTGAATCCCAATTCAGCATAGCATAAAAGTTAAAATATTCCAAAATTCCAAAACTAAATCATTTTTTTAAAAAAAAGTATCTTGAATTAGGGCTTCAGAATATGCCTTCAGAATGGTTTTCAACACCATCCACCAATTACTTCATATCCTTTTAAACCTACCCTGGTAAGTTAAGCATTGTAGAGAAGCTCTCCTCTTTCTTCAGAAATGAAGTATCTTTCCTGGACCCAAGGCTTTTACAGAGGTGGAAGAACATTAGCACAAAACACAGGGGAGAAGAAAAACCGAGCAAAAGATATGGGACAAATGAGTTTTTTTGGATCATGGATCTAATGAAAATGTTCTTTTCTCTTAAAGAAGGACTCTGTAAAATACTCTCTCCCATACACAGTGGAGCCAGGTTTTGATAACCAGCACTAAAAGCTGTCAGGCAGATTATGGTTACCACTTCATCAGCTATTGCAAGATGGGAGGGCCAATTTCCCAGTTATATAGCTGGAGAGGCATGGGTGGTGGGCAAGGGTGGGGGGGGGAGCAGAATGTAGGCCATTGCCCTGGCTTGTCAATATTGTGACTTCAGTTATTCTCAGGAAGATGAGTGTTGAGAACCTTGAGTTCCCTAAAATTAGAAGTAAAGATGCCTTTGGACAAGTGTGCTTTCTCACCTTCAACTCTCTTTGCTGCCATAACTGTCCTGATTGCCTAACACTATGCTCACTAATGGTGAAGAATGAATAGAACAAATTTAAATGTCCAGATCACAGTGCTCTAGCTGTTTTTCCACAGGATTCTCCATGAAAAGAATCTGAAATTCATTAACATTCTTTTCATTTCTCCTGTAATTCCATCTGTATATAAAACTTATATAGTGTAATTCTTGGAAAGAACAAAACTCAAATTAATTTTAATCATATAAATTTTTAATTTGGAGGGTTTTTTGGGGGGAGGGGGGAGGGGAGAACTGAACCTGTAATTTCATTTAGTGTAGACTCCATATATGAATGCAAAGAAGGTGCTCTCCAACTTAGAAAGGCTAAGTAACTTGCCCAGTGTCGCAGTCAGTATTTGTTAAGAGGCAGGATTCGAACCCAGATTTTCCTTACCTAGAACTAAGCTCTCTTGAGACTATGCCATGTTGTCTTCTTACTTCAACTGGCTAATCATAAGTAAAGCCCACAGGGAAAAACTTAAAAATCATATCTGGTCATGGCTAGCTATCTAGAATATAATCGGAATGAAAGATGAGCATTTTAGAAGATGGTCTAACAGATCTCTTGAATGCAGTATTATCTTAACTTTATTTCTACTAGTTCCCTAGTTCCCCTAATAAGGTGAGGGTGTCACGCACTCTTTCAATTTTCAACGGCAGCCTCCCCCAACTGCGGTTATATCGATGGGCAACTACCTGCTTGTAAAGGCACCCATAAAAAAATTTGTTGCTGTTCAGTCGTTTTGCTCGTGTCTGACTCTTCACGACTTCATTTGGGCTTTTCCTGGCAAAGATAATAGAGTAGTTTCCCATTTCCTTCTCCAGGTCATTTTACAGATGAGGAAACTGAGGCAAACAGGGTGAAGTGGCTTGCCCAGGGTCACATAGTTCTCTCTGGTGTGTGCGTGGGCACGTGTGTTATTGTGCTTGTTACGTGCCAGGCAGTGTGCTAGCTGCTTTACAATGATTATCTCATTTGACCCTCACACCAACCCTGGGAGATAGGTGATATTATTACTTTCATTTTACAGATGAAGAAAGTGTGAGCAAAACACAACAAAACTGCACCTTTAATACAACTGGTAGGTTTTTACCTATTTCTTAACGAGTAATGGATTATTTTAGCCAGAATTAAGAGTGAAATTTTTCCTAACTCCTGGAAAAAAAGGATTTAGCCTAATTTTGTTCTTTTTGAGGTTTTTTCATCTGTGATGCTCCCGGTTATTATTCCAGTTTATCCTTTCACTGAATGTGAAATATTCCACATTAAGGATATTTCTTAATATAACTTTCCAATATTAATAAGTAAATCTATTTGTAATAGATATAGGGCATGTAGCCTTTTCGTGTTTGCAATAATAACATAGCTAGTATTTATATAGTGTTTATAATATGCCAGGTACTTTACGATTATTATCTTATTTGCTTCTCAGTAAACTGGGATGTAGGCACTGTTATTATATTCATTTTATAGATGAGGAAACTGAGGCAAACAGAGATAAATTGATTTGTCCAGGGTCACACAGCTACTAAGAGTCTGAGGTCACATTTCAGAAACTCAGGTCTTCCTGACTTCAAGCCCCTGATGCTCTCTATCCACTGCACCATCTACCTATCTTTTAGGGATATATTAAAGAATTGAACTGTTTGGGAAGTAATTTAAGATCTGAATTAGCCATTTAGTTAAGCTAAGAGAAGGAACATGGAGTAGTAGAGTCAGTAAGACTTGAGTTCAAGTCTTGCCTCTGACAAAGTTGAATGATCATAGCCAAGTCACTTAATTTCTTAGTTGCCTAGTCTACTCTGCAAGACTACACATTTACATTAATAGTTGTTGACCTGCATTGGGGAAGAAATTTCCACACTGGGGCACCCCAACATAGGTTCAGAACAACAAAAAGTCAAATTATGTGGAAAGTTTAATAGCCCAAAGAAGTAACAGGTAATAGAAACCTTAAAGACAGAATGACAATGTGAACAAGATAAACAGCTCTTTTTTTTTTTTTAATGCAATTTATTTATTTAACAAATTTGGTTTTCAGCATTGATTTTCACAACAGTTTGAATTACAAATTTTCTCCCCATTTCTGCCCTCCCCCCCCCACTCCAAGATGGCGTATATTCTGGTTGCCCTGTTCCCCAGTCAGCCCTCCCCTCTATCACCCCCCTCCCCTCTCATCCCCTTTTCCCTTCCTTTCTTGTAGGGCAAGATAAATTTCTACGCCCCATTGCCTGTGTATCTTATTTTTTAGTTGCATACAAAAAGTTTTTTTGTTTTTGAACATCTGATTTTAAAACTTTGAGTTCCAAATTCCCTTCCCTCTTCCCTTCCCACCCACCCTCCCTAAGAAGTTGAGCAATTCAACCTAGGCCACACATGTATTATTATGTATAACCCTTCCACAGTATTCATGTTGTGAAAGGCTAACTACATTTTGCTCCTTCCCAACCCATCCCGCTTTATTGAATTTTCTTCCTTGACCCTGTCCCCTTTCCAAAGTGTTTGTTTTGATTACCTCCACCCCCATCTGCCCTCCACTCCATCATCCCCTGCCTTTTATTTTTTTTTTTTATCTTCCTCCCTCTTCTTTCCTGTGGGGTAAGATACCCAACTGAGTATGTATGGTATTCCCCCTCAGGCCAAATCTGATGAGAGCAAGGTTCACTCATTCCCCCCTCACCTGCCCACTCCCCTCCTCTCCTAGAACTGCTTCCTCTTGCCACCTTTATGGGAGATAATCCACCCCATTCTATCTCTCCCTGTCTCCCTCTCTCAGTAAGTTACTCTCTCATCCCTTAATTTCATTTTATTTCTTTTAGCTATCTTCCCTTCATCCTCAACTCACCCTGTGTCTGCTCTCTTTCTTTTACATATATATATATATACACATACATACACATACATACATATACACATAGATACATGCATACATACACATTCACTTATATATGTACATAAACATATATATATGCATATTCCCTTCAACTACCCTAATACTGAGGTCTCATGAATCGTACTCATCATCTTTCCATGTAGGAATGTAAACAAAACAGTTCAACTTTAGTGAGTCCCTTGCAATTTCCGTTTCTTGATTACCTTTTCATGCTTCTCTTGATTGTTGTGTTTGAAAGTCAAATTTTCTATTCAGTTCTGGTCTTTTCACTGAGAAAGCTTGAAAGTCCTCCATTTTATTGAAAGTCCATATTTTGCCTTGGAACATGATACTCAGTTTTGCTGGGTAGGTGATTCTAGGTTTTAATCCTAGCTCCATTGACCTCTGGAATATCGCATTCCAAGCCCTTCGATCTCTTAATGTAGAAGCTGCCAGGTCTTGGATTATTCTGATTGGGTTTCCACAATATTCAAATTGTTTCTTTCTGGCTGCTTGCAGTATTTTCTCCTTGATCTAGGAGCTCTGGAATTTGGCAACAATATTCCTAGGCGATTTCTTTTTGGGATCTATTTGCGGAGGCGATCGATGGATTCTTTCAATTTCTATTTTGCCCTGTGGCTCTAGAATATCAGGGCAATTCTCCTTGATAATTTCCTGAAAGATGGTATCTAGGCTCTTTTTTTGATCATGGCTTTCAGGTAGTCCAATAATTTTTAAATTATCTCTCCTGGATCTATTTTCCAGGTCAGTGGTTTTTCCAAGGAGATATTTCACATTGTCTTCCATTTTTTCATTCCTCTGGTTCTGTTTTATAATATCCTGATTTCTCATAAAGTCACTAGCTTCCACTTGCTCCAATCTAATTTTTAAAGTAGTATTTTCTTCAGTGGTCTTTTGGACCTCCTTTTCCATTTGGCTAATTCTGCCTTTCAAGGAATTCTTCTCCTCATTGGCTTTTTGGAGCTCTTTTGCCATTTGAGTTAGTCTATTTTGTAAGGTGTTGTTTTCTTCAGTGTATTTTTCAGTATTTTTTTGGGTCTCCTTTAGCAAGTCATTGACTTGTTTTTCATGGTTTTCTCGCATCCTTCTTATTTCTCTTCCCAATTTTTCCTCTACTTCTCTAACTTGCTTTTCCAAATCCTTTTTGAGTTCTTCTATGGTCTGGGGCCAGTTCATGTTTTTCTTGGAGGCTTTGGTTGTAGGCTCTATGACTTTGCTGTCTTCTTTAGGCTGTATGTTTTGGTCTTCTTTGTCACCAAAGAAAGAATCCAAAGTCTGAGACTGAATCTGGGCGCGTTTTCGCGTCCTGGCCATATTCCCAACCAACTAACTTGACCCTTGAGTTTTTCAGTGGGGTATGACTGCTTGTAGATTACAGAGTTCTATGTTCTACGTTTGGGGGGGAGGTGCCAGCTCTGTCAGAGCCGCACTCCTCCTTCCCCAAGGACCCCCAGTCCAGACTGGGCTCAGATCTTCGGCAGGCTGTGCACCCCTGCTGTGATCCGCCACTTATTTCCCCCCACCAGGTGGGCCTGGAGCCGGAAGTAACAACAGCTGTAGCTGCCCCACCTCCGCTGCCCCCGGGGCTGGAAGCCGAACCGCGAACTCCTTCCACTCCCGCAGCTTTTCCCACTAACCTTCTCCGCAGTCTTTGGTGTTTGTGGGTCGAGGGGTCTGGTAACTGCTCCCGTATTCAGGGCGCTAGGGCCCCCTCCGCCCGGCTTCCGGTCTGGATCGTCCACACCGCTCAGGCTGGGCTCTGCTCCACTCCGTTCCCAGCTCCCAGCTCCCAGCTCCCAGCTCCCAGCTCCCAGCTCCCAGCTCCCAGCTCCCAGCTCCGTGTGGAATAGAGCCCACCCAGAGACCATCCGGGCTGTCCTGGGCTGGAACCCTGCCTCCCTCCGCTGTTCTGTGGGTTCTGCCGTTCTAGAACTGGTTCAGAGCCATTTTTATAGGTTTTTGGAGGGACTCGGGTACGGAGCTCACTCTAGTCCGTGCTTACCAGCCGCCATCTTGGCTCCGCCCCCCAAACAGCTCTTTTTTAAAAAAAAAATATTTATTTTATTCCGAACTTAAGAAATAAAACAAGCATTCCCATAACAAAGCTGGATAGAAAAAGAGGATCATACCTGAAATTGGAGATCCATTATGTACATTATGTATTACTTGCTATTCCTTTCAAATATACAAGTTATCATGTGACTTTTTTTTCTCCTTCCCCCACCCCAAATTTTGAGATGGCTACCATTCATGAACATACACCATAATTTGTTTAGCCATTCCCCAGCTAATGGGCAGCCCCACAATTTCCAGTTCTCTGCCACCACAAAGAGAGCTGCTATAAATAGTTCAGAACATGTAGGTTCTTTTCCATTTTCCCTAATCATCTTCGGAAATAGACCAACTAATGGTATTGCTGGGTGAATGGGTATAGGCAGTTTAATAACTCTTTGGGCATAATCCAGTATCTCCCTCCAAAATGTTGAAATCGGCTCACTAAACTCAGCTCTTAATCTGAAATGTATTACACCTAATTTCTGAGCAGGGACATTTTGGTTTGTATCTTGAAAACATATGTTTTGGCAAATTTTGGCAAATACTAAGTGATGACTACCGGGAATTCTAGGTGATGAAATAAAGTTGTGTTTATAAACATCTAGAGGTATCAATAATGAGGAAGAGAATTCATTGGATACATCTAGGGTATGGCTAGAAACAGAATAACAGTATCAGGCTTCCACGAAAATATTAATTATAGCAATAATTCACATGTCCTTTACCTATAAAATACTTATCATCCACATTACCTCATTTAATTTTTATTTAAGTTGTAAAATAAATACATTTTAGAATTTAAAAAATTTAGAAAAAAGAATTAAAATTTTTTTTTTCGACCATAGTCAAGAGCTCTGGATTAGTTAGTCATCAGGTTACAGGGGAGAACGCTTGTCCTTGTTTTGCCATCAACTAGTTACATAAAATGCACAAGTTATTGAACATCTCAGGGCTTCAGTTTTGCCATCTGTAAAATGGAATACTCCTGCAGGATTGAGGTAATTCATCTCGGTGTTATATAAGCGTAAGGGACTTTTTTTTTTTGTCTTTTTAACACTGCAAAGTGTATTTAGCGTAAAAAGTAATAAAATTTACGTTCTCCTAAGGCTGAGAGGGTTGGAGTGATCATCTAGTCTGGTCCGAATGACCCCGGCTGACAAGATCATATCCAAAACAACCCATCAGAGAAGAGACTTTCGTATTATGAAAAGGCCTTTAATGAGGAAGCCTTTCTCAACTTCAATATTTTCCATCTCTTAGTTAATCCAGTTTCTTCAATGAATTTTCAGCCACACTAGCGATGTCAAAATTTAACTTTATAGCTTTACAATCATACTGGAAAATGTACTATCTCAGGCAAGAAAACATTTAAATATGCATGTGTGTCTTTCCTGGGAGACAAAACGTTTGCAAACTACTTTCTTTGGTGCAGCTTCCGCTTTTCACAAGTTCAACGCATGCCAAGTTTCTGGCATAGATTCCTTAAAAAATGTTACTCAGACTACTGTCCAAAACTTCCCATGATTACTGGAGTCCTGCAGTAACTCTACGCGTTATGTGGGCGACGGTGCAAAAAGACACATTCTTCTGTTTTAAAACAATTTCGGGGATTTAACATTTAAAAAAAAACCCTCTCATTTTTGCCTGTTCCGACAGCGAGTACACCTGCAGCCCCAGAAACCGCGCTGGGCGTTAGCCACCGACGCGCCACTTAGGGGGTCCACGGCTGGGGTCCAGGGCGGGGTTCCTTCCCCCACCTCACCCTACCTCTCCTCTCCCCCCGAAACAAAAAGACCCGCGGGGCTGGAGGGGGGGAAGCGGGGCTCTTCTAGCCGATCGCTCAGCCCCACTCCTGGGGTCCGATGGCCAAGAGCGAGAAAGATAGAGAGCGAAGACCTCCAAGGACACAGAGGGGCCGGTGCCCAACATCAGAAGGAAGGAAAAGGTTTTCCAAGAACCGCTGTCTTCATTTCGGAGCCCGGTCCCGGGCGCTGATTGGCTTTAGCGCGGCGCTGCCTTGTGACGTTACACTCTTCTTCGCCCGCCCCTCGCTCCCTGTCCCCTCCCCCCGGGGTGGTTTCGGCTGTTGGTCCGGAGCAGCTGAAACCGGTTTGAGAGAAGCCGTTTCCTCCTTCTCCGGACTGCCCCAGGCAGCCCTCGCGAAGCGCTCTCGCGGCACCCGCGGCGACCGCCACCTCGGGACGGAGAGGGGCCTGGGGCAGCCGCGCCGAGCGGATTTTCTCCTCCTTGGTTCTACCGTCGAGAAGGGGGCCTGGGACCTGACGCTCTCCCTGAAGCGGCAGCGGGGGCAGCGCCGGGGGAGTCTCGGAGCCCGTAGTGGGGAGGACCCTTCTTTTCTCCCTCCCGACGCCCCCTCCAGCCTCGCCCTCCCTGACAGGTGAGCGCGCGGAGCCGGGGAGGATGATGGGGGAGGGGCACTCGCGCGATGTGCCGCCGGTGGGCAGGTGAGCTGCGAGGCGTTGGGGACAGGTGTCCGGTGAGGACTGTCTAGCCTATGGGGTCGTGTCCTCACCCCCGAGGTCTAGGTGAGGAGGGAGAGGAAGGGCGTGTGGGGACGAGCTCGCCGGGGACAAGGGACCCTTTCCCCACACTGTCTTGAGGCGGGGGAGCTGCCGCCGAGGGATGCCTGGAGCGGGGAGGTCCCCAACAGAGGCTGGGTGGAGGGGGCGAGGTTCTCTTCTGGCCGGAGGGGGTCATCAGGGGGTCGTGTGGGACGATCTCTGGGCGGGATCGCCGGCTCCTCGAGGTCTGATGAGTCTGGGGAATCTGCTGGGAGGTAAGGGGTTGGCACCCAGTGTGGGGAGAATGAATAGATTCGAGTTTTGTTTTGATTTTTTGTCTTACTAAACTGAGACCTGGTTGATGAATCTGCTTAATCACTCTGCCCCTCTCGGGTACCGGACCGCAGCACAGCCTCATCTTGAGCTGTCTAAATAAAGCCCGAGTTGCGGGCTAATCTATCTGTCAAGAAATTAAGTGCTCCGCCTTGTACCAAGGATGAAACAATTCCTACTATCAAAAAGCTTTTAAAATTCATGAACTCCTAAGGTTCTCTCCTTAGGCTTAATTGAGCAAGTCTCTTCTTTGTCTTTCCTGTTTATGGTAATGTTTGTCCTTTTCAACAAAAATACAAGATTATATCAGCAAAGCCCTTTAACTGTAAATTTTAGTTTATGCGTCAGTTCTGTAGACATCAGATGCCTATACAATGTATACACAGGATTAGGGGCCCATACAGACAAATTCAAATAATCCCTTCTCCCAAGGAATTTATATTCTGTTGGAACGTTAAATGTTCATTTTAAGCCCTCAGCTTTTTTAGTCATGGAAATCCAGAAAATTTCTTTTAAAACTTCAGTTTACCTCAGTGAAAGGAAATGGTATAGAGCATTTTTGCATTGTATGATTCTTCAGCATAGATACTGGAAAACATCAAGGACTCCTGTCATTCAGATAATTTGACAGGTAGTCTTTTCTTTCTAAAAGTTTTGTTTCATGAATCTGCTGTATATGTTCAACATTACTTGGAGAATTTTGTTACTTTTTTTTTTTTTTTGCTATATTTTCTAATGTATGTTAAATAAATACACCATAGAGTCATAGTTCTGGAGCTGGAAGTGACCTTAGGATGTTATTGAGACCAACCTCCTCATTTTACTGATGAGGCAACTGAGCCACACAGACTGGAAGTGACATGCCAGATTACACACCCAGACCAAGATGAGATTTGAACAGAAGTCTCTCTCCTCTCCGTTCCCAAGGCTTTTTTCATATGCGTTGTATATATAGATATAGATATATAGACATATCTGTAACTATATATCTATGTATCCTAGGAAGATTATGAGATAACATTTTCTCCAATTGTGGAGGATTGTTTGTAGAAATTCTTGCAGAATTCTGAAGTCATGGCTTGGGGCAGGGGGAGAGCATCATGGAATATCATGAAAATCTAGAGCATTCATATTATCCCCAGGAATACTGGATTTTGGGGACTGGAGGGAATGTTCCAATATGAATGCTTAAGAACGCTGTATTTTTTATTCCTAAAATTATACAGTTTTAATGCTATCAGCCCTTTGGATTGTTTTAGGAGGAAAGAACCTTTCTTTCTTTGACATTTTTTACTGTCTCTTTAAGAGACTGAGTGGTGGAGTGGATAGAGAAAGTTGACTGGCTTCTGAGTCTGGAAGATCAGGGTTCAAGTCCCACATCAAAGTACCCTAGGCAACTCTATGAGTTTCTTAGTTGCAGAGAAGGATGATGACCTGAATTGGTAGAGCCAGCTTCCTCTATGTTGCCTATACCAATACAATCACAGGTCTAGTCCCTATCCCTATTATTCTTATGAAGTAATAATCATATCTAAAGTTATATGGTCCTTTAAAGTTTGAAAAGTAATATGAGAGTGTGTGTGTGTGTGTGTGTGTGTGTGTGTGGTGTGTATATGTATATACACACACAGAGCTTCTCATTTGGTCCTTACACAATCTTGTGAAGCAAGTACGTCTTGAGTCATAGAAAGGTCAAGTGGCATGATTAGGGAGAAATAACAACCTATTGGGAAGTGGGTAGTGCTGCAAAACTGCATCAGAAAGTAGGAGGGAGGCAATTTTGAATGGACCCATGCCAACAAACATGAAATGGAGAATCCCAAGTACCTAAATCTAGAAGTTTTCTTTGCTCTTCTGCAGTAACTAAAGACATGTGTATCCAGTGCTACTTTAATTCTAGGAGGGGACAAGAAGAAATTGAAAGTTTTTCCTTTTATTCAAAAAAGGAAAATTGTGAATGATGGTTCTTTTTGGCCATTCTTCTAATGCTACTGGGAAGCTAAAAATGTTTGTAATTTAAAACTCTTTTATTAAGTTTTATTACGAAAAGGTTCTTGTAACTCTTTTTTGTTCCCAAATTTAGGGAGGTAGGTTTACTATGTGAGCCAGAAAAAATTTACCTGGTAAAAGATTTCATAGGGTAATGACAGTTTAAAATTTACTGTCATGTATTTTACTGCCAACTTACTTGAGTTTTTTAAAAATAACAAATAATATAGGCAAGCTCAAATAAGTAAAATAGGGTGTTTCTCTTTCATTTAATTTTTTCTGTTTGAAAAACATTAATTTGTGGGAATACATAAATATGACTCTTTGTCTAAGATGACATTTTATTGTAGATTATAGGAAATTTGGTTAAAATAAAAGTTAAACTTAATGTAAAAATGAGGACACCAAACATCTCTAATCTTTTAAGTTCTGTTTTATGTATTTTATACTTGGGGAGATATCTCTCTCTCTCTCTCTCTCTCTCTCTATGTATATATATATATATATATAACTATATATCTGTATCTATCTATATGTCTATATCTATATATGAAATTAGCTGACTTTACAGCCTCCCCTCTCCCCTATAATTGGGATGTTTTCTTGAAAGGAAAACCAGAGAGACTTTCTCTGTGAAACACTATGAAAAAGTAGAACAGAATTTTATGTTGTCAGTACTAGATTGCTGGTAGTACAGGTCATTCTGGGTGAGAAAACCGCGGTTAAATCCTGCACCAGAATTTTGGCTCATATCCATGTTTATGAGTACAATGCAGTATTAGAGAGCTGCTATACTTTTAGAAATATGGTAACAAGTTTTGGGATGAGATATAAACTAAAACTTTCTTCCTGGAATCTAGAAATAAGGGCCGTATATAGTAAATATTTATAATTAATATTTAGAGGGGCAGTAAAGTGTATTGGAAAGACCACTGGTTTTAGGTTCAAGTCACTCAGAACTTTAATACTGACACGTTGACTGTGGAAAAATCACTTTCCTTTTTGAGACTTAATTTCTTATTTTGTAAAATGTATCACTTATCTCCAAGGGTTACTATAAAGAAAGCACTTGGATCTATGTACAGCACTATAGAAATGTAAGGTTATTCCAATCATCCATATATCCCTGTGGGTAACACAGCTTCTCAAATCATTTTTGTTTAAGGAACTGTCTCTTGACCTCATTCAGCAATCTCCTGTTACTAAGTAGGTTTTTTACTGGGAAGAGTTTGCACTGTTGCGAGCAGTTCTATCATGAACTTTGATAGTTCATATTGTGTAGGATGGGGAGGGTAATCTCTCTACAATCCCTCCACACCTTAATAAACTTGTCAAGTTGTTGTGGCTACCTTCTGGAAATAAATCTCTCTTAACTAGGATGGCTGAAGATGCACTTCAGTAACTGGGTGCACACTTTAAGCCTTTCCTTTGGTACAGTATCTTAGAAATTGTGCCCTCCTGGCACACAGCTTTTGAGAACCCAGGATTGCTTTCATGCCATTCTGAGGAATTAAAGGACTTGAACGAAGGTGTTTATTATAAATCAATGAATTGGCATTTTTGTTTTTGGTTAGTATGAATCATTTTCTGAGAGCTAGTTGTATCTAGGTGGACTGACATTTAGAAATCTTGACCCTACAAGTTTTAAGATTTGACACCAACACTTAAGGTGACTGCTGAGGTGCTGCCACTAGGAATGACAGCCTCTGCAGTCAGACAGCCTCTTTGGTAGCTAGCATTGTATCTGCCACCAGCCAGTGTTAGATAGATCACATAGCTACAGGAGGAAAGAAATGTAGAACTAGCCCAAGAGACTTTTTTTTTCAGGCAGAGGATCTCAGGAACGTAGATCCAGAGGTGAAATGCAACCCAGAAGGTCATCTTGTTATTTCTATATCAGTCCAAGAAACTTGTTACGTACATAGTATTTATTCTTAGAAATAAAACATATTAATAACACCTTTAATTCATTTTGGAGTGAACTTCCCTGTATTGTTTAGTTTTTTTCTCCAAATAATTTTTTTTTCTAATTAAGGCTGGAAGTGAAATGTCTGTCATTCTGCAGCTAGGGTGATAATAGCTTCATGGACCTGTAAAATTGTAAGGTTTGCAAAACACTTTGTTCACAACAGCCCAGTGTGTTAGTGCAAGTGTTATTATCTAAGCTTTTAGGTGGGTAAGTGACGATTAGAGACAATGTTAACGAATTTGTCCACATTGAGGTTGCCAGGCTAATTTGGGCATATTCTTGTTTATATATGTTTATGTGGCTTTTATAGCTATTCATAGTTTATATAGGTGAGTTGTGTCCATACAGTTATTGGATATAGTTACTATTTATTGAGCACTTATTTCAAAATTCTATGTTCTCTGTGTAGGAAAACAAGATATAGGAGTATCTGTACTTGGGAAATTGAAAATAAATGGTCTAAAAAGACAATATGTAAATCAGGGCATTATGCAACCTTGATAAATCAATAGAAGATAAGAGAGTTAGAAAAGTGATTGTCGTACTTAGAGACTAGTTGAGGTGGCTTTTCTAGTGGAATTAATAAAAACATTCTGTAAAGTGCTTTACAGCTTTAATAAAGAAGAGTAGGTGGGATATCTCAGGTGGAGGAAAATGATATACCATTACAGTGTTTTAAGCTTTCTTGGGTTGAGAATGTTCTCTCTTTTAATTATTACCATATTTCCCCATGTATAAGATGCACCCTTTTCTGGAAAATTTGGGGTCTAAAAACAGGGTGCGTCTTATACAGTGGTTGTAGATTTGTTTTGCTTGCATTTTTCAATTTTTCTGCGCTTGTTTTTGCTCTCGTTGTAGATTTTTTTACTTGCATTTCCCGCTTTTTCATGCTTGTTGTCTTTGTGCTCATTGTTTTGCATTTGTTAACGGTATATTAGGTTACATTTTGCCACATTCTGCCCAGAAATGGCTCAAAAAAGATTTTTGTACAGTGCTGAATTCAAGTTAAAAGTGATCCAGTTTGTAAAAGTGAATGGAAATTGTGCTGCTGAACATAAGTTTGGTCCTCCTCCAACTGAGAAAACAATCTGAGACTGGCTATGTGTGGGAAGAAGAAACCCTACTGAAAACGCCGTGGCAGAAGAAGGCCATGAGAGGCAAGTCAGCAAAATGGCCTGATTTGGAGAGGGGATTGAAGAGCAAAGGGCAATTGGAATCCCTGTGTCCACAAAGATGGTTCAGCATGAGGCAAGAAGAATTTCTAATGAAAAAGAAGTTACTGATTTCAAAGGAGGACACAATTGGTGCTTCAGGTTCATGAAACGGAATGAACTAAGCATGCGTACACGCACCAGACTTGCCCAAAAGATGCCTGAAAGCTCTGAGCAGCAGGTCCTTGGAATTTCATCATATTATTGTATGAATTTTATGATGAATAAAACTTGAGTTCAATAACTTTATGTAATACATTTTTTTTTTCAAATTTCGGGCCCCAAATTTAAGGTGCATCTTATACATGGGGAAATACTGTAGCTCTTTTGAGTTAGGACTCACTTTTTAAAACCTTTTTTATTTTTTCTCTAGAAGTACCTAGTGCAATGATCATAATATTTAAAAAAAAAATTAGAGCTAGGAGGGACCTTACTTAGATTAGACCATTTGGTACAGGGATTCTTAACTTGAGACCTTTGAACTTTAAAAAAAATTTTTATAACTCTTAATATATTTGGTTTCCTTTGTAATTCTACTTATTTTATGCATTTAAAAACATTATTTTGAAAAAGTCCTCCAAAGGTTTCACCAGATAGTCAAAAGGAGCCCATGTCAGAAAAGCCCTGATCTAGTACAACTAAATATCTTAATCATTTTGGTATAACTGAGATAGAGTTTACATAAACAAAAGTAAGTTAGAAAAATGTAGAGTAAATTAGTAAATGATGTGCAAAACTAGAGTGATGATTTTTAAAAATTGGTAGACTAGGCAGTGGGTTGCCAACTATGTATCTCCTAGGTGAGATTGTTACTATAACCCATGGAAGTTGTAGTTCACCATTATATGTCCTGGCCTTAGTTTTCTTTCTTTCTCTTTTTTTTTTTGGCAAGGCTATCAGGGTTAAGTAACTTGCTCAAGGTCACACAGTCATTAAGGGTCAAGTGTCTAAGGTTGGATTTGAACTCAGGTCCTCCTGACTCCAGGGTCAGTGCTCTATCCACTGTGCCACCTAGATGCCACCTTAGTTTTCTCATAACCTTCCAGAAATGCTATGTCAGAGTTCTGCAATTGAGGAGGGAGTGTCAGGGTATCAGTTAATTAGATCTTAGATCTCTAGTTGTTAGATAAACAGATAACCTCATCTGTTGACCCTTTTATGTAGTGGCTGGATGGTAAGAGCAGTAGCCAGCATACCAAGAGTAGTTGAAGGCAGGGATAGGGGTTAATTTTGAGAATATCCCATAATCTCGTAGTGATGCTGCTGGATTCAATTTATGAAGAGAGGGTTCTCAGAACCAGACTGTGCATTTAGGCAGTCATATGGCACTTGTATGGTTTGGAGGAAGAGGGGTCATAGTAAAGTGTGTGTGTCTGTGTCTGTGTCTGTGTGTTAAAACTTGCCAAGAAACTCAAGTGACCAGGGTTTTTACAAGGTTTGAATTGGTATTCACATTCCTAATTGTCTGGTATAAAGATCTTCCCAGGATTTGGGGAGAGGTGTCTCAACAGTAAACAGAAGAAGAAAAAAACCCTTCACCTCAGAGGATGCTTGCCCCAGTGCAAGGGTTACATTAAAAACTGGTTTTTATTGTAGTTGTGTATAGAATGGTAAAGAGGACGTTGGGGACCAAGAGGCTAGTCATCCAAAGTTCTGAGAGATAGATGTGGGAGTGGTAGCTGTAGAAATGGAAAAGAAGATGTGGATCATAGAAAAATCACAGAGAAGTATCAGCAGGACTTAGTAATATATTAGATGTGGGTAGTAAGGGAAGAAAGAATGGAAAAAAATGATTCCTTCACTTGTAGCCCAATGGGAATTGAATGATATTGATACAGTTTGTAAAGGGGAAATTGGAAAAGGTGACCTGTGATGGAGATGTTGAATACTGACTAATTATATTATGTCTTAGAAATTGAATGCCATCATTGATGCCAAGTACAATTTGTTAAACAATGACTACTATGTGAATTAAATTTATTTCAGCTCTTGCCATTTTGCTAGAATAGAAACATCTTTTTTTTTTTCATGCTTAGTTCATTTATAGTAAAATTGCTTCCCTCTACCATTCAGAGCTGTTTCAGAAAGATAGTAGTGGAGACTTCAGAACGGCTGCTTATCAAAAGAGGGCATATGTGACCAGAGAATCATCACACCTTCATCATTAGTTATAAATATATCCGTAAGGGAAAGTTAGGAACTTTAATAGCGTAAAACCTGAGGTTTCTATTTAGTATTTTTTTTTATAAATTTCCTCCCTCTGATTAGTTCCAAGACATAACAAATGCTGGGAGTGAGCATGTGCTGTTATTAAATTATACTTATTTTATACAATGGCCCTGAAATGAATCACTAGAGCAAAAGTTGGGGTTCAATAATAGTTCATCTCTCTAATGAATTTTTAAAGTTGATTACAAATACTGAATGCATTTTAGGTAAGACAGTATTTGTAGTTAATGTTTTCCTGTGTTATATATTTTTTTCTAGATTAACATCCTAAATAAATCTGCCAAGATGACACCTTCTCAAGTTACCTTTGAATTAAGAGGAACTCCATTACCAGGTATTGAAAAATTTTACTTTTTAAATTTTTACATAGCATTAACATCTTCATTCTAGAATATTTTAAACTATAGAACTGCTAATAAAAGGAAGAAATTAAGGGTACATATTTTAAATGTTTTGCAAAATATGTTTGCATATGTTCTTTGAAAAGGTTTTTTCTCACCGAAAGAGGAAAAGGATGGGGAAGGGAAAGTAAGTATTTATATGGAGCCCTTTATGTGTTAGGCACTGTGCTAAGCACTTTTTACAAATATTATTATTAGTAGTAATTGTAATAATACTAGCTAACATTTATATAGTGCTTACTATATGTCAGGCACTGTGCTAAATGCTTTGCAATTATTATCCTGTTTGGTCCTCACAGTAATCCTAAGAGATAGGTGCCCATTTTGCAGATGAGGAAACTGAGGCAAACAGAGGTCAAGCAACTTGCCCAGGATTACACAGCTAGTAAATGTCTGTGGGTAGATCTTACTGACTGACTCCGGTCCCAGTACTCTATCCACTAATGCTACCTAGCAATAACCCTGCAAGATAGATGCTGTTCTTATCTGAATTTTATAGGATACTGGAGATAATCAGCAGAGGGAAGGCACTAGCATTAATGAGGATCAGGAGAAGCTTGGAGAAGATGGAATTTAGCTGAGACTTGCAGGAAGCTAGAAGAGAGAATATTGCAAGCAGGGGGAAAAGCCAGTGAAAAAAATGCCTGGAGTCTGGAAATAGAGTGTCTCGTGTGGAACAACAGCAAGGCATGTGTCACTGAAATGCAGATGGGAAGATGTAAGAAAATTGGAAAGGAAAGAGAGAGTCATGTTGTGAAAAGCTTCAAATGTTGAACAGAAGATTTTATATTTGATCTTGGAGGTGAAATCTCATTAGAATTTATTTAATGGTGGGGGAGGGACATTGTCAGATTAATTTGATAGCTGAGCAGAGAATAGGCTTGAGTAGGAAAAGATGAGGCAGGAAGACCAACGAGAAGGTTGTTGCAACACCCTGGAAGTAAGGAAATAAGGGCCTGGCCTGAGTTGGTGGCAATGTCAGAGGACAGAAAGAGGCTGAGATATTACAAAGGCAAAACTGATGGGCTTTGACAATTGACTAGATACATGGGAGGGTGGTGACAGAGACTGAGGAGTCAAAGGTGACACCTAGGTTATAAGCCTGGGTGCCTGGGAGGATGCTGTAATAGAGAAGAGTAATAGGGAAGATATCAGTGAAAGAGGAAAAGATCTTATATATTCAAAAATATAGCAGCTCTTTTGGTAGTGGTAAATGGGAGGCTTAAGAGGTACCCATCAATTGGAGGATGGTTAAATAAGTTATGGCATATTTGTAATTGATTTAGGACAGTGCCTAGCATATAGTAGGCATTACAAATGCTAGCTATTATTTAATTTATTATTAACTAATTAATTGTAATTTTTAATTATAAGTAGTTACTAAAAACCCACCTTGAAAATAGTTGCAACTTATTTGCCAATGTTGGTTGCTGAGTACAAAGGATAAGAAATTCTGTTAGTAACTTGATAAAACTCTTCAAATTGACATAGACTCTCATACTTGGAGACTTTAATAGAAGGGTGATAAAGTTTAGTATAAAGAGAAATATATGTGAAGTTATGACTTAGGAAGAAAAGAGTGAGGTCAGACATCATAGATTAAGCAGAAGCCCTATGCCTATTTATCATGAACACTTTAAAAAATTCCTAGGCACTGGACATGGCAAGTACCAATAAGATCATAAGGACTGAAATTGATTTAACAAATAAGAAAATACACATACATGAGTTATCTGGGTTTATATCATCAATTCATCAGAGTGAAAATCTGTATAATAATCAAGAAGAAAGAATAGTTATGAGAAAAAGATGGTATAAAACTAAGATTTAGTTAAAACTAAAACTAAGATTGATGCTGACTTGTCTAAGAAAGTTGTTGAAAATAAAGAATGGGAAACAGACAACAGAAACATATTAATACCAATTATTTCATTAAAAATTTTAACCAATGTAAATTAATTACTGTAACCAGGAGACCAAAGAGGCCAGAAAACACCTTAGTTAATATAAGTTTGGCTTTCTTGCCAGAGAGATGGCTATCAAAGGCAACAGCAAGTTAAAATGTAAACTCCTCTGTGCAGTCTTCTAAAGCAGGATCATAGATGTTTATGAGCAGCAACATCCCAAAGCAGAAAAAAGCAATGGGATATAAATCACTCTAAAAAATGCTTGGCAAGATGTCCAATTAAACAAAGTCATTTTAACAAACTTTTTTCATTAGGGATAGTGGAAATATCACACAATCCTTCAGGTGTTTATACAGGAAGTAGAAATTTTTGCCAAAGAGAACAAAAATGGGAAAAGCAGGCAGATCGGATCAAATCTATCCAGAGGAGACTTATACTTTTATGATGGTACTGAGAGACAAGTCTGTCTGAAGGAGGAGATACTAATCAATCAGCAAGCATTAAGCACTTACTTGTGCCAGGAATGCCAGGGATAAAGAAAGAAATAAAAAATACTTTTCAGAACAAAATGATAACTTACAGGCTCTTTTATAACAAAGTTACTCCCATCAGGAGTAACACTCACGATTCCTTGGAAAATACAGCAACAACAATAACTGTGTCTAGAAATTTCCTAATAAATAACATCAGGAAAGGTATAAAATGCAAAGATATATGCTTGCCAAAAGTATTTGCTACTGTGACTGTAAGACATCTGGTATAGAGTCCAAGTCAAGGAGAAGAATTCCCTTGGATGAAGAAGTCCTCCAGATTTATTATTTGTGGTTACTTGTGTTGATTGCATTAAGTCCCAGAATGTTTCAGGGCCTCCTGGAAGATAATTTGTAATTATTCAAAAGAGTTTGACCTGTCTGCCCATATAGAAGAGACCAAATGGATGAAGATTATCTTTTGCCCATGTTTCAACATGGATCTGAATAGATATCCGTTACAGTTTACTCAACAATATGTGTGTCTGGATTGGATGGAACAGATAGGCAATGATGAGAGGTGAAAAGGAGGAAGAGAATGGTGTGGATTGCTTTCAGCAAATTGCAGAACACTTTTTTGACTTTAAATTGTCTATAAAAACAAAGGACCATGTTTTCAATACAAATATTTCACCAGTATTACTGTATGGCAGCAAGACCCAGAAAGAAACTGTTTCAGAAGAGCTAAAGATGAGCAACACATAGATGGTAATGAAAAGACTCATGTTGGGTGTGTGCAAGTGGCAATGTATAACCAATGAGGAGCTCCAAAGGAGAATAGAAAAGGATGTCATCAAGGAATTGTATGACAGAAAAAGAACATGAGCAGGTTATGTGACAAGGATCAAGGGATGATAGGTGGACAGCTAGAGTTTACCACTGCCACTCTCATTGTATTGAGAGAAGGTTAGGAAAGCCTCCAGCACTTTGAGTGGAATCACTTCCCTAACTTTTCAGGAGGAAGGGCATGTGGATTGATTATAGATATACATTGTTTGAGGAAACTCCCAAATTGATGTGATTATAGATCCATTGAGTACCTCCTGAACCTAGCACAGCCAGCTACATGGTACATAAATGCTTGCTGATTGATCCCTTATTAGTCTGTTTCCTTTTCTGTAAAGTGACACAGTTGGACTAGATGACCTCAAGGGTCTCTTTAAACTCTAATCTTTCATCATTCCGTAACTGTCTCCTCTCTTTCCTTCTCTTATCTTGTTGAGTGTTGTCAAGACACCTAAGATTATGTATGAGTAATAGAGGCTCTTGTACAGCCTGGGAGAAAAATGGCCACTTTTCCTGTTCTTCTTTGTTTCTTGCTGACATTCTTTAAAAAAAAAATTTGTGTGACAATAGCGTGGGGAAAAAAACCCCAGTTCTAATCATTGTCGTACAGAAACTCTTCACTTTTGTTGCAGTTTATATGAAATGGTGCTTTAAGCTGAAATAATATTTTCCTACTGTGGGAATAGGACTTGCTTTCAAATTTGAGGACCTGATAGCCATTTTATTTTGATAGAAATGATCACATAGACATTGTTGAAATTAGTTTTTGAAGTGGGAAATAGTTAATCAACCAAAATGCTATATGAATCCCATGTACCATTTAGTTTTGAAAGTCCATTTAAGTCAAATGAGATGCTACAATAACCAGTCACATAAAGTGGCTTCATATGCATTATAATGTATAATAATCCTATAACAAATTGAAGCTAAAGAAATATATTTAGGTTTCTAGATTACAGGAGGGTATATTTGGGAATACTTTGGGCCACTAGATTATTTTTTGAAAAACTTACTATTTATTGTATTGCCTCTTATTAGATTTTACTATTAAATACCCATTACTAATAATAGGTATTTAAGGTCAGATTGTTGACCATCTTGCTGATCTGGGCCTGTGAAGAGAGGATTATGTTGAACTAATTGCAATTAATTAATCTTTTTTTTTTCCTTTCATAAACTAAAAACTGAGATCACACCTGTCATTTAAACTAACTCATTATTTATGACACTCTTCAAGGAGAAATTTTTGCAATATGTGGAGATTGTGACACTTTGGGAAATTGGAATCCTCAATATGGTGTGGTTCTTCAACCTGAAGAGAAGCCAAGTGATGGGTAAGTATGAGAACATTTGTAAGTATAAGAACATTTGATGATAATATAGTAACTTTTTATTCAGATTTTTAAGTTACTCAAATCTATGTAACATATTACATTTCTGAAAAAATAACACAGGCAATCAACAGAAATTTTTACAACCTTTTTCTTTTTTTTTTTTTTTTGGTGATTTCAAAGGCAGGTTCTATCAAGCTCTAAATGCTTCCAAGGATGGGCCTCGTTACTGTCTGTATACCTATTATTAATGGATAAGTTGGTTAGAAAAAGCTTATTGCTAGCTGCAGAGGGATGAATTTTTTTGGTCATAGTAACTCTGGAAGTTATTTTTTTAAACCAAGTCATACAGTAATTGACATCTACATCAGTGAAGCTAATGACCATTGATGGCATGTTAGTGAAATATGAAGTATTTCCTTTGGTACTAGAATATAGTAACTAAAAGAAACTCAGAATTGGATGGTGTGATATAAACTTAGGAATATAAGTGTCATGTTGTGGTAGTTATGTTTGCTTATCTTGCATAACAAAGTGTGTGTTTAATTCTTTAAAATTTAAAGAAAACCTGACTTATTTGTAGCATGATTTTTCAGTATTAGATAAAATGAATTTTTAGAATTAGACTAAATGAAGACCATGGTAAAATATTTTCTTTTTACAAATGCTCTAATATTAATGTATGTCTTCTACCAGATTTCCATTTTGTGCTTCTATCTCCCATTCATTCTTCACCTACACAATGTCATTAATGACATTTAAGGGATACTACTATTGCTTTCCCACAGTGCCTGAAGGACCATGGTACTTTTCCATTTGACTGCAACTGAAACCTTCTTTATGTGTTGTCTCTTCCATTAGAAAGAGCTTTTTGGGAGCAGGGATTGCCTTACTTTTTTATTTGTATCCCCAGCGCTAAGAGCGGTGCTTTGCTTATAGTACTGTAATCATTTAAGAAATACTTTATGCATTCATACAGGAAGTGCACATTGTGATTTATGCCTCTCATTATTTTGAAGAACTACACTTTGGTGAAAGATACACACTGCAAAAAAGCATTTGTTCAGAAAGAAAGAACCTACAATGTGCTGGGCATTGTGCTGGGCCCTGGGGATATAAAGACAAAAATGAAACAGTCCTTACACAGAAAGAGCTTGCATTCTCTTGGAGGAAAGCAGCAATGTATACAGCTAAGTAAAAACAATACATATACAAAATAAATACAGGGTAAATTAAGTAAAAGACTCACGAATTAAGCATTTGTAAAAGAGATTGGTACAACATGAAATAGTGTGGCAGAAGAGTTATAATGCTTTATAGGGGTAGGGAAGAAAGACCTTTCTGTGGGTGTTTGGATGGTTAGGATAAGTTCTGAAGGGGCTTGTTATTGCCTCCTCTGAACTATGTCTTCTAACGTATTTAATGCAGCCAGATAAATTAGTGTTGTTTATTATAAAAACATAACCAAGATAGTGTTTTAAGCTTGGTCTTTAGGCTGGAAAGCCAAGATTCCCCAGGAAAATACCATATTAGTGTTTTGTATATATGTGTACATATTTAAAATAAGACATAAAGAAGTTAATTTCTTTTCAAATGTTAATTGATTTGGTTGATTGGTTGGTGTTTCAACAATCTGGCTAGCAGCTGTTGTGGGGGTGAAAGACCAACACAAGCTCAACAACAAGCACAGTAGCAGCATGCTCCAAAAGCCTGGGTTCTTTTGATCTGCTTTACTAAGGAAAGCAACATTAAGGGGTTAACAAGCTTACTTTAATTCAGCGTACAAATACTATTCACTTAGTTCAGGGGAAAAATCCAGCACCCTGAACTTCGGAGCAAATACAAACAAATTGCAAACATTGACAGACAGACCAGATACAATTCATAGTTACCAACATCTAGGTTCAGCCCGGGAGTTTATAACAAGGGCTGGCCCAGAGTCATGCACGCCACCATGGCTGTGGGTAAGAGCTCTGAAAAAGAGAAAAGAGAAAGCCAACTCACCCACATGACCTGTAATTGTCACAAAGAGGAGACTTAAACCCACGTGGTCTAAAAGCCTCTGATGTCCCCAACATGTCACCCAAACTCAAGTGTAAACTAGGCCCTCCCCTGAGGCAAGGAGGTCACCATGGACTCTCAATCTAATCAAGGAAACAAAAGCCAAATTCTTCAAGGGCACTTGGTTGAACTGAGTGCTAAGAGCCCATTTTGTTTACCAATATAGTTGGTTGTCCTTTTCTTTTTTTAATAAGTTTGTTTATTTTTAGTTTTCAACATTCACTTCTGTAAGTTTTAAATTTCCTCCCCCTCCTTTGCCTCCCCCTCCCCAAGAAGACATGCAATCTGATACAGGTTCTACATGTACATTCCTATTAAACATATTTTCACATTAGTCATGTTATATAGAAGAACTAGAAGAAATGGGAGTAACCATGAGAAAGAAAAACATAAAACAAGCAAAAAAAAAAAAGAAAATAGTTTGCTTCGATCTATGTCCAGTCTCTATATTTCTTTTTCCACATGTGGATGGCATTTACCATCGTGAGTCTTTTGGAATTGTTTTAGGTCCTTGCATTGTTTGAGAAGAGCTAAGTCTATCAAAGTCAATGGTCGTACACCGTGGCTGTTACTGTGGTCAGTGTTCTCCTGGTTCTGCTCACTTCACTCAGCATCAGTTCATATAGGTCTTTCCAGGTTTTTTTGAAGTCTGCCTGTTCATCATTTCTAATAGCACAGTAGTATTCCATTACATTCATATACCACAACTTGTTCATCCATTTCCCAATTGATGGACATTCCCTCAATTTCCTGTTCTTGGCCATCACAAAAAAGAGCTGCTATAAATATTTTTGTACATGTGGGTCCTTTTCCCATTTTTATGATCTCTTTGGGATACAGATCTAGAAGTGGTATTGCTGGGTCAAAGGGCATGCACACTTTTATAGCCCTTTGGGCATAGTTCCAAATTGCTCTCCAGAATGGTTGGAGCAGTTCACAACTCCACCAACAATGAATTAGTGTTCCCACATCTTCTCCGGCATTTCGCATTTTCTTGTTTTGTCATGTTAGCCAATCTGATAGGTGTGATGTGATACCTCAGAGGTGTTTTGATTTGCATTTCTCTAATCAGTAGTGATTCAGAGCATTTTTTCTTATGACTGTAGCTATCTTTTATTTCTTCCTCTGAAAACTGCCTGTTCATATCCTTTTCTTTTATTTCTTACTCTGAAAACTGCCTGTTCATATCCTTCGACCATTTATCAATTGGGGAATGATTTGTATTGTAAATTTGACTCAGTTCTCTATATCTTTTAGAAATCAGACTTTTATCAGAGACTCTAGTTGTAAAAATTTTTTTCCCAGTTTCCGCTTTCCTCCTAATCTTGCTTGCATTGGCTTTGTTTGTCCAAAATCTTTTCAATTTAATGTAATCAAAATTGTCCATTTTGCATTTCATAATGTTCTCTATTTCTTGTTTGGCCATAAATTCCTCCATTCTCTGTAAATCTGACAGATAAACTATTCCTCACTTCCCTAATTTGTTTATAGTATCAGCCTTTATATCTAAATCGTGTACCCGTTTGGACTTTATTTTGGTATGTGGTGTCACATGTTGTTCTGTGCCCATTTTCTGCCACACTATTTTGCAGTTTTCCCAGCAATTTTTGTCAAATAGTGAATTCTTATCCCAGAAGCTGGGGTCTTTGGGTTTGTCATACAGTAGATTACTGTAATCATTGACTTCTGTGTCTTGTGTACCTAACCTGTTCAAAAGCTAAGTATCATTCTGTCTACCCCTCTGTTTCTTAGCCAGTACCCAGTAGTTTGATGATTGCTGCTTTATAATACAATTTGAGATATGATATGGCTAGGCCACCTTCCATAGCATTTCTTTTCATTAATTCCCTTGATAATTTGGACCTTTTGTTCTTCCAGATGAATTTTGTTGGTATTTTTTCTAGCTTTGTAAAATAAGTTTTTGGTAGTTTGATTGGTATGGCACTGAATATTTTATAATTTCTACAGCAGCTTTAAATGGAATTTCCCTTATTTATCTCTTGCTGTTGGTCTTTGTTAGTAATATATAGAAATGCTGATAATTTATCATGTGGGTTGATTTTATATCTTGCAACTTTGCCAAAGTTGTTTATTATTTCAAGTAGTTTTTTACTTGATTCTCTAGGATTCTCAAGTAAATCATCATATCATCTGCAAAGAGTGATAGCTTAGTTTCTTCTTTGCCTATTCTAATTCCTTCAATTTCTTTTTCTTCTCTTATTGCTAAAGCTAACATTTTTAGTACTATATTGAATAACAGTGGCGATAATGGACATCCTTGTTTTACCCCCAGTCTTCCTGGAAAATGTATCTAATTTATCCCCATTGCATTTAATGCTTGCTGATGGTTTTCGGTAGATGCTACTTATCATTTTAAGGAAGGCTCCCTTTATCCTTATACTCTCTAGTGTTTTTAATAGGAATTGGTGTTGTATTTTGTCAAAAGCTTTTTCTGCCTCTATTGAGATAATCATGTGGTTTCTTTAGTTTTGTTGTTGATATAATCAATTATACTGATAGTTTTTCTAATATTGAACCAGCCCTGCATTCTTGGTATAAATCCTACCTGATCAAAGTGTATTATTCTCGTGATAAGTTGCTGTAATCATTTTGCTAATGTTTTATTTAAAATTTTTGCATCTATATTCATTAGGGAAATTGGTCTATAATTTTCTTTCTCTATTTTGACTCTTCCTCATTTAGGTATCAGTACTATACTTGTATCATAAAAAGAATTTGGTAGGACTTCTTCTTCTGCCAATTTTCCCAAACAGTCTATATAGTATTGGAATTAATTGTTTTTTAAATGTTTGATAGGATTCACATGTAAATCCATCTGACCCTGGAGATTTTTTTCCTAGGGAGTTCATTGATGGCTTGTTCAATTTCTTTTTCTGAGATGGGGTTATTTAAGTATTTTACTTCCTCTTCTGTTAATCTGGGCAATTTATATTTTTGTAAATATTCATTCATTTCGCTAAGATTGTCAAATTTATGGGCATACCGTTGGGCAAAATGATTCCTGATTATTGTTTTAATTTCCTCTTCATTGGAGGCAAATTCACCCTTTTCATTTTTGATGCTGGTAATTTGTTTTTCTTCTTTTTTTAAATTAAATTAACTAAAGGTTTATCAAATTTACTGGTTTTTTCATAAAACCAGCTCTTAATTTTATTAATCTCTCCTTTTGTTTTCAGTATTTCTAATTTGGTATTTGAGGATTTTTAATTTGTTCTTTTTCAAGTTTTTTCAGTTGCATGCCCAATTCATTGATTTCCTTTCTCTAGTTCATTCACATAAGCATTCAGAGATATAAAACTTCCTTTAAGAACTGCTTTTGCTGCAGTTTTGGTGTATTATCTCATTATTGTCATTCCCTTGAATGACATTATTGTGTCTATGATTTGTGTTTGACCCACTCATTCTTTAGGATTGGATTATTTAGTTTCCAATTAATTTTTGGTCTTATCTTTCCATGGCCCTTTTTTGCATATGATTTTTATTGCATCATGATCTGAAAAGGACGGATTTAATATTTTTGCCTTTCTGCACTGGATTATGAGGTTTTTATGCCCTTGAACATGGTCATTTTTTGTGTTTGTGCCTTGTACCGCTAAGAAAAAGGTATATTCCTTTCTATCCCCATTCAATTTTCTCCAGACATCTACCATATCTAAGTTTTCTAAATTTCTGTTCACCTTCTTAACTTCTTTCTTGTTTTGAGCTTAGATTTATCAAGTTCAGAGAAGGGGAGGTTGAGGTCCCCCACTAATATAGTTTTGCTGTCTATTTCTTCCTGTAACTCCCTTAACTTCTGAACCTCTAGGAATTTGGATGCTATACAACTTGGTGCATGTGTATTTAGTAATGATATTACTTCATTGTCTGTGGGGCCTTTTAGCAGAGTATAGTTTCCTTATCTCTTTTGATTAGATCTATTTTTGCTTTTTCTTTGTCTGAGATGAGGATTGGTACCCCTGCTTTTTTTTTTTTACTTCAGCTGAAGCATAATATATTCTACTCCAGCCTTTTTACTTTTACCCTGTGTGTATCCCCTTGTTTCATATGTGTTTCTTGCAAACAACATATTGTAGGATTATGGTTTTTAATCTATTCTGCTTTCTGACTCCGTTTTATGAGAGAGTTCATCCCATTCACAGTTATGATTACTATCTGTGTTTTTCTGAATCCTGTTTCTCTCCCCACCGCCCTGTTTATGCTTTTATTTCTCACTTCTCCCTTTCCCTCCTCAAAAGAGTTTTGCTTTTGACCACTGCCCCCCTCAATCTTCCTTCCCTTCTAGCAGCCCCCCTCCCTTTTCTTTCCCTTTTCCCTTACTACTTCTTCTCTCCCTTGTAACAACCCCTTCCCTTTTCTTTCCCCTTTTCTCTCCTATTGCCTATAGAGCAAGTTAGATTTCTATACTTAAACTGAGTGTATTATGCCCTCCTTGAACCAAATCTGATGAGAGTAAAGTTCAATCAGTGCTTATTTCCTTCCTTTCTTTCCCTCTACTATATGTTTTTGTGCCTCTTCATGTGGTGTAATTTACCCTTTTCTACCTCTTCCTTTCCTCTTCTCCTATTACAATCTGGTTTTACCCCTTAATTACATTTTTTATGATCACATTAGTTAATTTATATCCGCACCCTCTGTCTATGTATATATCTTTTAAATGTCATAATAAAGATACAGTTCTCTAGATTTACAAGTATCATCTTTCCATGTAGAGATGTAAACAGTTTGCCCTTACTGAATAACTTGGCATCTTTTCTTTTTCTTTCCTGTTTACCTTTTTATGCCTCTCTTCAGTGTTGTATTTGAAGATCAAATTTTCCATTGAGTTTTGGTCTTTTCATCAGGAAGGACTCGAAGTTGCCTATTTCATTGAATGTCCATCTCCTTGCCTGAAAGATTATGCTCAGTTTTGCTGGGTAGTTGATCGATGGTTGTAATCCAAGCTCCTTTGCCTTACAGAATATCATATTCCAACCCCTCCAGTCTTTTAATGTAGAAGCTGCAAGGTCCTGCGTGATCCTGACTATAGTTCCATGATATTTGAATTGTTTCTTTCTGGCTGCTTGCAGTTTACCTTAGAAGACCTCAGTGTCCAGTACCCTATCTTGCCAGGTGATCTTCAGAATCTTCCTAAGACAATTCAGATGGAAGCAATTCAGTTATCCTTGCATGATGCTGTAGACTGTCTAGGTTTCATGGGGATACAACAATGATGTCACCACAGTGGTTCTGTAGACTTTTAGTTTGGTAGTCACTCTAATGCCTCTTCTCTCACACACTTTCCTTTGGAGTCTACTAAACACTGAGCTAGCTCTAGCAATGTCTATATCAACCTCGTTATCTATGTGTATATCCCTGGAAAGTACATTGTCAAGGTAAGGGAACTTATCCACCATATTCAGAATTTCTCCATTTGTTGTATCCAATGGTTCCATGTACAGATGGTGAGGTGCTGGCTGGTAGAGAACTTGTGTTTTCTTTGTGTTAATTGTTAGGTCAAAATTAGCACAAGCAGCAGAGAATTGATCCATACTTTCTTGCATGTTGGCCTCAGAGGCTGCATTGAGTGCACAGTCATCTGTGAATAAAAAATCATGCATCAACGCTCCCTCCATTTAGTCTTGTTTTTGTAGCCTTTTCAAGTTAAATAATTTATCATCAGTGTGGTAGCTGACCTTGATACCATTTTAACAGTGCTGAAAACATCATGCTAAACAGCATGGGAGCAAACACACAGCCTTGTTTTATTCCTCTGGTGACTGGGAAAACTTGAGCGCATCATCTAATATCCAGAACCTGGGCAAGCATGCCATCGTGAAATTGATGTATACAATACTGAGGAACCTCTCCAGGCAACCAAATTTTGCCATAGTTTTCCACAAGCCCTCATGACTGACAGTATCAAAGGCCTTGATCAGATCAGTGAATTTTGTGTATGGACCTCTGTTTTGCTCCTGGCATTTATTCTGTCCATGTTGAGCAGTAAGCACCATATCAACTGTTCCTTGGCTCCTTCTGAAGCCACACTGGCTCTCAGGTAGATAACCATCTTCCAGGTGAAGGATCAACCTTTTAAGGAAGACTGGCCAGAATCCTGCCAGCAGTGACTAAGAGAGAAACCTCCTTGTGATTGTCACAGGACAATCTAAATTCTTTTACCTTTTTAGAGATGGACAATGAAGGCATTCTTGAACTCCTGGGGGATAACCACCTCTTGCCATGTAACCTGGAAAATTTCAGTCAGCTTGTGTATGAACAGTGGACCTCTTGCTTTGTAAATACATCAGCTGGAATAGAATCAGCACTAGATGCTTTGCCACATGTGAAGAGCCAAATGGCATTCAAAACCTCTTCTTCAGTTGGAAATTTGGGTAAAGAGATATTTACTTCATCCTGAGGTATACATTCACTGGCTTCAGCATTGACTGATGATGGTCTGTTGAGAACACTATGGAAGCGTTCAGTCCATCTCTCTAGGACCATGTTCGTATCACTAATCAGTGTGGCTCCATTAGCACTAGGTAATTGAGATGCTTCATAGGTCTTTGGCCCATAAATAGCCTTCAGGGCATCATAAAAAGTGCTTTGGATTGTTACTATCAGCATAAAACTGAATTTCATCTGCCTTCTTACTGAGCCAAGAATCCTGCATCTCCCTAGCTTTGCATGCACTTTACTTTTGATAGGGTTAGATGCTGCCTTCCTAGAGACAGATGGACTATCTTGCTGGTAAACCTTGTGGAGTTCTTGTTATTCATTTAGCAGCTTCTGAATTTTCCCATCACTTTCATTAAACCAGTTTTGATGTTTGCAAATGTTATGGCCCAGATGAGTAAATGCAGTGCTGAACACCAAATTTCTGAAAGCTGCCCACTCCTTTTCTGCTCCACTATTGCCAGTCATGTGTTGGCTCAGCTTTCCCTCCAAGTTAGCAGTAAACTGTTCCCACTAGGAGAAGCACTCTAATCTGTGGACGTTAAGTCTTCTGGTGGTTGTCTTGCCTTGGGGCCACTGCTTTTGTTAAATAGGAATATTTAACTTGGAGAGGATGTCTGTGATGAGTTCAGTGCTCTGTGCTACACCCTCTTATATCCTGTCTGCCTCTTTTTATAATGACAGAATCTGTTAAATGCCAATGTCTGTGGTGAGGGTGCATCCATGAATTTTTTTGTGTTTAGATAAATGGAAGACAGTGTTGGTGATGAGAATGTCATGAGAAGCACAAGTCTTTGGGAGTTGGTGACTAATGCTGTTGCTGTTTCTGACTCTGTTTCTCCCAAGAACTTCTTGCCATGTCTGGTAGTCTGTTCCTACTCTCGCATTAAAGTCACCCAGAATTATAAGCTTACCCTCTTTTGGCACATGGATGATGAGGGTCTCTAGATCTTCATAAAATTTTTGTTTGACCTCATCAGGTTTCATCATGGTAAGAGCATATGCACTGATGATAGTACTGTGGTACTTTCCTGCCAGTAGCAATCGCATTGTCATGAGCCTGTTGTTTACTCTTTTTGGGAGGCAAACAAGCTAGTTGACTAAATTTGATTGCAAAATCTATGCCAACTTCATGGTGCTCCCCTTCACTGTGGCCACTTCAGAAAAACATGTATCCATCTCTGACTTCTGTGAGCTGGCTTTCATTTGCCAGTCTTGTTTCACTCAGGGATGCTATTTGGGTGCAATTAAGTTTACTCGCAACAAGGACTGTTCATCTTTCAGGTCTACTGGATTTTGTATTGTCCATAAGTATGCATACACACTATGTAGTGATGCTGCATGGAATCATCTTTGTAAATGTTTTTGTACATATTTTTTTGTGTTTCAACTGTGGGGTGGGATCTCTGCCTGCCATGGTAAGCAGGCAAGGGTTGGGTAAGCAAAAAAGTTTTAGGACACCTTTTCTAGTCCTTTCCTCATGTCTGGTGGTGAGCAATGTGGTCCTTCAAAAGGCTGCTCATACACCCAGAGCCTGCTGAATCTCACTGCTGCTTCAGTCCATTGGGAAGACAACCCTGTGGCCTCGCCTGCCTGTGTACAGGTTTGTGACTACAGCTTCCAGTGTATCTGTACCTGCTGCTTTGTCACTTTCCTCTTGCCATAGGACTTTGAGATAGGGAAAAAAGTTTAAATGGTATGGATGAGGTCTTTTGATTCAAGTATATATTAGATTTAAGTAAGGCAGAGTTGTGCCAAGTTGTCACCCTCACTCCCGGAGTCATTGGAATTCAGTGGCAAGACAAAGTCAAGGTGACTGATGATGGCTCAGGATGCCGAGGATGACTTTAGCATCTTCTATGTCCTTCTGGCATTGTCTAATAAAGGAATATAGTATATACACAGAAGTCTTGTGAGAGGCTACAGTATGTACACAAATAAGTTTACTATAGGTAACTAGTTTCTGGAATCATAAAAAATCTTATTCTGAAGTAAAACTATGTGGGTTAAAAGTTCCTCCTGTGTTCTCTCTGAGCTCTTAAACAAATATCTCTTCTTTGATCTTTCTCTAGCAACCCTTCCTTGGAGATCATAAGCTGCCTTTATCAATAGTAGAGGTTTGTGGAGTTGTCACTGCTTCAGATTTTAGTCAATCTCTTCTGGCTCTTACTGGGTGAATGACTGACAATCCTTGTAGTTTTTAAATCACTTTGAGTAATTGCTACATAGTACTAACATGTTAAGAACCTTCCCCCTCCACATACTTCAATCCTGGGAAATAACTCTTTTGAACTATATACTATTATGTGTTAAGAGTATTTCCATGGAATGCTGAAACCACTATATTCCTTCTGTTCTTTAGACATACCACTCAAGAATCTGGATATAGTTGTACTTGAAGTCCCTCTCTCTCACACCTTCTTCTTGGTTTTCTGTTGATTTTAGGCAGGCCATGGTTAGTCTTTCAAACTCTGTATTATTTTGGTTCACATTTCACATAATGGCCATGACCACAAACCTAAATCCTGTTTAAAGATCAGATATCCAAATTATGCTCTTGATAAAACTAATCATACAGTGGAAATTGTTGATACAGCTGTCCTTTGTATAGAATTGTCTTAGCCGGAATTTATTTTTCTACAGTCTGTTATTCAGAAAGAGACAGATAAGCTAATATTAGCATTTTGCTAAAAAAAAAAAAAAAACTCAGGATTTCATTGATGATCATTATACATTCATCCTAGTTTCCTATACCCTTTATTTGAGAATTAATAACCCTGAAAAACATTGTTAAAATCCCTAATATTCAAAGAAAGTTATCTTCACTGTACTATTATATTTAAGCAGGAATGTGCACTATTGCATTTCAGTAAGATTTCAAAGAGTTCAGTGCCTTGTAAAGCTTACTGTAAGTTCTAGTAGAGATCGTTGTGGAATATGAGCACAGGTCTCCTGTCTCCAAGTACATGACTACAACCTTTATTGTCTCCCTTCCACACAACAAAGTTGAAAGAAATGATTTCTGCTTAACTTCAGTTTATCCCAAAATTAAATTCCCCAATATTCCTTTAGCATTCTGTATAACAAATGTTGTAAGAGCTTATGAAAAAAATAGTTCAGTCTGACTGGCAGAGCAGCTGAAATAAATAGGAAAAATGAGAAGTGTTCTTAGTATAAGGCCATTGTTACCACCTTAATTGGAGTCCTTTATATAGGGTTAGTCATATGATGAATGGAAACAGGTTTCTATCATTATTTGATATAAGTTCAGAAAATGGGTCTTCCAAATAACTGGAAACTTTAAATTATTATGCAAAAATCCTTTTTATGAATAAGCTCTATTTGGAATTTAAATACCCAGCACCTCATTAATGTCAATAAGTAATTAGGTGCCTTTGTAGGCAAAAGAAATCCTTCCAGTTGTGAATATAGAGTTAACATGCAGGTTAAATTTCTATGACCAAGGGAAGCCCTGCTGGTAAAAGAAGGCAAATTTCAAAGTTGGGTAAGTTCTGTAAAAGGAATGTAAACTGAGTAGGTAACTGATGAGGAAGCAGAATATTTTGGTTCAAATTCTAATGTGTAATGTGGCATTTTAAATCTTTACCTTTTTCTTTTGGGGATTTTATTTGGGAAACCATCTCAAATACTAGGAAAACATTGCTTAAATACATATTTCATAAAGTGTGGTATTGCTACTGTACTTGGCTAATTATAAAGCCATTATTCTTATGAATACCAAATGAGTAGGCTCAGTGCTGGGGCCATTCAGTTCAACAAATTACCTTGTATTAAGTACATAATATAAGGAAGGTACTGAGAATTTAAAGGTGTAATTATTACATAGACCCTCTTCTCTACGAACTTAAATTTACATAATGATTATAGTGACCCATAGATGAAGAGTACAGAGCCAGGACTGGAAATATAAGAAGTTGTTACTAAAAATTGGAATTGGACTAGGAATGACTAGACTTTAAGAAATACCCCAGGAACCTCTGGTAAGAATCAGAACTGGGAGTCTGGGTTATCTATCAGTCTGTAGTTTGGAAATACACAAATGTCATAGGTCAGAGCAAGTATTGGATTGACACAAGGCATTCAAGTAGCAGGAAGACAACTATATTGAGTGGCAAGAGAAAGCAGGGAAGGGGAGAAGGAATAAACATTTATATATATTCCCCTATGTGCCAGGTACTGCGTACTGTGCACATTTTTATAAATGTATCATTTGATCCTCACAGCAATCCTGGAAGGTAGGTGCTATTATTACCCCATTTTGCAGTTGAAGTAACTGAGGCAAAGAGGTGAAGTGATTTGCCTTAGGGTCATACAATCTAGTAAGAGGCTGGATTTGAATTCAGGTCTTCCTGACTCCAGGACCAGTGCTGTGTCTAGCCACTACATCACAACTGTCCTTGTAGAAGTAGATGATCAATAGGTCAGTTAGATAGTTGAGGACAGGAACTGGTTTAAGGTAACCATAAAGCAGCTCCCACTCAATCCCAAAATGACCTCAAATAAAAAGAAAAACCTTTATTAGATACTTGGTGCAGAGACCTTATTTCTCAGGGATGATCTTAAGTTAGATGCTTATTGACTGGACACAGAGTGAACCCAAGATTTAGTTTTTCTAGGACCTGCAAGTAGAATAGGGGCAGTGATCCAAGTTGACTAAGTTAAGTTTGTAGGTATCTGTCAGGAAATGTCCTTACTTGGAGCTATAAAAATACAGAAATTATGCCGTAAAGTTACAGAACAACCTACATGACATGGTCTGCCCATTTTTATATTTGAAACATTTTTGACTAAAACTTAAAAGCTCTTTAACCAACTCCAGTTTTCAAAGAAAATTTTGTTAAATGTTGAAACTTGACAAGAATCTTAGATGTTTTTCTTTTATATTTTTCCCCTAACCTTTCTCCACAGTATTCTATGGAAAACAACCGTTACACTCAATAGAGGAGTACCAGTTCAGTATCGTTACTTTAAAGGATACTTTCTAGAACCAAAGGTATGTACTATTTAATTTCCAGTTCTATAACAATATTCTTAATTTCTTCCCAAAATTACTGATATAATTTATGAAAAATGCTTTTAAATTGAACTAGAAACCATTTGAGAAATGTTTTTATTGTGACCAAAAGTAATTTCCTTTGTTGTGCTAAAATGTTAAAGCAAATGGCCTTTGGTGCATGGACCATTTGTCTGCAATGGAATTGAGGTTAATTGTAAGTATGGAATAGCCATGAGTCTCAAAGAGTATGCTTTTCTTCTTAGTTGCAATAATATTATGGGAGTATCTAGCTAGTTTTAGACTTTTTTTTCTTAGCAACTGTCATGTGCTAGCAGCATTTGGATTGTATTTCAAATACTTGAAGGTAGTATTTAGCAGTTAATTAAATTAGACTGATTTCTCAAAAATTCTTAAACCAATAGTAGCACTGATAATTAAGGCCACATCCCATTTAAAAGGCCACAAAAAGAACTTAAAGCTTGCCTACACATGGTGATTTGTAATGAGATGAGATTTCAGTAATTTTCTCTTATTTGTAGTGGAAAGAATTAGAGAGTTTAGCCGTTTTTTCCTTCAAAAAAGAAGAGTTTCATTCAGTTCATTGAATTGAGGGGATTTCCTTAAAAATAATGGGGCTGCGTGTAATTAGCCTAGTGTTTAGGCAAGAGAAGTGCTATGTGGAAGTAAATTAAACACAGACAAAGGGGACTGACATTTAAAAAAAATACATTTTCTTCCCTTCAGAAAGTTTTTTTAAATTACTTATAAAGTAAATCAAGTAGACACTCTTGCTTCATTCTTTTAGCCACCGGTATAAGAAAATTGACAAACCTACCCCAACTGTCTTTTGCACCTATTACGTTCATTATTCTAAGATTATATCCTAAATATTCAGTATTTGAATTTGGATAATATTGGTTGGTAGAATTGAGTATTGGCTTACCTTGACAGTAGTACTATTTTTATTTTGCTTTGGAATGGCATCCAAGTTTTCCTTTTTGTTAAAAGGGTAATGTCAGGAAAGTTACTTAGTTTGAAGTAAATATTATTAAATGTGTACATCATATCTACATTACTGTTGTGAGTTCACATTACTGACAGCCATTGTGCTGTTTTAAATTCACAATACTGTAAGACCAACTAAGTTTGTACTCGAGAAATCAAATTTTTTTTATTAAAAAGAAGAAAGCTGTATACGTTTTTTGGCTAAGAGCTTTATAAAGTAGGACTATTGTCAACACAGTTCAAATTAAGCCAATATATAGTCTTTTCTTTTAAAATGTAAAGAATAGTTCAATATGCCTTTTCTGAAGAATTGGCAATAAATTTTCCTATAGTGAAAAATAACAGCAACAAAAGCTTTTTTCCCTTTTGTAATACTTGCAAAAGTTTACAGTATATGTTGGTGAGTGTGTTTCTTTAAGTAGGTACTCTGTATCGTGTATACATGTACCGTGTGATGCAGGGGCTGCCATGGTAAGTATGTTTTTCATGGAATAGAGTAACTAGCTACATAAATATCCCATACATATGGATAGTGTTTTTTTCCTCAAATACCAGCTTAAATGACACCCTTTTTTCCTCTATACTTGGTGGCACTTTTTAAGTGGGATAGATTTTTAGTTAGAAACATTCTGAAATTTTGTTTCAGTTTTTCATTGTCTGTGGATGTGGTATACAAGGATTTTTTTTTTCCTTAAAAATAAAGTGAAGGGAAGCTAAAAGGGCATCAGAGGCAATTTTCTTTGCTGTTTTTTCAGGGTAGTCTCCTAAGTAATAAGTGCATAGGGGTTTAAATCACATTTCATACTTCATATTTAGTCTGCCATATTTGGCTTTTTAGTATAGATGTTTTATATTTTAGAAATTAAGGGGCATGGAATGTGATTTCTCCTTTCATTTTTCACAGTAGAGTGTATTTCCTTATACTTTGAATAACTACAACAAGCCGCTAGAAATTATTTTGAGCCATAGTTTATAGTAATTGTGAAGCTGACAAGTAGGTCATCTCCAATGTGCAAAGAGTAAGGTTTATATCTTACAAACAAAAACAACCCCAAAATCTCTGACCAGTAGTAACTATTAATCTGAAATAGGTACTTAATTGTCTGATAGCATGTCATATCCTTTCATACTGTTTTTATTTGCAGATGTATATTCTTAATCCACTTCATAACCGTATTCCTAATAACTTTGATTTAGGAACTAAAAATTCTCAGAATTAAGCTGCTTTCTTTTAAATGAGTCCCATGTTCACTGTCTTAAGTAGTCTTGTCTTTTCATCACCTATTAAAAAGCAGTTTTTCCAGTAGCTAATTAATGTATATTTGATTTGGCCCATCATAAAATTCCTCAAATCAATTTGCAAGTGTTCCTCAGAATAATTGTAAAAAGGAAGTTTTGAAAAGAAATTGTCCAAATGTCATGATATATGTGTTTCTGTTTATATCAAATGGAGATAGTAAAAGACTCCAAAGTATTGAGCTCATCATTCATTTTGTTAGCTTAAATAATTATAATGTCCCAATACGACCTGTTGGAGAAATTTTATTTTCTATTCTTGAAAAGCTGGAGTTCAGAGATTAAACAGCATAGTCCTATCTCTCACTTGAATCAACTGATTTTTTATATCTCAAAGTTAATATGTATGACTAGTTAAGAACAAATTCAATAATTTATTCTACTTCTGGTAGGTTAGAAAATCACTATTCAAATATATTTTGTATTGTTTAGGGCTGTTAATGGTGCTGCTTTTTTTTTAAAGCTCTCTCAATTTCTTTACAAAAAGAAAATATTCCCCTTAGGTCATTATATTTAGCATATTGCAAACTATCTCAAAGGTCAATGTGTTATTGTTACATTGACATTTCCAAGGTTTATTTTTGTTGCTTTTTTGAAGTATGGGTTATAGACTTATTATTCACAGCAAGAGCTTGTAACAAATGTCATATAGGACTGCCAAATATAGCATATTTCGAACTTGGCCCATGTTCTAATATTAGACTTTGATAGCATATCTTTTTGTAGATGATATAAAATAGATTTGGAGATGGAAAAGATTGTAAGGGATTTTCTCCACCTAACACTCTGGATTCATGTGTAAATGGGCGTTGTCTAATGTCTCATTTTATGTAGTAAAACTTCATTACAACATAACGTAAGTTTTAAGTTAAAGTATTTATTTCCCGTGGGAAATGTTTATTCTTTATAACTATTATTTCACTAATAAATATTTACCTTTGTGTTTTATAAGTGTTTGAATTTTTATTGTATAAATTTGAGAGCACCTAGATTCTTTCAAAATTGATTTCATTGCAAGATTTTAGCAACTTCATTAAATTTCTAAAAATGTAAGCCCACCCATATTTGAAGAATAAAAGGATCAAATTGCTTTATATTTTTGGAATTATTGATTCTTTTTCGACTCCTAATTACTACCATTTTGCTTTGGCAAAGTGTTGTATTTCAGAAATTTGCTGAATTTTTAAGTTTACTTTAGCAATAATGACTATTCAGAAAATTGAGGCCTGAACTCTTATTTATTTTTGTATAATTTTCTACCAGTGAGCATCATTATGACTTTTTAAAAGTTATTTTTTAGGTGGAAAAATTGTAGCAAAAGAGGAAAACACTAGCAAAGTTATTGAGACTCTTTATGAAGTTAAAAAAGCCTTCATAAGTTATAAAATTAAATAAAATTTTCCTTATTTTGGTAAGAACAATTTTTTTTTGGTAGTCTTCAATTTTTGATTATCATTTTCCCCTTTTTGTAATCAGATAGATAAAATAAACATTCCTTTCAGTCTTCCAGCACAATTTGCTCCAAGTTGTAGGGCTGATTTGAGTGTTATCTTTTTAAAATGATTGGCGGTGTTTTGGATGAAAAAAACAACCACTCACATTTAAATCTTTATCTTCAGAATTTGGGCATTTTTTATCAGCTGGTCAATTTAAGTGACAGTCTAATCAGAAATGCACATAATTGATAATGAATGTATTTCCTTATCACTGCCATTTTGACATTTTGTTCATAATTCTAATTAATATCAAAATATTATGAGAACACTTGAAAATTTAGAGATTGATATTTAATTGTTTTGTTTTGACATATTTTATATAGTTAAACTCAAGAGTTTTGAAGTGTTATGAAAAACTATTATCCATTTAACAACAAATCCTGCTGTGAAGGTGGCATTGTGTTAGGGGCTAGGATACATACATGAAGATAATTCAACAGGGTTCCTGCTCTAAATGAACTTAGCATATTGGCAATAATATTGAAATAAAATCTAGCTTTCATGGGATCGTAGATCATTTGTAGGTTTTAGAACTTGAAGGGACATATATAAGTCAGCCAGTCCAATTTCTTCATTTTACAAATGAAGAAACTGAGGTTCAGAGAGGATAAATGTCTCACCCATGATAGATAAGTAGTAGCCATCAGTAGCAAGTATTTGAATTCAAGTCCTCTAACTGCTCAGAGCAGTACTCTGTCTATTGTAACCATACTGTCTTATCTTAATTAGATTTTGTGTCGTTTGGCTGGAATTTAAAAATTTAATGTTATGTTTCTCCTAATTTGTGTTAGAAAATTCAGGTATTTGAGCAGCTTTGATTTAAAAAATAGTACAGCTGTTAAGGAACAGGCATTTTTAAAGACATACTTTGTGCCTGGCGTGGTGCTAAGCATTGGTGATAAAAAGACAAAAAAGTAACGGTTCTTGCTTTCAAGGAGATAACGTTTCTGTTGAGAGAAAATATATATACGCCAAATAGTGCATACAAAATGTTATACAAATGAGCTGTGTAACAATTATAAGTAAGTATATAGTAATTTAATTCTTTAATCAACACTTGTTTATCTGTATACAGTTGGCAACATCTATGATGCAGATTGAGGGATAGGTCTTTTTGGAAAAAGTAGTTCATTCTGGTTTTTTTTTTTAGAGCCTTTTAAAATGTATAAATTGCTGCAAAAATTATGAAGCACCCATAAAGTACATATATTTTAGTCAGGTGACAACTCCTTTTTGTTAGAGTGTATTTTCCATAGATTTTTTTTTGATTATTGAAAATTTTCATACCCAGTAAGCTTTATATAGCAACAAAGTTTGTGTGTATGTGTGTGTGTTTTACTAGTACAACTTACAACAGATTTATTAAATAAATTACTAAAATTCACCGATTTGAATCTTTCCTTTTAACTAAACTTAGTCTATGCACTAAAGAATATTCATAGTAAGACTATAAAGAAATCCCAATTCATTCCTATTTGTCAAAATTGTTTTTCATTACCTAATAATGGAGTTATTCCTTTCAGATTTAGTGTGTCCTCTTGTTTATTTTTTAAACTTATTTCTGTACATGAAGTAAATATGGTGATTTTTCCTCCAAAATACTTCTTTAGTTAATGGATAGAGTAGAAAATACAGATGTTATAGAAGGTAGCGCTTCAAAGTCAGTAGCTGGAATGCAAAGTATATTTAATGTTCATCCGATATGTTCATAGCGTGTATTTTTAATCAACATGAATTTTCTGGGGAAAACATTCATGTTTACTATGTTTAACGTAGTGCAAGTCCCATATTTAAGATCCAGAAGTTAAAAGACAATTTAATGTGTCACTTAGTTAATTTCTCTCCTCTTACTGCTTCTACCTTCACTTCCTTTTAGCAGCCAGTTTACTGTTACCTAGTGGATTTCTATTTGTTAGCTTACAGCATTGCTAGAGTAAGAAAGACGAATCTCTTGGTTTCATATTTAGTTTAAAACTTTTCCCCACAAACATCTAGTGAAGTCATGGGTAGAAAACAAGATATGAGAAATTATTGCAGACATTTAACTTTTAAATTGCAGACTATCGGTGGTCCATGGCAAGTCATAGTTCACAAGTGGGAGACTCATCTACAACCACGATCAATAACCCCTTTAGGTATGGGCATTAACTGCATCTGTTTGAGGCATATGCATAAAGTTACTAATATGCTGCACAATGGCTTAGTGAAATTTGACAAATTTTATTAGCAAGATGAGAACTTGATACGTTACCAGTTCCACAAATTTCACTTAGCACATCATGGTGCTTACTCTCAAAAATAAACAATTCTTAATTTGCCTCAACCTTTTAGTTAACACTGTGGAAAAATGCTTTCTTAGTTATATTCTCATATTTTTGGTGTATTTCATTTATCATAAAACATGTATTGAATATTCTCAATTGGAACCATAAAAGTTTTTTTTTTTCTGAACTAATTTCCTTGTTTTTGAGACTGAGCATCCATGGCTTTATCATGTTACTTTAATTAGTTCAGGCTTAAAAAAAATGAAATTTAAAGAAGAAAAAATATGATCTAAGCCATAAGATTTACCTTGGTAACTTTATTTTTTTAGTTATATATTCCAAAGGATAATAAAATTAACTAGTGGTGATTAATTTTTGATTGATAAATATTAAAATTCATCTTGTTTGAATAAATTGAAGCAACACTTCTTGGATACATATTTCCCCAATTTAAAATACTTAAAAGAAGCACCTTTGCTGAATGTGTTAGACTTTGAAATATTTATCTTTTAGTGTCATTAAGTTCTCTTGAAACTTAAGACATTTTATTCTCAAATAAACATTTACACTTTTTTTTATACTGACTTCATATAACACATTGAAGTTTATCTTACATATCTTAAATTACTATCTCTCTTGTAGTTGCTTGATTGCTAGGGAAGTTATATCTTTTTAGTTTGTGGACATTAGAATTTATAGGTAATAAATGGCTTACTACTTCAGTTTTGGAAGCAGTGAATATTTCTGCTTGACAGTAGAGATGAGATTTCTATTATTTTTGGTCTGTCACCTTCCATCCTCTTTATTGGATTTTCTTATTTTCTGAATGTTAATACCTTGGGAAATAATTTAGAGAAGATAAATAGATATACCTATGTAACTATAGTAATCCTATATTGAGGGTGGAAAACATTAACATTGCACATTAAATAAAAATGTAAGCAAGAGTTCAAGTACTGACATTATATGTTTCAAAACAGTTATATGGTAAATGGAAATTAATTTTAGTCATGTTTAAAGAGATTTAACTTTTAAATTCTGGTAAACTACAGTTAAATTTGAGAGCCATGTGAAATATTCTAGAGAATCTTTCTGGAGAAAGCACAATATTTTATTTTTAATTCTGTATTTTCCAAACGTAGCATACACATTTTTACAGAGGGAAAAGAAAATCTGCATTTGGGGCTAGAGACTAAGCACTGAAAAGAACTAGTTGATGGTATCACAGTATAATAGGAAATTACTCTTTTTACTTGGAGGTTGGAAGTTCGCAATCTTTCTTACCTAATCACTATTTTTGTCAGGAAAGGGTTTTTTCTAGGACAAATTTTGGGTTTCTTATTAAATGCAATTTTTCTCACAGTTCAGTTGCATGTATAGTATAGGTAAGTTTGTATTATTTTTAAGATTTTTTTTTAAACTGATTGGATGTAGAGGATAGTTAGAATTTCACTGGAAAATGGAATTTTATATAGGATCGATATCATAAATAAGAATAAGCATTTTAATTATGCCAAATCTTTCATCTAGAAAAATCCATAGAGTTTATTTCCTCCTTTACCAAATTAAAAAAAAATCAAGAATTGCCTTGGTTGCATATATTGGTGTTTAAAATCCAATCAAAGAGAGGCAATGTAGTACAAAAAGCACTCTATTCAGCCTACTTTTCATTATCTCTAAAAGGAGGAAGTGTTGGATTCAATGACCTAGGTTCCTTTTAGTTTTAAATTTCTGATCCTCTAATATTATGAGGGTCGAACTGTTTATTATTGTAGGAAACACTGCCATGCTTCCTTTTTCTGTTTTGGTAATTTCTTATGCCACCATGAAATTGTGGGATGGCTAATAATTTCAAGAGAGAAAGAATCATTTATTGAGGGCATCAATAAATATGCTTATTCGTTAGATAAGGTCATTAGAAATAAGATAGATCGTTATCATAGTTGTTCATTCTGTTTAAGTTATGACTTTTAATTATATTTCTCTACTTATTTTCCCTTTACTTTTAGAAAACGAAAGCACTGTTGATGATGGACAGTTTGGAATCCACAGTAAGTGAGACTTACTTAGATTTAGTATGTTCTTAAGTGTTAAGAAAAAGCTTAAGTTTCATTATAAATAAATGGTTTAGATGATACATTTGCTAAAAATATTACTATTTTTGGAAATATTGAATAAATCTAAGCAAAAAATGATTCCACTGTGGCATAGGAATGTCCATTATTTTGCATTACTAATTTTGCTTTTAAAAAAAGTTATGTAATCTTGGTATTTCTGTAACTTGTTGGTTTCAAGAAGTTAACCAGTAGGTAATTTATAAATTATTGCATTTTTCTCTGAACACATAGTATTTCATAACAATCCTATGATAACATTTATTAGTAATGTTTGAACATTTAGATGATTATATTTTGCAAATGTTAAGGTGAATTTTTATGTGCATGTACGCATACATACTCAACATATTTGTTATGGTGAAAGTTATGATAATGGGGAATAATGAGTAATTGAATTTTTCCCTTAAATTGGCAGATAAGGAAATGGTGCTTTTTTATTATAGATACTGTTGCATATTTTGCTAAGATATCTTATTCTATTTCCCATCTTAGTTGCATTATACTGAAATACTTGACTTTTTAAAATTAAAGATTTTCTAGTGCCTGAGGTTTGTTATGCTGAATATCAGTTTATGATACCATACTGTTAAGCTAGATCCTATAGGACATTGCGTTGTATGAATACAGACTTTAGGCCATCACCTAGAAGTAATATTTTTTTTTAATTCTCATTTTAGCGTGATCTTGTTTTTAGTACCCAGGACAATATCTGATGGAAGATTTAAGTTAATTGAGGTTTTACTTTAGGGGTGTGTGTGTGTGTATTTATATGCATATACATGTAGAATATATAGCATTTGATTGGTGAACAATTCGAAGAAATAAAAATTTAGTTACCTCCTATGTTGAAAAGAAATTGTTTTACATCAAAATTTTGGTCTGAAATATTTGAATTGTTTAAATTTTTGTGTTATAGCTTAGCCTCCTTTGAGTTATGTACAATTGAAGTATTATACATAACATATAATTTGGAAGGTTTTTTGGTGGAGAGGTTTAAGTGATTATATGATTTTTCTAATTGCACTAAATGTAATATATGACATCACATTTTTATTGTAATATCATATTCTAGTTTGAAGTGCCAGTTTGTTTTCCAGAGCCAAACATAACTTTGAATTACCTCTTTTGAGTAATTGATATATCTCCTCTGGTTCCACTTCTGAAACAAAGTTAAAAAGAATTAATTTTCATTTTAAATTAGCAGATGAATTAGCAGATGACATCTAATTGTTTTTATAAACCACGAGAAGGAAGAAACAAAACAAAAAAGGAGAAAGCAAATAGTTTGCTTCAATCTGCATTCAGACTCCATAATTCTTTCTCTGGATGTGGATAGCTTTTTCCATTACAAGTATTTTGGAGCAAGCAGTCTCTCAAGAATCTTTGAAAAGAAAACTTTCTTGAACTTCAGACATTAGTGAAAAATTTTAGTTCTAAAGCACTTGACATTTTTATCAAAAGAACTTGCTGAATTTATTTTTTTTTACTCTAATATGCTATTAGATATTAAATTTATGAGGATAAACAACTCTCAAACAATGCTTTCTTATTTTAGTCCTGCCATATGATCATATTAATATTTGAAGCAATGTGAAATTATGCAATTCAATAATAATTTACATTTTGTTATTTGTAATACTTTATCTTTGAAATGAATGGTCTGAAATAGAAGGGAGGGCATAGAGGGGGAGGAGGCAATCAAAAACAAACACTTTTGAAAAGGGACAGGGTCAAGGGAGAAAATTGAATAAAGGAGGATAGGTTAGGAAGGAGCAAAATATAGTTAGTCTTTCACAACATGAATATTGTGGAAGGGTTTTACATAATGATACGCATGTGGCCTATGTTGAATTGTTTGCCTTCTTAGGGAGGGTGAGTGGGGAGGGAAGAGGGGAGAGAATTTGGAACTCAAAGTTTTAAAAACAGATGTTCAAAAAAAAGTTTTTGCATGCAACTAGGAAATAAGATACACAGGAAATGGGGCATAGAAACTTATCTTGCCCTGCAAGAAAGTAAGGGAAAAGGGGATGGGAGGGGAGTGGGGTAACAGAAGGGAGGGCTTACTGGGGAACAGGGCAATCAGAATATATGCCATCTTGGAGTGGGGGGGAGTAGAAATGGGGAGAAAATTTGTAATTCGAACTTATGCAAATCAGTACTGAAAACTAAATATATATTAAATAAATTAAATAAATAAATTTATAAAGAAAAAAAACCCAACAATGTCAACAGAAGGGATTTTAATCCCAGCATCTTAAATAAAATGCATAACTGGAGAGGTATCATTAAAAAAAAAAGAAATGAATGGTCTGAAAAGTGTGAGAAGGAGGTATTTTGTGGAAGAATTGCCAGACCTACCTACCACCATCTTGGAACACAGAGTCTTTCTTAAGTCTGTCAAGTTTTAATCTGTTTAAGTTGTTAGATAACATATTATGGGTACGGAAGACTGAATTGGAAGTCAGGATAGTCAGGTAGTTTTGAATGCCATTAAATAACCATATAACATTCCTTGTGGAAGTCATTTGTACTTGGCAGAACCTTAGTCAGTTCACCTGTAACTCATTGGATTGTATTAGAGAATCTTTGGTTAAAAGGATCTAGGGATTCAGTTAAATGAATATATTAATGCAGCTATACCATTTCTTCCCTTTTGTTGAATACAGTGTTAAAGTTGAATTAGTGACAGGTTCTAGATTACTCTTTCAAAACCAGATGACATCCAATTGCTTTTGTTTTAAATTTAAATTTTTTTACTCATTTGAAATGGCTAAAATCATTCAACTACAGAATGAGACAAATTAGCCCACCCTTTTGCATCTTACGCTTTATGACAGCACCCTTAATATAAAATAGTAATAAGCTATAAAAATGTGAGTATTCTCGCTTTTTTGGGATGAATCCATTACATGCTTATGTAATCCATTGTAATTACATGTAATCCATGTAATCCATTACATGCTTACCCAGTCTCAGTTATTTTTAGTTTGTTGTGTATAGTTAATTTACTAGCAGGTTTACATGTTTACTGATGTCTTTTTTTTGGGGTGAAGTGCCATTCTTAAAGCAGCATCCTATATTTTAATTTGATACTTATGGCAACTTTGAGTGCTTGTTGCCTATCTTAGGTTGTTGTTGTTGTTTTAATGTAACAATTACTACTCTCCATAATATTTATTTTGCTAGATGGTGTTGAAAATCTGGATACTGGATGGCTGACGTGTCAGACTGAAATACGATTACGTCTCCATTATTCTTCAAGACCACCTGTCTCGATATCCAAGAAAAAATTTAAAAAATCTAGGTTTAGGTATGACCATATCTTGTCATAAGATATTAAAATTTGTGGTTACGTTAGAGTGTGTTAACATTTTATCCCTCATTTTTTAGTGTTCAGACCAGAATGGTTTTTGTTGTTTGTAGTTGTTAAACCAAGAATAGCACTTGTAAATAATATCTTGTATTTATTTGTATTATCAAGTAACTTCCTAATCCCTTTAATATCAAAGAGGATAACTGGATAACTTGTTGTTTGGTCTTCCTTTTACTCACACATTGTTGCCATCATATCATACTTAAATGATTCTCTGAACTAGAAATTGTGGGAACTCTACATATTGTGAGTGCTTATATGTGGAATATACATGTTGAGTCTCTAATCTTTATCTTCACCTCCTTTAAGAGACCAGCTTAAATAAATGATGTGTGTTGTCATAATTTATATAACAAAATCAGTAGGAAAAATTAGTATTAGGATAATAATCCTTCACTGTATGTTCTGAATTCCTTTGTAGGATGGTTTTTCTCATTGTAAGATTAGAATAAAAGGTTGCAGTTAATATCAGTATTAAGCTATTTGGTAGCATTTTGTAATTCTGATTAATGACTTTGAGAAATAGAACTGAAACTCTGCATGTCTAACCAAGTAAGAAGTGAATTTGTGCTTTTAGAGAATTAAGGTGTATGTTGTGAATGCCCAATGCTCAGGTATTCTTTCCTGAGAAATAATGACCCTAATACATTTTAAATTCTGTACAACTTAGAGTTTTACTGAAGATCATATGACAATAGAGTGCTGAAAAAAATAACTTTAAGGAACCTTGATTATTATAATGCTATTCTTTCTTGACTATCAGCTACTTTCAAAAGAATGTCCTATGTTGACATAAATTTTGAATGGCTGGCATGTCAGATTGAAATAAGATTACATCTACATTATGCTGCAATATTGGTAATCTTTTACCTAATTTTTAAGAATAATTTATGGACAGGCATTGCTATTTACATTTTTATTATTTAGTTATTCCACTGCTCTATAAAACTCCACTGCTAAGTGGATTATGAAAAGAGAGTAAAGGGAAACATGAGTTTCTTTTAGTCACTAAAGTGTATAAAGATCAAAATTAATGTGGTTGCTTTAAAAATAGATTATTATAACCACTTCGTTATCTTACCCTTTTGTTGGGATACAAAATGATAATTGGTTTATGATAAAGACTATGAAGAGTATACTTGTAAAATTTCTATCACAAAAATATACCCATGATGTTGTAGTTATGGTGTGTCAAAATAGTTTGCATATTATATTTCTCTTTCCAAATCTTGGTAGACTTTTAAAAGTATTGTAATAAAATGGTTAAAAAGTTGCCCCAAAGGGAAGCAGCATGGTATTATGAGAAGACAATTGGAATAGAGCCAAGAGACTTAGGTTCTAGTCATAGTCATGGCACTAACTGTTAAGGTAAGTTTCTTGAGTTTTATAAGCCTCATTTTCCTCATCTGTAAAATGAGTTTCTGATCAGATAATCTCAAAAAATCCTTTTCAGCTATAAAATGCTTAACGATGTATGAATGAATTTTTGAAGATCAGTTTTGTCTATTCATTTTATGGCACAAAGTAAATAAGTTATCTGCTTCTAAAGTAGTGACTTACTAGTGAGGTTCCAAGTTAGGACAGAAAATAAGGGAAGATCTTGGTTGCTTAGTTACCCCTTAACTTAGAATTTTTTCCTACACTGAAATGTACAAAGTATACATTAATTAGCATCTAAGATAGTACAAGTGTTTCTGTTCTCATTTTATAGGCCAATCCATTGTCTCATGCTGTCTTGGAGGTAACTTCTGAGTTCTTCAAGGCTACACCAGTGGTGACATGTTCTACCAAACTAGAATAGCTTAGAGTTCATGACTGGTCACAGACACTATTGTCATCCAAGGGCCAGGTTAGGTAAATTTGGAGAGGCCAAAAGATGAATTACCAGATGATTTTTTTTTGTCTTGGCAACTTATGAATATTATCTATTAAAGGAAAGACAATCTGTGATCTGCTTTAGTGGCGGCTGTACATCATTAAAGTCATAGGTCTTTTGATTCATTTTAGGGCAGGGATATATACTTCACTATTAAAATCAGTAATATAGCCAGGACTCGAATACATTGAGGTATAAATCTGGCCTAAAATGAATTAGAAAATTTTCTTGTTATTCTAGTTATTTACCCATGCATTAATGACATTCTCTGGAAAAGATTAGTTTACATAGGAGCATGAAGAGTTAGGAAATTTGATTTTTACATATCCATTTTCTTTATTGGTCTGATTATGGGATTATACTTATAATGAGATCTCTTTAGAAAGAAGAAGATTGGTATATACTGGAAAATATTGCATAAGTGAATATTTAAGGTAAAAATGTTTGCTTGTATTTCATTTCAGGTCAATAAATCGATTGATTTATTGTACTAAGTACCTCCAATGTGCTGGTTACTATGCTAGCTACTTGGGACATCCAAATTCAATGAATCAAAACGGTCTGCACTTCCAACACCTATTACAGTTTTCGTCATAATTGCATTCTAGCACTTCATTATTTTCTTTTACTGAGCATAGTCGTATACTGACCCTTAAGTTTTATACAAGCCAGATTTGGGGACAAAATAGGGTTTCCAGACAGTATGATACATTCAGTGAGTTATGGACTTTAAAGTTTTAGGAAACAACTTAATTTTGAATAAAAAATTCTAGACCCCAAAGTCCTTATTTTGGGAGGAAATTTCCATTTATGGTAGAGTATCACAGTATTTGGTCACAAATAAACAAATAGAGTCTATATTAGGCTACTTTTCTATAAATATAGTAATATACTTTTTTAAAAAAAACATTCTTTTTAAACTTGTTTATTCCCCCACAAGAGTTATGGCTTTTTTTTTGTTGTTTTTAAGATAACTTTGTGAAATAGTCTTTTTATCTCTTACTTTATACCTGTTGCATATTTGAATCATCGTCCATTTAAGGGGCTTCTTTTGTCATAGAACAATTTCCACACATCCTAGCGCCCTAGGAGCTACAGCAAGTGTCACCATTTTCTCAATCGTTTATAAGCATTCAATTTCTGAGTAATTTGATTTTGTATATGAGGTGAAGATAAAAATGCCACATTACTTTCAGTCAGGAATTTGAGTGATAGCCATAGTATCATACTTCAGAGGCTCCTCCAAAGCTTGTTAGCTCTAGAGGTAGATGTTAACATTTATTAAAATTGAGTGGGTGATATAGTTATAATTCTGTTGTTACTTTTTTTTAAAATTTTTTTTGTTACTTTTCTTTATGTGGGATATTTTCGTGTTACCAATTCAGTTACAATGAATCAATTCATTGAAATTACTTTGCTTGTAAGCCATTGATTCTTAAATGATTGATTATTGTTGTATAACTAGTTGAAACTTAGTAAATTATACTCTGATTTTAAATATAAATTGTGTATCTAATGAAAATTCAAAAACAAGAATTCATAATTGACTTCTTTTGTGTTGTCACAAACTATTATATAGAAAATTGATATAGAGAACAGTATATTAGAAGGCAGATTTTATCATGTAACTAGCCTTTTGTGTCAATAAACCCACAAATTATGTATGCTTGATTCTGTTTTTATTTTATACAGATTCAAGATTTTTTTTCCAATTATATCATTTTTGAGTTAACTAAATCCAAAAAGTGTCCATCACAAAAGTAAAATCATTGAATATTAGTCCTTCAAACCCATGTCATTTGTTAAAAATTTTTGATATTTTAGTCACTTGATTCCATGTCATCTTTTGAAATACTTGATACCCACACATACATACAGTCAAATGTATGAAACTCTCATGATGAAGTGATATCTTGACATGTTAACTAGAGTTTAGGGACCTTGAATGTGTGACAGCAGAGTCAGAGTTAGCGTTACTGTAACTTAACTGATTTAGAAAAAAAATAGCAGAACAAAACTGTCATTTAAATATTGTTGTTCACATGTATATGTAGGAAAACAAGCCAATGTGCTGTAAAACTATAGTTTGTGCCTCAGACTTATTTGAGATATTCCTTCACGTAAGAAAAGTAATTCCTCTTTATCTTAAAAGATATAGGTTAATGTAATATGCTGCCATTTTGAGATCAGATATTCTAGTACTTTAAATTTTAAACTCTTTATGTATAGAATTTTGTATAGGGTTTTCTCTTACGCTAAATTTGAATTTTTTTTTTTTACTTTTCCATGGTTTATAGGGTAAAGGTGACATTAGAAGGCCCAGAAGATGATGAAGACTGCTTATCTCCCACTATCCATCATAAACTGGCAAAAAATTTAGAGATATCCTTAGTGAGTGATAATGAGTTCAAATGTCGTCATTCTCAACCAGAATGTGGTTATGGATTGCAACCTGATCGATGGACAGAATATCACATACAAACAATGAAACCAGATAATTTGGAATTAATCTTTGACTTTTTCGAAGTGAGTAATTTTAAGTAATTTTAAGTTCATTAGTGAGTTCATTAGTTCTGATAGTGTTATTTGTAGGTATATGAATTTTCAGAATGTGTTTTTTTAATAAATTCTTAACTTTATACAGCTGAAAAGGTTAAAATCATGTAAATTAGTCCTGAGAAACAAAGTATTATGTATTACATTTAACTATATTATATTTTCTACAAATACATATGACTATTTTTTTCATAGAATGTAAGCTTCTTGAGAGCAGGTATTGTTTTATTCTTTGTATTTATATCCCTTACCACAGCACATAGTAGACACTTAGTAAATGCCTGTTGATGATTAATTTTTGAGTTGAATTGAAGTGAATTAAAATGGTCCCAGCCTTTGACAGATGGATATCTACCTTTTAGGAAAAATTTTATATCAACAAAATCCAAATGTGGTTTGTATATATTTCATACATTATATATGTGGATTACAAATTTTCTAACAATAAATGCATTAAACACACAGGTTATAGACTATACTGACTATATTGTATAGTCAGTATACAGGCTGTCCCTAAAGTCTGGACACATAGGAAAAATGCATGTTTTGAAATATTAACAGGCCTTAGCTCCCTTGACTTTTTTTTTTCTGGGGTATGCTAAAGGAGATGGTATACTAAGTGAAAATCACAGATGGAACACACTTGATTGAACGCATAAAGAGTGAATGTGCTAAAATTGACGCCAGTGTGGAGTTATTGCATCGAGTTCATGTGAATCTTGCAAAAGTGCATCAACCTTTGATTCACAACGATGGAAATCATATTGAAGATGTTATTTGTTAATATTCCAATTAAAATGTTGTTGAAAATTTCATTTCATTTCTTGAAAATCCTATGTGTCCAGACTTTAGGAACACCCTGTACTAACTATGATGTATAACCAGTGTACTGACTATAATGTATAATCATTATACTGACTATGCGTTACATTAGGAGAAGGATTTTGGTGATGAAGGCCTAGTTCTCAAAGCAAATATTTGCAATAAAAAGTTAGGGAAGTCAAACAGATTAGTTTCAAGAGATAGAAAACACAAGAGTTAGGTGTTCTGTGACTCAGAAATGAAATGAAAGTTACCTCAACTGATAGGAGAATAATCTTACCCTAGTAGTTCACTGTTAGCAGTCTCTGAGGTGTAGGGAACCAAGGTACATGTTGGAGTGCTGGTTTTTACCTATATGCACGGAGTTGTTGGGCCTCTCAGTTGTTATTTAATATATACCTTGCCTATTATCTTCCTCGGTCCTTCTCTGCCTGCCAATAAGGAGTTGTATCTCCCTTAGCATGTACAGTTACACTGTATCACATAGCTGTCTTTAGGGAGACTACACAAAACTACCTGGGCAGAGGGGTACTACAATCAGAAAATTTTTCAGTAAATTATTTTTGAATTTTAATAGGAGTTTATGGTTATCAGTTGAATATAACTTACAGAATTAGATGTTTGCAAGTACAGATTGCTAGAATCTGAGATAATTGTAAATCAGTTAAAAGTAAACTAGCCTGATTAGTTTTAATCTAAGCTTTTTTTAAAAAATAAATTCATCCGAATAATCAGTTTACGTTATGACTGTTTTCTTCCTCTTAAAATATTCAGGGGCTTGGGAATTGATATTGAATACTGTCAAATTATAAAAAGTTTATGTAAAAACTAATTACTTATTCTAATACTTAATTTTTCAGGAAGATCTAGGCGAAACAGTTGTTCAGGGAGATGTACTTCCAGGTCATGTTGGTACTGCATGTCTATTGTCTTCTACTATTGCTGAAAGTGGAAGAAGTGCAGGAATTCTCACACTTCCCATCATGAGCAGGAGTTCAAGAAAAACAATTGGCAAAGTTAGAGGTATATCTGATGGCAAATCAGAAGTTATGTGAAGTTTTGCAATATAAGCTAAAGTTACTATCCTAAATTATAATTTTAATTGGTTTTAAATTGCAGCATTAGAATGGAAGGAAGAAGGGAATAAGAATTATGTGTGCAGTATCAGTGTTTTTGGGGCATATCTCCTTAGTTCTTTATACTTAATTATGCAATTAATGGGAGCAGCATGGTGGATAATGTACTAAGCTTGGAATTGGGAAGACCTGAGTTCACGTATCCATTCTGGCACTTCTTTGTCATGTGATCTTGGGCAAGTCAGTTAACTTCTCTGTGCCTCAGTTTTCCTCATCTGTACAATGAAGCTACCTCACCTAATATGCTAGAAGACTTCTTCATGATGGCTAGTTGTGTACCATGTAAATGTTATTTGTCATTGATTATTTACATTAAGCCATGCCTAAAACATAGATACTTACCTTCACTAAAGATTTTTGTCACTAGTCTAGGAGATCCAGAACATATTCCAAGTTACAGAGAGGCTCCTTGTGGGTGATGAGATTCTCTAGAAGTTTTTGTTTGCTGGTCATATGAATCTTGAGAATGTTTCAGAACCTTCTGGAAAAGATCCATAACCATTTAAGAATTTGGCCTTATCTACATAGACAAGGAAAGACCAAGTGGCTGAAGAATTCTTATTGCACAGATGATTGACACACTCTTAAGACAACCTGTAGGGCTTGTTCATCAAAATGTATATGTGGAATATATAGTACAAATGGACAAATTAGGTCAAGAATTAAACAAGAGGGAAATGTCCTTTGCTTTTAGGAAATTGCGAGGTTCCTTTAATGAGCTCAGTTATACTAGGAAACAAGGTTTCATCTTTTTAGTAACAGTTTTACACCTCTGGTGTTATATATATGTGAGACGTAGAACCCCATAGTAGTCTCTCAGGAATTGAAGACAATGAGGAAGTGCATAATATTTGTGAGTAAGGTGCAATATATAAGCAATGAGAAATTGTTTTTTAAAAAAGTAAAAGATATCAGAAAAAATACTTAACAGAAAAAGAGTTGAGTTGGTCATGTGAGGAGGTGAATGATCATAAAAGAGCAGCCCTAGTTCTCAGCTATTATCCTCACAATGTAAGGAGAAAGTGAGGAAGTCTTCCAGTGGCTTGCATTTTTTATTGTTGGATAGGACATCAAAACTAATGAGGTCATAGTTTTATTTGCATATTCATTGATTTAATAAGACATTTTGTCACATAAATTAACTGAATAAGTTTTATGGCATGTTTTGAAAACAATAATTTTGCTTTTTCTCTTTTTTTTCTAAAAGTTGACTATATAATTATTAAGCCATTACGAGGATACAACTGTGATATGAAGTGTTCATTTTCAAAGTACTGGAATCCAAGAGCAGCTCTAGATGTTGGACATCGAGGTGCGGGAAACTCTACAACAACTACCACGTAAGTTTTGTTTAAATTTATAGTTATGAAGCAAAAAAGTAGCTTGGTATTTTATGCAGAATTGAATTTCTCTACATATATACCAAATTTCTGTATTTGATGTTTACCTTTGCATAATGGATACAGGTTTATTTTGGAAGGGGCAAGTAGATTTAAAAAACAAAGATTGTTCCTCAAAATGTAAAGTAGTTCTTTTATTACTGTGAGTGTCACTCTAAAGCATTTAAATATCCTTTTTTTATATTATTAGCTGCTAAGAATTTTTAATATTGCTTAAGCAAAAATTTTAGAAGTTACAGTCTCTCTCTTTTTGAATATTCTGTCAGCTCCTGAGTTGATAAAGGGGAGATAGAAACAAGACCCAGTAGTGTAGTAATGAACTGGATATGAGGACACAGGTGGAATTTTTTTCACTTTCATCTATAGGTATCTGGCATTTGGTTCTATGTGGCAGCATATGGATACTTGTCTTTGACTTGTGAATCAGGCTGATTTTATTGCATACAACAGGTCTAGAATCTTTTTATAGTACTTGTCTTCCTCTCCCAGTAATTTATTTTTTAGACTCCAGAGTATAGTGAAAAAGAATATTGGAGTATTTCTTAAGAAAGCCTGGGTTTTCATCCTGACTCTGCAACTAAAGAATTGTGTGATCTTAGAACAAATTTCGTTGAACCTCTTTTTGGCTCTCTTATCTCTAAAATTAAAGAGTTAGACCGATGAGGCCCTTTTTATCTCCAAAATCTTTTGCATATAGGAAATGGATGGAGGAGTATTGAACAGACACTAATTTGATGTAGATCTGGGGACTCTTACTCAGACACAGACAACTAGCACACACCTCTTATTTTTGTGAAGGTTTTTGCAAACTGTTCCAGGGTGGGGACATGTTCTGCCCTAGTTCCCTTAGCTCAGGAGAGAGACTACACGTATACACAGTCCCCCTCTGTCCCCACCCCACACATGTATGTGTGTGTATGTATATATATATGTGTTTGTATGTGTATTTATTATATGCGTGTATATCTATATATCTATAAATATATAGAATCATCTGTATAGAGATTATATTAGAACCTATGAGACCTAATCACTAAGTGAGATCTCTGTAATATAGAAGGAGACAAGAAGTGGGCCCAGGATAGAGTTTTGGGGGAACATGTCTATAATTAGTGGGTTTGACCTAGATGAAGGACCAGCGAAGAAGACTGAGGAGTTGTTAGATAAAAGCAGTAGGAGAACCAGAGAAAACTGTGTCACAAAAACTTGAGAGGAGAGAGTATCCAGGAAGGAAGGAATGGAATTTAAATCAATTGGCATCAAAGATTTAATGCCTTTAAAAAAAACACAGCCAGCTATCAAGAAGGTTGGAACCTGGAGCCAGAAGAAAACTACTAGCTTTGGACTTAGTAAGCCAGTCAGGGAATCATTCCTTCTTCCCATTCCTAAATTATCTTCCTACTTGTCCACCTTTTTTACTGTCTTTCCATCCTCACCTCCTTTTGCAAAAGTGTTTGAGAATGGTCATCCACATGCAAGTCTCACTCGTACTGTCAGTTCTCTGTGATTTTATGTTCTTTGCAACATTTTTTTTTTTTTTACTGTGAATAGAACATCAGACATGAACATTTCCATATACAAAGAAGGTCAGAAAAGAAGATTATTTGTTAAACTCTGAATCTTTACATAGTTTTTTTTAACATGTTACATTTAGTATAGTAGTCCCAAGATTGTCCTGCATGTCCATCACCTTCTGAACTGCCCTTTGCTTTCTTTTGCATGTTTTGATGTTCTTTTTTTTTGTATCATCACTGTTCTCCAGCCTTTCCTCTAGTAAAAAGCTCTTGCTTGTAACAAGCACAGTAAAACAAAAACAACTTTTTTATTGCTTGTATGAACTTATTCTCCATCCAAAGGATGAGAGGAATCCTTCTTTATCATTCTTCTGGAGTAGTGATTGGTCACTGCATTGATCAGAGTGTCTTAAGTTTTGCAAAATTATTTTCCTTTTCAGTGCCATGGTCATTGTATAAATCTGTTTCTGCTCATGTCACTGTATTATTTCATAAAAGTCTTTCTAAGTTTTTCTGAATCCATGCCCTTTTTTATTTCTTATGGTGCCTCCTTGGCTTCCCAGTCTCTTGCTGCAAAATGAAATGCTGCCTTTTTTTTTTTTTAAACAAATAGATCTTTTCATTTTATCTTTGATCTCCTTTATATATAGGCCTAGTGATGGCATTGTTTAGACAAAAGGTGTATGCTTCTTAATGACCTTTGGGGGTATAGTTTCAAATTGTTTTCCATGATGGCTATACCAATTCACAGATCTACCAACAACTGTCTTCCCACAGCTTCTACAATCATTATGGAACCCACCCTTATAATTTCCTGCTATAACAAGGGTTATATCTTGGCTAGGATATCTTCTCTGTATGAAGGATTATTTATCTCTTTGCAAAAGAAAAAAAGATTTGTCAAATTGGTCACATTTCTATTTTATGGTTGCTAAAATTAGCATCAGTTTGAATAAATACATCATTGCTAAAAATACTATTAAAATTTCTATATATGAAACCTCTTTTAAATTTTTACCTTTTAAAAAGTGTTTACTTTTTAAAAAAATAGTCTGCTGATGATTTGTCTCCTCTATTTCAGGCTTGCTAAAGTACAAGAAAATACAATTGCTTCTTTAAGAAGTGCAGCTAGTCATGTATGTAAAATTTTTTCCCCTTAAATAACTTGTAACTATTGGGATAGAGTAAATGATATATAAATTTTTCAGTAATCGTTGAGTCAAAAAGAAATCTGTAGGAATTGCTTTATGAGTCAGTTTATCTTGTAAATGTTTATCAGAATGTGTGCTTCTGAAAATTTTGGGCAAATTATCTCTCTTGAGTGTTTCTTCTTCTGTAAAATTACTATAATAATTCCATCATTGACCTGCAGGATTGTTTTGAACAAAGCCCCAAACTTTAGATATGCTTTGGAAATTGAGTAGTTATTGTTATTCATCAAGTGAGGAATATTTAGAATTGAACTTCTTTTTTCAACTGAAAGGATTGCCGGGTTTTTTTTGTTTTTGCTAATAACCAAATGAAGCATCTCTAGAATTCCATTGTTTTTAAATGGCCCCATTTTGTCAGGAGTGCCAAGAATGATTTGAAATCTTAGTTGTGCCTGAAGTTGTTTATCAGGTTTTACTGAGGTGTATATCTTTAAAACATGCTTTGCCACAATAATTTTAGTTGGAATTTATTCCTTGCTAAGGAATTCAGTAGTTATGTGTAAACGATTTTACATTTTTATTGTTCAGTCATTTCAGTTGTGCTAGACTCTTGGTGACCCCATTTGAGGTTTTCTTGGCAAAGATACAGGAGTGGTTTGACATTCTTTCTCAAGCTCATTTTATAGACGAGGAAGCTGAGACATAGAGGGTTAAGTGACTTCCTAGGCCTAGTTTGAACTCAGGAAGATGAGTCTTCCTGATTTTATCCTCTGCAGCATTTAGCATGTATTATCAACATTTTCTAATTTTATTGCTTTTTATAAATACAAGTTATAGTCTTGTGCATTTTACCCTTAAGTTAATGTTTTAGGTGTAAATAAGTTATCTTTGTAAAGTATTCATTATATTGATAAAATGATTTAAAAGAACACAAAATCGAAGTAAAACATCTTACTAAAGTTCACCTTAGTGCCAACCCTAGAAATATTTTTCTTTTTATTACCTCTTGATAAAAGCATCCCTTGGAGCTCTAAGACATTACCGAGGCAGCCTGATTTTTCCCAAAAGAAAAATAAAACCAATACCATCCATAATATTTTGAAATTAAGTAGAATCAAGCCAGTGTATTGTCTTGTTCCTGTAGAAAATGTTCTTTTACATATAATTTTATGAAATATAGTCTTTGAAGGAACTGGTAAATCTTTGATTGGAGATTATATAAAATTGGATCTTCCATTTTGGTTTTTTGTAATGTATTATGAAGAACTTTAATGCTAAGTTGAAGAATATTGGAAAAGCCCAAATATTTTGCACACATTTACCTGTCAGTATTATGGTTTTTCTTTATTGATGTTCTTAATGATTGTGTTATAGAATGCACCTACTTACTACCTATTAAAATATGTAAACTAGTCTGATAGAGATGAGAGATGAAACTTTTTCAAATATGAGTCAGCTTGTATTTTTGAATAAAAGGAGAAATGCTTTGAGGAAAATAATAAGTCTCTACCCTCACTTTTCACTTCGAGAGGTTAAAGCTTTACTTATAATGAAATCTTCCTAGTAAGATATCCTTACCCTTTTACCTGTGATTGGCATCAGCCTTTTCCATTAAAGAGAAAATAATTTTCATAAGTGAAAAGTTTTATTCTTCTAGTCATAATCATCATAATGGATAGCATCTATTATGTTTCTCCACCATTGATTAGAGGAATTCTTATAATGACTGAAGGAAGGGATGGGGGAGAATGACTTAGAAGAATATTACTGGCGACTTCTGCTGACAAGCACCCTAGCACTCTCTTCTTTTTGTCACTTAGGATATAGTTCCGTGTGCTGTTCTTACTTGAACTTAGACTAAGGCACCACATTTCTTTCTATGTCCTCTTTCCCTACCTCCAGTGCCACTTTATAGGCACTGAAATGTGATGATCTACACAAAATGGGTTGTGATCTGTACCTGTGAAGGGAGCATCCACATTGAAATCATGATTCTGTCAAAATGGCATTGCATTGGGAATTATTTTAAAACATTCTTGGACAGTTATGTTTTGATTCAGGAATACTCTTGATTAGTAGGAATGTGTTGACTGGCTGAATTTTGTTGTGTATTAGCATGTTTTAAGTTTATTACATTCTTTGTTAAATTAAGCAAGGTAATGTCTACAGGAGAGTAAGTATGATGCTTGGTAGATAAGATTAGACTTGAACAAAGTTTAACTTACTAGAATTACAAAAACAGAACTCAGAAAAAAATTTATCTGACCATAGAGCAAAACTTTTAGGAGATTTTCTCATTCATAGTGTCATTATTTGCTCCACTTAAATTTGTGTTTGCTTTAGTTTAGCATTAGTCTAAAATGCGACTGCATTTCCTTTAAACCATTAAAATAAGAGGCATTAATAATTTGCATGAGTTAAAACCATCAGTTTTACTAAGCAGAAACTAAATTCAGTATTATGTTTTTAATTTGATCATTAGCTTTCTTTTTGTGTGTGTGTAGTCTAGCCCTGTGGTTTCTTCAGTGTGGAGAAACTCTTTATGTAGAAACTCACTCCAATGATGTAAATTAGCAACCTGTCTAAAATTTATAGTCTTAGAGAGATTCATGGTGTGTGTCAAAGACAGTATGTGAAACCTGATCTTTGCTTCACTATTTCATATTATGCATCATTGATTACCTAGTTAGGAAAAACATTTGTGTTGTTATATGGCATGAAGTGTTTTTTTTTTTTTAAGGATTGTTATAGTTCTTAAGTTTTAATAATAATAGCAAGGTTGTTCATAGAGCTTTGTCAGTAATAGTAATTCTGGATGGTAGTTGCCTATGTCAAAATTATGCAACAAATTTGTAAATATTAACTAAATCATATGCTAATTTTTCATGTATCCTATTGCATAATTTTTAAGGTTTCTCAGAGCCCCATAATATTTGCCTTAATACTTAATCACTTCTTTTTTTTTAGGGTGCAGCTTATGTAGAATTTGATGTTCATCTTTCAAAGGATTTTGTACCTGTTGTATATCATGATCTCACTTGTTGCTTGACTATGAAAAAGGTATGCTAAGAATGTTTTATTAAAGTAATTAAGAATCAGTGAATCGTCCTTTCATAAAAGTTAGCTTTTCAGAAGAGTTTAGTGAATTTCCTAATGAAGTATTTTCTTCTCAAATGCCAGTTGTATAGTATTTTCCAGGTACTTAACTTAAATTCTTTTTCATTTTATTTTCTTCTTTGAACGTTTTATGTTGGAGGTAAGCATTGATGCTAATACCAAACAGTACACTGAGACAGTGAGGACAAAGTGTAGGAGAAAGAAAGATGGACTCTCCTTCCTTCCCTCCAGGTTCAAATTCAGAGTTCAAGTTCTATTTCTAACATATGGCTGTATGACCCTAGGCAAGTCACTTAATCTGTTAGTGTTCTGGAAATATCTTAGATGCTTATAGTTTCAGTGAAGGTGCTGATCTACGTTGGTAGAGGGTGTTTCCTCACCCAAAAGTTTCCTGCAGCAATAAAATCATAGATCCAGTTCCTACCACTGTATTAAAGAAGCAACTTGTCATAATAGAGAGCTGACCTCAGAGTCTAGCAGACTTGAGTAGAAGTCTTTGCTTTGATTTATACTAGATATGTATGGTCATGAGCAAGCCATTTAACTATTGCATTTTCTTTATTTGTAAATTAAGGGCTTTGGACTAGATGATCTATAAACTCCCTTCCAGCTCTTAAGTTGATGAGATTAAAGAGGATTACTGAATCAAACTGACCAATTTGGAAAGCCTTCACAAAGGAAATTAACTAGGGATTAGAATAGTTTCTAGGATGTTGGTTACGTTGGTAGTATGTAGTACTGCTTTAGCCCTTTTTCCTGTAGAGAAGGAACGGAGCCCTATGCCTCACTCCCACACAATTATGGTTAGAGAGACCCAAGAAAATAAATTTGTCTCAGGAGAAGAGTGGGTGGTCAGTCTGCTAGACTTTATTAATCACTCCTGATGTGCTAGGCACTATGCTAAGCATTAGGCCTACAATGAAAGGCAAAAAGAAAAGTAGGAGCTCCTCCACCTATATCATTCTAGTCCCACTTTATTCTTTATCTGCAGCATTTTTCTAAGTTGTTGCTGATAGAACAGATATAAATGCTGTTGATCTAGCTACACAATAAGAATTATTCAATGACTTGCTTTTCCTGTGCAATTGATTAGGCAAACCAAACTCTTTAGTGATTAGGAATCTGATATGGAAGACTTTAGTATCCTGGGATTTGATGTATTCCATCCAATGTCATCTATAAACAAGAACATAGAGAAGATAGCACCATTAATAGGAAGTCTTCCTTTTGGTCTCTGCTCTGAACATCTTTCGCAGTGGTGGAATATACCATTGCAAGCACTTATAACACTGATTTATACTTTATGGTAGTAATTTATGAATAATAATTAATAAGGATCATGGAATAATAAAATTCTCATTCTAAGAAACATGTTTGATTTTTGACCTGGGAGAGAACCCATTTCAGTTCAATTCAACAAGCATGTGTGCTAGGCACTGAGCATACAAATAAAGGGAAAAGACAGTCTTTGTGTTTAATGTGTGCTTACTTTGTGCTTTGAGCTTACATTCTAATGGGGGAGATAATATTCAAGCAACCAAGTACAAACGAGATATAAAGGATAAATTGGGGGTGGTCCCATAAGAAATTCATTAACATTAAAGAGGATTGGGAAAGGTTGCTTGTAGAAGGAATTTTATCTGAAATTTAAGGGAAATCAAGGAAGCCTGGAGGTAGAGATGAGGAAGGAGAGAATTTCAGGCTTTCAGGACAGCCAGTGAAAATGCAAGGAGTCCAGAGGGTGGAGTGTTTTGTGCAAAAAACAGCTAGGAAATCAGATTCGAAGCATGTGAGAGGGAGTAAGGTATAACTAATACTGAGTGGTAAAAAGGACTAGGTTGTGAAGGGCTTTAAAAGCCAAATAGGATTTTGTGTGTGAACCTAGAGACAATAGAGAGTTGCTGGAGTTTACTGAAGTAGGACAGTGACATGGTCAGACTTAACCCTTTAGGAAAAAAGGAGGAGTGAAGGAAGAAAAGATTTATTAAGAGCCTATTCTGTGCCCAGCACTTTACAGATACTATCTCATTTGAGCCTTATAACAACCCTGGGAAGTAGTTGCTATTATTATCCCCATTTTACAGTTGAGGTAACTGAGGCAGAGGTCTTTCTGAATATAGGTTCTGTACTCTTTAGCCAATGTGCTTCCTAACTGCCTCCAGGATCACTTTGATAGCTGATCAAAGGATGGACTAGACTGAGGAGAAACTTGAGGCAGAGAGGTCAACCAGCAAGCAATAGCTGGCCTATGAAGTGATAAAAGTCTGTGCCAGGATTGTGGCAGTGTCAGAAGAAAGAAGTCTATAAGAGATCAAAAGATTGGATATGGGGGCAGAGTGAAAGTGAGGGGTAAGAATGACTCCTAGGTTGCAACTCTGGGTGACTGAGGTGATGTGGTACTGCAGCAGCACTTCTTAAATTGTGGGTTGCAAGTGGACAAAGTTTAAGAAGTGCTGCTCTACAGTAATAGGGAAGTTAAGTTAGGAAGAAGCAGAGGCTTTTGGGGGGAAAAGATAATACGTTCAGTTTTAAACATGTTGAGTATAAATTGTTGATGGTATATTCAGTTCAAGATGCCCAATTGGAAATTGGAGACTGGAAGTCAGAAAAGTGGTTAGGGATGGATAAATATGACTAGTCATCATTTTTACAGAGATGATAATTGAATTGATGGGAGCCTTATGAGATTACCAAGAGAAATTGTGTAAAGGAAGAAGAGAAGGCATGGGATAGAGCCCTGGAGAATACTGACTATTACTGGATATGACCTAGATGAAGATCCAGCAAAGGAGACTGATAAAGGTGTGGTCAGATAGGTAGCAGAACCAGGAGATAATAGTGCCACAGAAACTTAGAAAAGAGTATCAGGGTAAAGAAGTGCAGCAGTGTCAAAAGGTCAGAAAGGATGAGGATTGGGGAAGAAAAGGCCATTAGATTTGGAAATTCATAGATCATTGGTAACTTTGAAGAGAATTTTTGGTTGAATGATGAACTCAGAAGCCATATTGCAGAGACTTAAGAGGAAAGAAAGTTGAGGCAATGCTTGTAGATAGCCTTTCCAAGGAGTTTGGCCATGAGAGAAATAGAATAATAGTTAATGGGTATGGACAGATCAGATGAAGGTTTTTTGATGATGGAGGAGATATGGAAATATTTTTAGTCAGTTGGAAAAGCAGCCCAGGTACACAGACATTGAAGATGAGTGAGAGAGTGGGGATGATAGAGGGGCAGTTTGCTGAAAAAGATGGGATGGAACAAGATCTCTTATGTTGGTAGAAATGTTTGCCTTAGTTGGGAGAAGGGCTACCAGGGCTTCATGTAAAACAGGAATGAAGGAGGAAATAGTAGCAAAGACATCTGAATGATGTGAAATGAGAAGGGCAGAAGAGGAAACTCTTGGTGAATTACCTCAATTTTTTAAGTGAAATATTGGTCAAGGTTCTCAGGTGAGAGTGTGGAGTATGGGTTACCATGAGAAGTTTGAAGAAGAATAAGAAGGCTTGGAAAAACCACAGTGATGAGTGGTATAGTGAGTTAGAGAAGTATAAAAGGATTGCCTTGCTACTGTCAGGGCCCATTTGAGAATGTAACACAAATCTGTAGTGGACCTAGTCAGAATAGTTTCGTGATTTTTCCAGTGTAATTCAGCAGTGTGTGAACAGGAATGAAGGTAAGGAATGGTGAAAGTAATCGAAGGCTAGGCATAGTGGAACCAGATTGGCAATAGAATAAGGGGGCAAGGAGCTGGTAAGAAGTGCCGATTTGAACCGTTTCACTAAGGGAAGTGGGGAGAGTGTAGCCAGTGCAGGGATGATGCCTGGGAAAGAACTGAGGGATGGAGGGATTAGAGCTCGTAATAAGAACAAAGAACAGTGTTAGGGATTGTGAGACAGAGGATAAGGTGAAATGACAAAAGATTATGGCCATGTAAAGGAATTTCAGAGTTTGTGAACTTTAAAGTGGAAGCACATGACAATCCCTTTGTGTAGCTGAGGGTCTTGGAAGAGTAGGTCATGGGAAATGGGTAAGTTGAGGAACACAGAAGTTAGTTTGTTTGAGGGATTGTTAACACATGTTGAAATCCCCTAGTATAAGGGCAAGAGTTGTGAAGGAGAGAGCTAGGCATTAAACTCATTGAGGAAGCAAGGAAAATGTCTTTGAAGTTAGTGGATACCTACCAAAATCTTGAATAGATGAGAGTATAGATTGAATGAACTTTAAAGGAGTAGAGATTATTAATTGATGGTTGTAGGAGAGTGGATGTGGCAGTGGGAGCAAGGAGTATTGACTCTTAACAGTATGATCAGTCATTCAGGGGATATTAGTGAAAATGCAACAAGTTCTGGAAAGGCTCACCAGGAATGCCAGATCGTCAGGAAGGAGCTAGGTGTTGGTGTAAGGTTATGGAAAGAGTGAGAAAGGCAGTTAGGTTGTGCAGTGGATTCAGTGTTGGACCTAGAATTGTGGAAAACCTGTATTGATATCCAGGCTCAGACACTTACTAGCTCTGTGACCCTAGGCAAGTCATTTAACCTCTGTCTGCCTTAGTTTCCTCAACTGTAAAATGAGGATAATTATAACATTTACCTCACAGCATTATTGTGAAGATCAGTAAAATATTTATAAAGTGCTTACTTAGCACAATGCCTGGTACATAATAGGTACTTAATAATGTCCCCTCCCTTCCCCTTCACTTGCCTTTTATTTCATAAAGCGATAAGTTGTGAAATAACAGTCTCCAAAGAATTAAAGTAGTTGTATAAAGACACATGCTGGGCATGAATAGACAGCAGGGAAAGTAACATAAAGGATGTGATCAGAGAGATAAGTAACCAGAAAAGAAAATCGGTCAGTCAGTGTAGTAAGAGGGAGGGGAAAAAAGATTAACAATAATGTAAAGTGATCCAAAGGAATGCCCCAAGCACATTAGGTGAATCTCTTGTGAAGGTTTTATGGGAGGACATGGAGAAGAGTTAGAGAAGATGAGAAGGTGTGGAATTATAATTTGCAATGCTTGGAAGGAATACCCACAGCAATGAAATAGATCACAGGACCATCAAAGTATCAGAATGGTAAAGGGGTCAACTCTAGACTAAGTGCTGTTCCCTGAATTTACGTTTACCTGTTTTTTTAAGAAATCTTAAAAATGTGCCCCATTAAAGCTTTATTTTAAAGCATGTTTTATTGTACTCTGGCAGTGATTCTGGCTTCTTAAAGCTTATCAATCAGTTATCAAATGTTAAACACCTACAATGTGCCCATCATGGCTACAGAGAAAAAAAAATCAAACAGTCCCTGCCCTTGAGGAGAGGAGATAAAATATATGTATAGATATATATCTATAGACATATAGATATATATCTAAAGATATATATAATAAATAGGAAGTAACCTTTTGAGAGGAGAATTATTAGCACCTTTTTTAGCAAGAAACTTTGTTTACAGACCTAGTAATGAATTTTCTGTCTTGCAAAATTTAGAAAACTTTGATGAAGACTATTATTGTAGTAATAAATAAATGATAAATGGGAAGAGCTGCCTGCACCATTTATTTCCTCTTTTCCATATGGGCTAACATCCTTGTTTTTCACAATTTTTTTAATGTGATATACTTGGAATAATAGAATTTGTTCACAACTTGGAATACATTCAGTGGAGCTTAATAATATTTCTAATTTTTTTTAAAAGAAATTTGATCACGAGCCAACAGAACTGTTTGAAATTCCAGTGAAAGAATTAACTTTTGAACAACTCCAGCTGTTGAAGGTAATAAAAATTTTAATTTTTCTTTAATCTTAGAAGTTCCTTTATACATATGAAGAATCCAGTTAATCTACTATCAAATATTAGTAAAATGTGCTTCATATTTCTATTATTAGGAAGAAATTTCATAGTATTAAGAATTTGAAATGAATAAGACCTCAGAGGCCACTGAATCAAATAATAGAAATGAGAATCCCTTTAATGATATCCCTAACAAGAGAGGAATCCAGTACTTTACAAGGGGGCCTATTCAACTTGTGGTTAGTTCTAATAGATAATAGATCTTTTCTTAAAATAAGCCTAATTTTCTTTTGTACAACTTTGACTTATTGCCCCTGGTTGTGTCTTTAGTGTTCAAACAGAGCCAGCCTAATTGACACCTCTTGAAATATTTGAAAACAGTATTTGGTAGTTTTGATGCCCTCCACCATCCCGGTTGTCCATAGGATTCTCTCCAGTTTATAACTGTCTCCTAACATCATTACTGAGAGTGGAACAAAATTTCCGTATGTGGTCTAACCAAGCAGAGTAATAAATAATGTGACTGTCAGTTTCCTAGTTCTGGACACTCTGTCTCTCAGTGCACCTTAAGATTTCATTAGCTTTCTTGGCCACTGTATCTTGTTGACTTAATATGCTTTTAGGACTAAACTTCATGACATAGTGTACTGTGGGCAAGAATCCCTCAGAAGAAAATGGAATAGCCCTCATAGTCAATAAAAGGGTGAGAAAAGTAGTACAGGGGTATTATCTCAAAAAAGATACATTGATATCTGGGCAAACCATTCAGCATTACAGTAATAATAGCTATGCTCCAACCACTGATGCTGAAAGAGGCCAAAGCTGATCAGTTATATGAAGAACCTACATCATCTTTCAGAAATCACACGTATGCGTGCACACACAAAGTCACATTTATCATAGGGGATTGTACACTAAAGTAGGAAATCAGAAGATAATTGGGATAACAAGTAAGTTTGGCGTTGGAGTACAAAATGAATCTGGGCAGAGACTAAGAGAGTTTTGCCAAGATAATTAGCTGGTCATAGCTCACTTTTTCAACAACCAAAAAATGATTCTACATGTGGACCTCACGAGCTAGTTAATGTCAGTATCAGGCTGATATACTTTGTAGCCAAACAGAGAAGCTCTATGCAGTCAGTTAAAAACAAGACCTGGAGCTGACTATGGCTCAGCTTCTTATTTCAAAATTCAGACTTGAATTGGTAAAAGTAGGAAAAACCATCACACTGTATAGGTATGACCTAAATAATATCCCTTATGAAGTGGAAGTGATGAATAGGTTTAGGGGATTAGATCTGGATTGAATGCCTGAAGAGCTATGGCTAGAGGTTTGGAATATTGTTTAGGAAACAGCAACAGAAATGATCCTAAATAAGAAGAGCAAGAGCAAAATGGCTGTGTGATGATTCTTTACAAATAGCTGAGGAAAGAAGAAAGGGAAAGAGAATGATAGATTTAACTGAATGCAGAATTTCAGAGAATAGCAAGGAGAGAGAAGGTTTTCTTAAATGAGCAATGCAAAGAAAAAGAAGAAAACAAAAAAATGGGAAAGGCAAAGAGATCTCTTTAAGAAAAGTAGAGATAATGAGAACATTTCATGCAAAAATAGGCATGATAAAATACAAAAGTGGTAGGGGCTTAACACAAGTTGAATAGATTAAGAAGAGGTGGCAAGAATATACAGAAACTATACAACAAAGATCATAGCATCAGTGATAACTACTATGGTGTGGTTACTGATCTAGAGCCAGGCATCCTGGAGAATGAAGTCAAATGGGCCTTAGGAAGCATTGCTAACATTGAGGCTAGTGGAGGTGGTGGCATTCCAGCTGAGCTATTCAAAATTCTAAACGGTGATGTTGTTTAAATGCTGTATGCCAGCAAGTTTGGAAAACTTAACAGTGGCCACATGATTGGAAAAGATCAATTTACACATTCTAGTCCTAAGGAACGAATTTCAAGGAATGGTCAAATAAGCAAACAGTTGTATTCATTTCACGTGCCCAAAAGGTTATGCTTAAGATTCTGCAAGCTAGTCTTCAGCAATATGTGAACTGAGAATTACCAGAAGTGCAGGCTGGTTTTCAGAGAGGCAGAGGAATTAGAGACCAAATTACTAACATTTGCTGGATTGTGGAGTAATCAAGGAAGTTCCAGAAAAACATTTCATTCTCCTTCATTGACAGTGCTTTTTGTGAATCACAACAAAATGTGGCAAGTCCTCAAAAAAATGAGAGTACCAGATCATCTTGCTTGTCTCCTTAAGAACCTTTATGTGGTTCAAGAAGCAACAGTTAGGACCAAACCTGGAATGACTGATTGGTTAAAGATTGGAAAAGAAGTATGACAAGGCTGTATAGTGTCACTTCATTTATTTAATTTACGTGGAGAGTACATCATGCAAAATAGCAGGCTGGATGAATTAAAAGCCAGAATTAAGATTTCTGGGAGGAATATCAATAATCTCAGATATGCAGATGATGCCACTCGGATGGCAGTAAGTGAAGAGGAATTAAGGAGCCTCTTAATGAGGGTGAAAGAAGCAACTGTACTTGAAATTTAACATAAAAAAACTAAGGTCATGGCAACTGGTCACATTACTACTTGGCAAATAGAAGGAGAAGAAACAGGCAGTGTTAGATTTTATATTCTTGGGCTCAAAGAAAATTACAGACAGCAACTGCAGCCATGAAATTTAAAAAAGCTTGTTCCTTGGAATGAAAGCTATGGCAAATCTGGCAGCATACTAAAAAGCAGAGACATCACCTTGCTGACAGGTCCACGTAGTCAAAGCCATAGCTTTTCCAGTAGTAATGCATGGCTGTGAGAGTTGGATTACCAGAAGAGTTCTGCAGAATTGATGCTTTTGAATTGTGGTGCTTGAGAAGACTTTTGAGAGTCCCATGGACAAGGAAATCAAATCAGTCAATACTTAAAGAAATTAATTCATTGGAAGAGTGAATGCTAAAGCTGAAGCTCAGATACTTTGGCCCCATAATGAGAAGACAGAGCTCATTGGAAAAGACCTTGATATTGGGAAAGATTGAAGGCAAAAGGAGAAGGGGACAGCAGAAGATGAAATGAAGAAATAGTGTCATAGAAGCAATGAACATGAGCTTGGACAGACTTCGGCAGACAGTAGAGGATAAAAGGGCCTGATGCATTATGATCTGTGCCATCATGAAGAGTTGGACACAACTGAACAACAACATAATTCCCATTGTATTCCTTCTCCTTTTCAATAGCAAAAAGACATCCATATAATAAAGAATAAAAAGGAGGAAAGTTCAGCAAAATTAGCTAACATATCATAAAAGTCATATTTCAAAGATGAGTACATTGATCATATCTGCCAATTCTTTTCGTACATGAGGATGCGTCAGTTAGTCTGGGCTTATTGACTTTAATTCATGTAGTACATAGGTGGAAGATGGTGGGATAACAGGAAACAGTGCATTGAGGAGCTACTCCCCAAAACTTCTCTAAACATATCTAGAAAACACATCAGACCAAAATCTTGATGGGGAAATCCAAGAAAAAGAGTGCGTCATTTTTCCAGCCCAGTTTGTATGCATAGCAAGACCAACAGAGAGGTTTGCAGATACTGTTTACTGGGGCAGGGACTAGTATAGAGCATTCCATTTTGGAAAGCACATCAGTATGCAAGGAGAGGCTGTAAACTGGGACAAGGAGTCCCAACTTATATGGGTTTCCCCCACACTCATGCCAGGGCGCCATGATGGACAGATGTGAACTGGCAGTATTGTTGCCCACTGTCCAGTTCCAGATCACAAATCCTGAGCAAATTGACAAGGAGAACTATGCCTACATGTGTGTGTTTTTATAACTGCCCCACCTCCCCCCACCTGTAGTCTCAGGCCCTTGGTGGTATACTGAGAAAGGGGCAAGTTCTCAAGGCAGCAGCAATGTAGCTCAGCTTTCATGAGCAAAGAAAAGTACCATTTCCAGCCTCCATTTCAGTCTGAAGCCTGCAGAGGAATAACCAGAATAGGAATCTGAGACCTTAGGGGAGCCTGTAGTTCTGTAACTGAACCTGTAGACCTTTCCAGCTGGCTGGCAGTGTCTGAGTTGAGCAGCGGGTCGCTGTTGCTTAATTTCAGACTCAGGTTCAGAACTGGCAGACCAAGGGGGCAGCAATTAGATTTTGCCCTATGGAATCACTGAAAGATTGCAGATCACTATGGGATCACTAAAAGATTGCAGGTTCTAAGCTTGAGCTGCCCCAGAGATCCTAGAACAACACAACACTCAAGCCTCCAAAAAAGCAGCAACAGTACCAAAACAGACCTTCATTACAGAAGTGCACAGATCTTGGCCCTAGCATTAAGTACAAAGTCAGGAAGTAGACTAAAAGGATGAGCAAGCAAAAAGAAAATCCCATCATAAAAATCTCTTATGATTACTGGGATGTTCAAGACACAAACCCAGAAGAGAACATTCCAAAACATCCACAAAATTTTAAAGAAAAACACAATTTGGGTACAAACTCAACTAGAATTCCTGGAATAGATGAAGCACTTAAAACTGTTTTGTCAGTGAAATGAGAAAGTGTGTTTATTATATTGATATATGGAAATGAATATGATATAAAAGATAAGTCAGTTCATAAATATGTAAACATATATTTATACGTGTGAACATATAGGTATACGTATTTACACATATATGTACACATGGGCCATCTCCAGTTGTCCTGCTCTGTATCTTGCCACTGAACCCAGATGACTTCAGAGGAGAAAGTGACTTTGCACAGCCCTCCCCCACTTAAATCCAATTCACTTTCAAGTTATGGCATCACCTTCCTGATGTCATAGTCCATAATCTTCTTTGAGAACCGTGGACAAACAACAACATATATATGTATACATGTATTTACAGATAATGTTGGTGAGCTCCTGGTACATTCACATCAATCTTTTTAGATTACTCCCAATTTTCTTATCAGAATTAATTCTCTGTGTCTTCAGAATTTCCTTCTCAATATCTTCCCATTCCTCCAGGGCTGACCCTTACTGCATTTCAGCCCATGAAATCCCAACTATCCTTTTCTGGACCTTTTTGAAATCTTCCTCCGTTCCCTAGGATATGTGTTAGAATTCTTGGGTTTCTTCTCCTTTATCACAGTCTCTAAGAGGGAGGAGCCACTATGTCCTCTCAGTGTTTGTAACATTTGTACTTCAACAACTAGTTCCTTGAAGTAGTAAGAATTACATTTGGTTAAAATTTCCTGTCATTCATTCCACTACTTTTTGAATGATGAAATCATTATTTAGGCAAGTCAGATTATTACCTGTACTGTTTTTGGCACAAGTATTCCAGTAAATATCTGGGTAATTCAAATTTTCCTCTTACTGCTAGAACCACACTTTTGAAATGTTTCCTGAGCTTATATTTTTCTCTCCAGGTATAGCATATCCTAGTGCCAATATTGCTTCGAATTTTTGCTGATTTATCAATTTAATTTCTTGTTCAGTTCTCCTAATGTCTAGCATTTGTGAAATGGCTAGCTGGAATTAAGATCCCTTTCACTTTTAACATTCTGTGATTCCTTGCACCATACATGTCACACAGTGAAGCCAACATCACTTAATAGAATGTTGCCCTCATAACTTTAGTTTGAGAAATATGTAGCTCCAACCAAGTGAGCCAAACCGTGAATGTTTCTTTTTCAGTAATTACTTTTGCTTTCTCTGAGCTTATCATACTATCATTCAGAGAGCTTAACTATTTACATATTTGTTTATGGCATGAAAATGTGTTATGTTAGTGTGCAATGTAATTTTTTAGTATATGCTTACCTTCTAAATTACTTTTCTGAAAGACCTAATGTTATAAGCCATTTTACAGATTAGACTGATGCTCATTCAATGCTATCTTGCACTAACATTTATAATCAAGGGACAGGGTCTTTGGTTCTGTTTTTTTTTTTTTTTGCTATTGTATTTGTTAACATTATTTGTAGAATGTATGATTTATTAGAGCTCTTCCTTAAATTGATTGTTTTAAATATTGTACATTGAATTATGCCAAATTTTGCAAGCGTCTATGACTTTCTTCTTTTTCTGATTTCTGTTTCATCTCTTAATTATATCATTATATAGCATTATCATATGGAGGTTGAGACTTTTAAAAATAACTAATTTTTCTTTTGTATTTTCCAGCTGTCTCATGTAACTGCACTAAAATCAAAAGACTGCTTAAATGGTATGTAGCAGCATTGAAAAATCATTTATTTCAAATTAACATTTATATTTTATTTCTTTACTTCCAGTTTGAATTAGTATATTTTAAACTTGATTCTTAAAGATAGAATTTTACATTCTTTATGTATCAATCAATATACTACTGGCAAGCCCAGGCATACATTTAATGAGGAACAAACCTTAACCGTTTCACAGAATCATAGAATATTAGATTTTGAAACACTGCTCTCTTCTTGTTCTCCTTCTACCTATATGATTGCTTCTTCTCAGTCTTCTTTGCTGGATCTTCATCCAGGTTATGCCCGTTAACTATGGTTATCCCACAGGAATATGTTCCAGGCCAGGGGTAGGGAACCTATGGCCTCCAGGCCACAAGTGGCCCTTTAAGTCCTCAAGTGTAGCCCTTTGATTGAATCTAAACTTCACAGAACAAATCCCCTTAATAAAAGGATTTGTCCTGTAAAATTTGGACTCAGTCAGAAGGCTGTACCCAGGGACCTAGAAGGCCACATGTGGCCTCAAGGCTGCAGATTCACCACCTCTGTCTTAGGCCCTCTTCTCTTCTCCCTCTCTACTACTTTCCTTGGAGATCTTATCAGCTCCTGAGTATCTCATAGAGATCTTAAATTCAACATGAACAAAACTGAGCTCATTATCTCCTTGCCCCTTGCCCCCCTTTCCTGTTACTGTTGAGGGTACTGCCATCTTCCCAGTCACCCAGACATAGAACTTTGGTGTCACCATTGACTTCTCACTCTTTTTTACTACCCTCCCGATATCTAATCAGTTGCTACAACCTGTCAGTTTTACATTTGTAACATCTCTCATAAAAGCTGCCTCCTTTCCTCTGACACTGCCATCAACCTGGAGCAGGCCTTTATCACTTTACACTTATAGTATTGCTGTAGCCTGCTGGTTGGTCTGCCTGCTACAAGTCTCTCCTGACTGGACCTCTTTTCAGTTGTCAAAATTATCTTCCCAAAATGACAGTCTGACCACATCACCCCTACTCAGTAAACTTCAGTGGCTCCCTCTGACCTTAAGATGAAATATAGAAAGATGGTGGCTGAAAAGCAGGGACTTGCATGAGCTCCCCACCAGGTCCCTCCAAAAAACTATAAAAAATGGCACTGAAAAAATTCTAGAACTGCAGAACCCACAAAATAGCAGAGGGAATCAGGGATCTAGCCCAGGACAGCCTAGATGGTCGCTGGATGAGGCCTATCACGCTCGGAGCAGAGGGGAGTGGAGATCAGCGTGGGTGGTGGCAGGACCAACCAGACCAGCAGCAGGCTGGAACAGGCCCTAGCTCCTTGAATCAGTGAGCTGTGGCAGTTACCAGACTTCTTAACCCACAAACATCAAAGACAACAGAGAAGGTTAGTGGGAAAAGCTGCAGGGGATAGAGTTCACGGTTCAGCCACTGCCCCAGGGGCAGCGGGGGAGGTGCAGCTACAGAACTACAGCTGCAGTTACTTCCGGCCCCAGGCCCACCTGGTGGGAGGAATTAAGTGGCTGATCAGAGCAGGAGTGCAGATCCTGCTGAAGATTTGTGTCAGGTCTGGGTTGGTGGTTCTTGAGGAAGGAGGAGTGCTGGTGTGGCAGAGCTGGCTGTATAGAAATAGCTCTGAAATCAACAGTGCATGCCCTTAAGCTTGGAACAAAGTACTCTTTGCTCTATAAGCAGTCATACCCTGACGAAAAACTCCAAGGGTCAAGTAAGTTGGCTGGGAACATGGCCAGGCAGCAAAAATGCACTCAGATTCAGTCTCAGACTTTGGATTCTTTCTTTGGTGACAAAGAAGACCAAAACACACAGCCTAAAGAAGTCAACAAAGTGCAAGAGCCTACACCAAAAGCCTCCAAGAAAAACATGAACTGGTCTCAGGCCATGGAAGAGCTCAAAAAGGATTTGAAAAAGCAAGTTAGAGAAGTAGAGAAAAAATTGGGAAGAGAAATGAGAAGGATGCGAGAAAACCATGAAAAACAAGTCAATAACTTACTAAAAGAGACCCAAAAAAATACTGAAAAAAATATTGAAGAAAACAACACTTTAAAAAATAGACTAACTCAAATGGCAAAAGAGCTCCAAAAAGCCAATGAGGAGAAGAATGCCTTGAAAGGCAGAATTAGCCAAATGGAAAAGGAGGTCCAAAAGGCCACTGAAGAAAATACTACCTTAAAAATGAGATTGGAACAAGTGGAAGCTAGTGACTTTATGAGAAATCAAGATATTATAAAACAGAACCAAAGGAATGAAAAAGTGAAAGACAATGTGAAATATCTCACTGGAAAAACCACTGACCTAGAAAATAGATCCAAGAGAGATAATTTAAAAATTATTGAACTACCTGAAAGCCATGATCAAAAAAAGAGCCTAGATATCATCTTTCAAGAAATTATCAAGGAGAACTGCCCTGATATTCTAGAGCCAGAGGGTAAAATAGAAAATGAGAGATCCACCGATCACCTCCTCAAGTAGATCCCAAAAAGAAAACTCCTAGGAACATTATCGCCAAATTCCAGAGCTCCCAGGTCAAGGAGAAAATACTACAAGCAGCCAGAAAGAAACAATTTGAGTATTGTGGAAAAATAATCAGGATAACACAGGATCTGGCAGCTTCCACATTAAGGGACCAAAGGGCTTGGAATACAATATTCAGGAGGTCAGTGGAGCTAGGATTAAAACCAAGAATCATCTGCCTAGCAAAACTAAGTATCATGCTCCAAGGCAAAATACGGGCTTTCAATAAAATAGAGGACTTTTAAGCTTTCTCAGTGAAAAGACCAGAGCTGAATAGAAAATTTGACTTTCAAACACAGGAATCAAGAGAAGCATGAAAAGGTAAACAAGAAAGAGAAACCATAAGGGACTTACTAAAGTTGAACTGTTTTGTTTACATTCCTACATGGAAAGATGATCTGTATGATTCATGAGACCTCAGTATCATAGTAGGTGAAAGGAATATGCATATATATATATATATATATATTTGTGTATACATATATGTACATATGTGTGTGTCTATGTATGTATATATGTAGGTGTGTGTATATATATATATATATATATATATATATATATATATATATATATATATATACGTGTGTATGTATGTATTTATATACACACACACATAGAGGGCACAGGGTGAGTTGAATATGAAGGGATGATATCTAAAAAAATAAAATCAAATTAAGGGATAAGAGAGGAATATATTGAGAGAGGGAGAAAGGGAGAGAGAGAATGGGGCAAATTATCTTGCATAAAAGTGGCAAGAAAAAGTGGTTCTCTAGGAAGGCTAGAGGGGGCAGGTGAGGAGGAATGAATAAATCTTGCTCACATCAGATTTGACCTGAGGAGGGAATACCATACACACTTAATTGGGTATCTTACCCCACAGGAAAGAAGGAGGAAGAAGATAAAAAAGGGGGGATGATAGAAGGGAGGGCAGATGGGGGGAGGAGGTAATCAAAAACAAACACTTTCGAAAAGAGACAGGGTCAAGGGAGAAAATTCAATAAAGGGGGATAGGTTAGGAAGGAGCACAATAGTTAATCTTTCACAACATGAGCATAGTGGAAGGGTTTTACATAATGATACGCATGTGGCCTATGTTGAATTGCTTGCCTTCTTAGGGAGGGTGGGCAGGGAGGGAAGAGGGGAGAGAATTTGGAAATCAAAGTTTTAAAAACACGTTCAAAAACAACAACAAAGAAAAAAATTTTTGCATGCAACTAGGAAATAAGATACACAGGAAATGGGGCATAGAAATTTATCTTGCCCTACAAGAGAAGAAGGGAAACGGGGATGGGAGGGGAGTGGGGTGACAGATGGGAGGACTGACTGGGGAATGGCGCAACCAGAATATACGCCATCTTGGAGTGGGCAGGAGAGTAGAAATGGGGAGAAAATTTGTAATTCAAACTCCTGTGAAAATCAATGCTGAAAACTAAATAAATTAAATTTAAAAAAAAGATGAAATATAGAATTCTTTATTTGGCATTCAAAACCTTCCTAACTCTCCTGCTTCCCCTAAGTACCTTTTAAATTTTCTTACACCTTCCCTTTCCCTGTCCCATACTCTTTGATCCAGTGGCACTGCCTCTTTTCTGTTCATTAAACAAGGCATTTTATCTTCTGACTCCAGACATTTTCACTGGCCATCCCTCAAGCCTGAAATAATCTCCCTCTGTAACCCTACCTCCTGGCTTCCTTGGCTTCCTCTAAATCCCAGCCAAAATTCAACCTTCTATAAGAGGTCTTTTTTCTAGTGCTTTCCCACTGTTAATTGTTTCCAATTTATCCTGCATATAGTTTGTACATAGCTGTTTACATGTTTGTCTCCCCCATTAGCTTGTGGGTTCATCAACAGCAGGGTCTATCTTCATATCCCAAATAATTTCAACAATGCTTGACACTTAGTAGGTGCTTATAAATGTTTGACTGATTCCACTTAATATAGTAAAGTACTCAACTTCTTCTAAAAATAGCTATAAAAGTTATACCACAGAAAATACAGTTAGTCATTGAGTCACAGTATTAGTCCTGGTGTAACGATCTTGTATATGAACTTCCTCATTTGATAGGTGAGATAACTTAAGACTTAAGTGTCTTAGCTCTATTCCTAGCCCAAAGCTACATGGTTAGTGGTAGAGATAGAAGTAGAATCCAGGTTTCCTCACTCTCAGGCCAGTATTCTTTTTTCTTTTATGACATTGCACTGTGTCTTCATATACAATTGGATATTTGTCAGGTATTAGAATCTATTTTTCATAAAATTTTAGAAAATAAGGCCTGGGGCTAGGTGGCTATATGTGGTTTTTAAAGAACCTTGAGTAAATATACTTGTGAATGAAATGTATGTGTTATCTTAGAGTATTTATAGAAAAAGGACTCAGATAGGAGATTGCTTATTCTTATTATTGTTTCTTATTCATTGATGGATTTATAAATTTAATTTTCAGCATCTTTAGTCACGGAAGAAAATTATATCTCTGAAAATCAACCATTCCCTTCTCTCCAAATGGTAAGTACTTTGCAGAACCTATATTTATCAAAAGAATAGCCTTAAAATGTTCATGTTGAATAATTCTTTGTTGGATAATTCTTCTGTAAAGATAATAACTTTTATATGATTTTTAAAAATTATTTTACTTTAAAATATATGTTTTTGATTCCATATTAATCATATTTAAGTACTGAGCAAGTCCTTGAGGTAAGGGACCTTGTTTAATTTTATAATCTCCAAAATGTAGTACTCAACCCACTGTAGCTACTTTAGAAATATTTGTTGAATTATTGTTAAAAATTGATTTAATTTTTTAAATGTGCCATTTAATAGCTGAAGAAAAGAAGACTCGATATTTAGCAGAAATCTGTATTCTCACTGCATGATGCGCAGATCTGTTTATCCAGACCTAGTTTTCATTATGACCCCATCAACTAGTAACCTTTAGATATCTCAAACTTTAGATATCCTATTGGCATCTCAAACTCAATATGTCCAAAACAAAATTTATTAATTATTATCCATTAGACTATGGGCTCCTTGACAAGAACTGTCTTTTGCTTTTCTTTGTATGCCAAGTGCTTAGCACAGTACCAGGACATAGTAAGTGCTTAATAAGTATTTATTGACTGACCAATAAGTGTTTGACTTTTCCCCTAAATCCTCCCCTCTTCCCAACTTTCTATTACTATCAAGGGCACCACCATCCTTCCCGTCACTCAGGCTTCAAACTTTGGTGGCACCCTCGATTTCTCACTCTCAATCCATATAACTAATTTGTTGCCAGATCTTGTCTTTTCTACGTTCACAACATCCCTGCTATGTTTCCTTTTCCACTCAGCCACTCCCCTAGTTCAGGCCCTCGTCACCTCTTGCTTCTGATTGGTCTCCTTCACTCCTTTTCCTCCTCAATTTGATCCATCCTCCACTTAGCTGCCAAAGTGATTTTTCAAAAACTTAAGTTGGACCACATGAAAACTGTGGAGAATATGATGGGAGTCAGTAAACTTGAAAAGTTCCTATGACCTTTAGGATCAAATAAAAATTCCTCTCTTTAACATTTAAAGCTCTTCACCCTTTTTAACTTTCCCGGTTTTTCATACTTTACTTCCTTCCATGCACTCTACAACCTAATTCATTGACTTACTTGATGTTTTTTGCACACAACACTCCCTCTGTTGCCATCCTTTTTTTACTCCCATATCTGTAATGCTTTCATTCCTCACTTCTGCCTTTTAGTTTCCGTAGCTTCTTTCAAGGTTCAGCTGAAATCCCAATTTTTGCAGGAGGCTTTTCCTAGTTCTCTTCAGGTACCTAATGTCTTCCATTTAAGAATTTCCTTCCATCTACTCTGGATAGATATTGTTTGTATCTTGCTATTTGCATGTCATCTCCCTCATTAGATTATGAATTTCTTGAAGGTAGAGCCTTTTTTTTTTTGCATTTTTTTGTAAAGACCTGCACTTAGCACACTGTATAGCACAACATAGTAAGTGCTTAATAAATGATTTGAGTTATCTTTATACACACATACATACACACACACACACACACACACACACACACACACACACACACACACATTTTCATATGGATTAAATGAGATAGCACGCAAAATGCTTTGAACAACTCTAACCTCTTCAGCATGACAGCCTTTTAATTATTTAGCTATTACATCAACTCAGATCTTCTTAGGGTAAACATCCCTATTTTATTGTAGTAATAATAAAGGACAGTTGCTGAGTAAATAAAATGAATTGGCAGTAAGGCTCAGGGGTTGGCGTAGAGGGGTATAATTGGATTAGTGGGTACAATGTTCTTGAGTTATTAGAGGGAAATACAAGGCAGGTATGAATAGTTTGGGGTTTTGGTAACTGAGCTCAGTATAGTTAAATGATAACAAAAATGGTAATGAATATTTTTTATGGAGATTGCTGCTGACTTTCTTAAGTGGCCTTGATGCCACTTTTCAAATCTTTTTGCTTAATTCCATTTAGTGCCGCAAATATTTGTTAAGTACCTGTTAGGTGCAAGGTATTGTGCTGGATGCTCATGATAATAACAATAATAGCTAGGATTTATATAATGCTTTAAGGTTTTTGAAGTGTCTTGTATGAACTAGTCCCTGCCCTCTAAGAGCTTATAATCAATGGGAGGATGTAACAGAGCAGCTGGGTAGCACAGTGGATAGAATGCATTAGAACACTGGCCCGGGAGTCAGGAAGCCCTTATTTCAAGACCAGCCTCAGATACTTACTAGCTATATGATCCTGGGCAAGTCACTTAAACTTCTGTTTGCCTCAGTTTTTCAAGTATAAAATAAGGATAATAATAGCACCTATACCTCCCAGGGTTGTTGTGGGGGTCAAGTTAGTTAATATTTGTAAAGTGCTTAGCACAGTACCTGACCTATAGGTACGTAAATGTTTATTCCTCCTCCCCACCCCCCTTTCTTCTTTCCCTAACATACGTGAGTTAAATATATACAAAATAATTTCAAGACGGAGAGTTAAGTAACATCTGGGATTGTAGGAAGGAATCACATTAAAAAGAGGTTGTACTTGAGGTGCATTTTTAAGGAAGCTAAGATTCTAAGAGGTAGAGGTGAGTAGAGAACATAAAGTTCTGCATAAAGTCCTTGTTCCTCTTTTGAGACAGAAGAGGAAGGAGGTAGCATAGAAAGTATGAGTAGAATGAATAGGTGCTGTGGATAATATGATGGAGAGTCAGTTAAGGAGAGTTAAAAGGAGTGCCAGATAGCAGTATGGGCCCAATTGATATTAGAATATGAATTTATAATTTACCTGCTAAGCAGAGTTATGACTTTCCCCATTAGCACTTAGTAGCTTCCAGTGGGAGCAAGGAAGGTTGAATGGGTTAGAAGGATTTGAATTGGATTAGACGTGACTGGGGAAGGGTGCAAGGGTTTATAGGTCTATGCTAGCCAGAATAATTGATCTGTTATCAGTTAGTCCATTAGGCAGCTAGTTTGCACAGTGGTAGAGCCTGAAACCTGTGTTCAGGAAGATGTGGAAGATCAGGAAGATCAAAACCAGCCTTAGACACCTACAAACTGTGTGATAGTAGGAAAGTCACTTAATCACTGTCATCCTCAGTTTCATCATCCATATGATGGAAATCATAGCACCTACACCTAAGTACTGCTGTGAGGATATATGAGTTATTTATAAAGCTCTTTGCAAACTTTAAAGGCTTATGTTAATATTTGCTATAATTATATAAACCCAGCAAAAATTATACTTGCTAAAGCACAAAACTTAAACTAATGCTTTATATTTCTTTCTATTCTTTCTTATAGATTGCTTTTGGTAATAATTATTTTCCTCTTCTTCCTTTATCCTACACTCCCTCTTTAAAAAAAAAAAAATCCTTTTAGGTTTTAGAGGCTTTGCCAGAGGATGTTGGATTTAACATTGAAATAAAATGGATTTGCCAGCAAAGGGTAAGTAATTTCATACCTTGTGTTATCTTTTGGTTATATTTGCAAAATTTTAAATTACTAATTATACAAGTAGAGTTAAAATTTTATTTTAGCATACATAAAACTTATTGAACCTCTTTATCAGTGTGCACATTAATATATTGGTATATTAATAACTATACTTAAAAATGACTAATTTACTTACCATTGTAGCATAATATGATAGTGTTTATATCAGGGAGTGGCCCTAAACAAGCTTTATGTTCAATTCTTTCACTGTAGTGTGACCAAAGCCAGATAACACCTTATTTGTTAAACCTACTTTACTTCTAATCAAAACTTGCCCCTCCTGTTCTACAGGAGCTTTGCTTTTTTAAAAGTTGTAGAGGTTGGGAATGAATTAATCACTAACAGATAATTAATTCACTCCCATATTACAAAATGCCTTTATTCCCTTAAGCGAGTAGATATGATAGCCAAAGAGAACGATAAACAGGGAGATGTTTTGCTCAGCGTAGCCACTTGGCAATCCTCAAACATCAGTTTTTTTATTTGACCTGTACAGGTAGAGTTGACAATGGTTATCTTAACTCAATATTTCTAGAGTGAATGATGTTTCAGGCTTTTTTTGTGTGGGTATACCCTTTTAAAAGATGATACATTTTCAGCACAATTCAGTGCACCTGAAAATGTTTTCAGTGTTTCAAATTATTTTAGATAACATTATGTGAGTCCTTGGTATATATTAGAGTAAAATAAGTTAAATATCAAGTGATATCTAAAGTAGGTATTTTGTACAAATGGGTTACCAGAAATGATCAGAGCCATTCCGTGTTAATTTTTTTTAACTTAACCTTTAAAAGATGTCGCTTGTCATTTACAAAAATAATTATAGGTTTTTGTTTAAAACGATTTTTCTATAACGTTTTATTTTTTTAAGTGAAAATGACTGAACTGTTAGGAAATGTGAATTGTTCTAATTCAACACACCTTTTTCATCTAGGATGGAATATGGGATGGCAACTTGTCAGTATTTTTTGACATGAACCTGTTCTTGGATATTGTTTTAAAGACTGTTTTAGAAAAGTCTGGAAATAGAAGAATTATATTTTCTTCATTTGATGCAGATGTCTGCACAATGTAAGTAACATAATTCTTACATCATAATTTTAGCCACGGTTTGTTTGGTGGGGAGGAAGCTAAATACTTTTGTGTTTGGTCTTCCTTTTCTGTTCCTCCACATTATCATAACTCTTTTTGCTTTGGGAAAATAAATACAAAATAAAAACAAATGAAAGGGAAGAGGAATGAAGAATAGGTACGTGGAATTCAAATCACCAGAAAAAGACAATGTGGTTCTTCTCTTTATTCCTTAGCCCCCTTATCAGTAACAATCCAAATATAAGCCATATTTGCCACCTGTGTTCCCCTCTTCTTCACTCACCCCCCAAAAAATACCTGGCTTGAACAAAACTTGAGTGTTGCCTACTAGTAGTACTATTTTTCATATATACCTAAATATACTCCCTTTTAAAAGAAACTTCATTTTGGGATTGTGGCTACACTGGGAGTAGTCGATTAGACTGTGAAGATCACAGTGAGGAAAAGAGTAGGTTTAGGAGGAATGAGGTGAGGAGAGGGAGATATATAAGACAAAATATTATGATCAGAGAAGAGCATTTCAGCATTCAAGAACATGGAAGTTGTATAGTTGATGATGGTGAGAGCTAAGATATGACAATTTCAGGGGTGGCTGAGGTTGAGTAAAGATATATTCCTGGGGTCAGAGTGTTCAAAGGGACATTAGTATGTATATTGAAGACTTTAAGTATGAGGACAATGGTATTGGTAGAAAGGAAGATTTCCTTATCTTCCCTATTCCATACCTGTACATCTTCACCTGTCTTTTCTTGCTTTGTTAACAATCTCTGAGAAAAAGGTGGCCCTTCCTATGAAGACTCACCCCTCAGTTTGTATCCCTAATGTCATCTTCTCCTGCCTCTTGGTGGAGGTTGCTCTATTAATTAGTCCTTTTATTTAGTCCATTGCATTGTCTCAAGTGATCAGTAATGCCTTTTTCTCTTTCTTTCTGCTTCATTCTTCCTACAGCTGTTCTTTGTTCTCTAATCTCCATTTTCTGTTTCCTTCCCTGTTCTAGTTCATGACCTTTACTCTTTCCTCAGTTTTCTCCTTTCAGTCTTGATCCTGTAATTAATGAATTCAGCTTTATACCGTTTCTTCATGTTGCTACTCATACCTGAATCTTGATAATCTCTCCATACTCCCACTGTGATGCTTTGACTACTGGTTTAGGGAGTCATGAAACCATATTGATTGGGTCTACTACTAGTTCAGATGATCAGATGATCTGGTCTCAACTTGACTCTTACTGCTTCGTATGTCTTTTTGTTATACTTGATTAATTCTCTTTCATATTCTTTGTAGTGATTGTTTCAGCCTTTCTCTTCAAATTCCTTATGTTACCTCCATATCATTCTTTCACAACAAATAACTTGTCCACTCTGCTTATAATGGGGATTTAATAAGCATTGTCTCAATTGAATTTTGATTAAGAAAATTAAAACTACTCATAGTGAATTTCCTTATCGTCCCTATTCCATACCAGTATATCTTCACCTATCTTTTCTTGCTTTGTTACAATCTCTGTAAAAAAGGTGGCCTTTCCTATAAAGACCAATCCCTCAATTTGTGTCCCTAATGTCATTTTCTCCATCCTCTTGCTGGAGCTTTCTCTACTGATTATTCCTGTCATTTTATTAGTCTGTCTCTTGTCTTTTCACAGCTAACTTGCTAGAGAGTCTTCTTTTCTTACTTCTTTGAGCTGCCTACCACCTACTTATTTTTTACCTCTTTTCATTCTGATTTCTGGAAATTGTTCTTTCCAAGAAATATCTTCACTTCTAAAGACTTTTTCTCTCCTTTCTGTCCCTTACCTCACTGCAGATTTAGATCGCTCTTTTTCAGGAGCCTTCATTAGGTCATCATTCCCAACAAAGTGTATCTTCTAAGATTCTGCCCTGGGTACTCTTTATATTCCTTTTCTCTAGGTGATCTAACTTAAGTTCCATTGGTTCAGTTGTTATTTCTGTATAGTCAGTCCTAAATATAGCTATCCCTTATTAATTCCTTTGAATTCTATCTCTGTATTACCAGTAGCTGGCTAGATAGTTACAGACTATTCCATTGGCATTTCAAATTTGCCATGTCCAAAATGAAACTAATCACCTTTCCCCCAAATCCCACCTCCTCCTAAAACTACTTTTGGTGAAGATCTTAAGCAACGTAAGTTCATGTTTTCATAGTCATTCTTAATAATTCTCTCTCCTACACTTCGCATACCTGTTTAGACAATCTCAGAGTTAGATAGGACCTCAGTGGCCATTAAGGGCAACCATACCTAACCAACCAACTATTGCTGAGTATTTACTTTGTACCAGGAACTATGCAAAGTGCTGAGGATACAAATAGAGGCACAAAAAAAATGTATTCCCTCAAAAATTTAATCTATATGGTATCCCTGACAAATGGTAATCTAGGCTTTTCTTGAAAGGCCTACAATGAAGAATTTACTACCTTATATGAGGTGGCAAACCATTTCATTTTTTTGATAGATCTAATTGTCAAAATGTTTTACCTTCCATCAAGCCTAAAGTGTCTACTTTTTGCATCTTTCACCTATTGCTCCTAATTCTTTTCTTTCAGTCCAAACAGAGTAAGTCTTTGTTCCTTTTCTCTGTGCCAGCTTGAAATACTTAAAGAAGATAATCATGTTTGTTCTAAGTCTTCTCTTCTTCATACTACAATTCCTGTTTTCTTCATCTCATCTACATTTCTATTGTCTTATCTGATCTATACGTGGATCTCAAGGTCCTGCACAAATTTTAGCAGTTTTTTTTTTTTTATAAGTTTCTTTATTTATTTTTAGTTTACCACGCACGGTTCTACATAGTTTTGAGTTCCAGTTTTTCTCCCCTCCCTCCCCCCTCCCTCCCCAAGAAGTCTCATATAACTTTAGCAGCTTTTCTAGATACTCTCTGGCTTATTGATGTGCAAATGAAAGTGTACTTTACATATGGTTTGACCTGGGGAGAATATAGTAGTTCCTATGCCTCCCTAGTCTTAGAAACTTTGCCTTTCGTAATGCAGCCTAAGATTGCATTGACTTTCTCAATTGCCATGTCACACTGTTGTCTCATTGAGCTTATGGTTTACTGAAACCTCCTGACATAGGTGTGAATAGAGCATGGAGGAAAAAGAGCCAGTATATGAGCCATGAATGTGCTGGCATACTCCACTTATTTGCTGTGCGTGCCTCTCCCCTTTAAGCATTTTCAGACAAGTGTGTCTTAACCACATTTCTCCTATCTTATATTGTGAAGTTAATTTTTTGAACCTAATACAATTCAACAAGCATTTGGGATAGGAAATGAAAAAATACCTAACTTCCTATACTGAAGAAAGAAATATTCTGTGGAGAGGAGAGAAAAACAAGAGGAAGATCCAAGACAGAGCCTCTGCATAAGGAGTGACATATGGAATACAGATAAACAAATTGGACTAGAACAATATCTAGATAACCCAGAGGGGAGGGCATCAAGTAAGAGGGAGGTTATCAATAATGTCAAAGTTACATAAAGGCCATGGAGGAAAAGGTCATCATATTTAGCATATCATGAAAAAGGTCATCATATTTAGCAATGAAAACATCACTGGTAACTCTGGAGAGGAGAGTTTTAGTCAAGTAGTGTAGTCAGAAACTGGAATGGAAGAGATGGAGAAAAAAATTGAGTTACAGAGTGTAGGTGGTATTTTTTAGGTGCTGGGGAGGGGAATGTGAAACATACATTTATCCTTGTTAAACTTCATCTTAGTTTCTTTTTTTTTTCCTTTTTAAAAATTTTTTTCCCCTTCATTTATTTATTTAATACGTTTTGTTTTCAGCATTGATTTTCACAAGAGTTTGAATTACAAACTTTCTCTCTATTTCTACCCTCCCCCCCCCCCCACTCCAAGGTGGCATATATTCTGGTTGACCTGTTCCCTAGTCAGCCCTCCCTTCTGTCACCCCACTCCCCTCCCATCCCCTTTTCCCTTCCTTTCTTGTAGGGCAAGATAAATTTCTACGCCCCATTGCCTGTGTATCTTATTTTCTAGTTGCATGCAAAAACTTTTTTTTTGTTTTAAAACTTTGAGTTCCAAATTCTCTCCCCTCTTCCCTTCCCATACACCCTCCCTAAGAAGTCAAGCAATTCAACATAGGCCACACGTGTATCATTATGTATAACCCTTCCACAACACTCACGTTGTGAAAGACTATATTTTGCTCTTTCTCAACCCATCCCCCTTTACTGAATTTTCTCCCTTGACCCTGTCCCCTTTCCAAAGTGTTTGTTTTTGATTACCTCCACCCCCATCTGCCCTCCCCTCCATCATCCTCCCCCTCTTTTTTATCTTCTTCCCTCTTCTTTCCTGTGGGGTAAGATACCCAATTGGGTATGTATGGTATTCCCTCCTCAGGCCACATCTGATGAGAGCAAGATTCACTCATTCCCACCTCACCTGCCTTCTCTTCTCTTCCTACAGAACTGCTTTTTCTTGCCACTTTTATGCTAGATAATTTACCCCATTCTATCTCTCCCTATCTGCCTCTCTCAATATATTCCTCTCTCATCCCTTAATTTGATTTTATTTCTTTTAGATATCTTCCCTTCATCTTCAACTCACCCTGTGCCCGCTCTCTCTCTCTCTCTCTCTCTCTCTCTCTCTTTCTCTCTCTCTCTCTCTGTATATATATATATATATATATATATATATATATATATATATATATACACACACACACACACACACATACACACATATATACATATACACACACATACATATATACATACATACACATTCACTTATACATATATATATACATAAATAAATATATATTATATATGCATATTCCCTTCAGCTACCCTAATACTGAGGTCTCATGTATCATACACATCATCTTTCCATGTAGGAATATAAACAAAACAGTTCAACTTTAGTAAGTCCCTTGCAATTTCTTTTTCTTGTTCTTTTTCTTGATTACCATTTCATGCTGCTCTTGATTCTTGTGTTTGAAAGTCAAATTTTCTATTCAGCTCTGGTCTTTTCACTGAGAAAGCTTGAAAGTCCTCTATTTTATTGAAAGTCCATATTTTGCCTTGGAGCGTGATACTCAGTTTTGCTGGGTAGATGATTCTTGGTTTTAATCCTAGCTCCACTGACCTCCGGAATATTGTATTCCAAGCCCTTCGATCTCTCAATGTAGAAGCTGCCAGATCTGGGGTTATTCTGATTGTGTTTCCACAATACTCAAATTGTTTCTTTCTGGCTGCTTGCAGTATTTTCTCCTTGATCTAGGAGCTCTGGAATTTGGTGACAATATTCCTAGGAGATTTCTTTTTGGGATCTATTTGAGGAGGTGATTGATGGATTCTTTCAATTTCTATTTTGCCTTGTGGCTCTAGAATATCAGGGCAGTTCTCCTTGATAATTTCTTGAAAGATGATATCTAGGCTCTTTTTTTGATCATGGCTTTCAGTTAGTTCAATAATTTTTAAATTATCTCTCCTGGATCTATTTTCCAGGTCAGTGGTTTTTCCAATGAGATATTTCACATTGTCTTCCATTTTTTCGTTCCTTTGGTTCTGTTTTATAATATCTTGATTTCTCATCAAGTCACTAGCTTCCACTTGCTCCAGTCTAATTTTTAAGGTAGTATTTTCTTCAGTGGTCTTTTGGACCTCCTTTTCCATTTGGCTAATTCTCCGTTTCAAGGCATTCTTCTCCTCATTGGCTTTTTGGAGCTCTTTTGCCATTTGAGTTAGTCTGTTTTTTAAGGTGTTGTTTTCTTCATTTTTTTCAGTATTTTTTTGGGTCTCCTTTAGCAAGTCATTGACTTGTTTTTCATGGTTTTCTTGCATGCTTCTCATTTCTCTTCCCAAGTTTTCCTCTACTTCTCTAACTTGCTTTTCCAAATCCTTTTTGAGCTCTTTCATGGCCTGAGACCAGTTCATGTTTTTCTTGGAGGCTTTTGTTGTAGGCTCTTGCACTTTATTAACTTCTTCTGTCTGTATGTTTTGGTCTTCTTTGTCACCAAAGAAAGAATCCAAAGTCTGAGACTGAATCTGAGTGCATTTTCGGTGCCTGGCCATATTCCCAGCCAACTAACTTGACCCTTGAGTTTTTCAGCGGGGTATGACTGCTTGTAGACTAAAGAGTTCTATGTTCCACGCTTGGGGGGATGCGCCAGCTGTGCCACACCAGCACTCCTCCTTCCTCAAGAACCCTCAACCCGGACTGGACTCAGGCTCTTCCCTCCTGCCCTGATCCGCCACTTAATTCCTCCCACCAGGTGGGCCTGGGACCGGAAGTAACTGCAGCTGTAGTTCTGTAGCTGCCCCACCTCCGCTGCTCTTGGGGCAGTAGGCAAACCGTGAACTCCTTCCACTCCCGCAGCTTTTCCCACTAACCTTGTCTGTTGTCTTTGGTGTTTGTGGGTTGAGAAGTCTGGTAACTGCTGCAGCTCACTGATTCAGGGCGCTAGGGCACACTCCGCCCAGCTCCTGGTCTGGTTGGTTTGGGTTGCTCACGCTGTGCTCCGCTCTGCTCTGCTCCCAGTTCTGTGAGGGATAGACCTCACCCAGAGACCATCCAGGCTGTCCTGGGCTGGAGCCCTGCTTCCCTCTGCTGTTCTGTGGGTTCTGCAGTTCTAGAATTGGTTCAGAGCCATTTTTTATAGTTTTTTGGAGGGGCTCGGCGGGGAGCTCACGCTAGTCCCTGCTTTCCGGCCACCATCTTCTCATCTTAGTTTCTTAATCCTAGTATCTGAGCCTTTCAAAATCTTTTTGAATCCAGTTATACAGGATGTTTACTATCCCTCCCAGCTTAACATCATCTGTAGATTTGAAAAGTGTTCCATTCATGTTTTAATCTAATTTGTTAATTAAAATGTGAAATAACAATAAGCCAAGCACAGATCTCTGAGGCACCCATTGCAGACTTTGCAAGTTAATGTTGCATCATTTATAATTCCCCTTTGGTTTGACCATTCAACCAGTTCAGAATTAACTGATCACCAAACATTAAATACATGCTATGTGTTAATAACAATGCTAATTTCTGACCTTAAACAGCTTACATTCTGTTAGTGGAAGCAACATGCACATATATTAGTATGTACAAATACAAAGACATTCCTGGGAGGGTGCAGGTACTAGGGAATTGGAAGAATTAGGAAAGGGCTGTGTGTGGGAAAGGCTTCAGCACCTGAGCTGAGCTTTGAAGGAAACTAGGGATTCTAAGAAGTAGAGGATGAGGGAGAATGCATTTTAGGCATGAGGGATATAGCTAATGCAAAGACATGGAAATGGGAGAGAGTATTTTATGTGAAGAACAGCAAGACCAGTCTGAATGGATGGTAGTTTATAAGAAATGGAATAATGTATAAAGTTGGAAAGAAAGATTTGATCTAGATGTGAAGGACTTTAAAAGCCAAAAAGAGTTTATATTTGATCTTAAAGACAACAGGGAGCCTTGGAGCTTACTGAGTAGGGCAGTGTCATGGTAAGATAATTTAGGAAAATTGTTTTTACAATTGTATGGAGAAGAAACTGTATTAGAGACTTGAAGTAGGGAGGCCATGTAGGAGGCTGTATTCCAGGAGAGAGGTAATTGAGGGCCTATGCTAGATATGAGTATGAGTATGAGTAGATAGAGAGGGACATATGTGAAAGATGTGGAGGTAGAAATAGTTTGGCAATTGATTTGTTACATGAAGTGAGGTATAGATTAAATTGTTGAAGATGATGCCCGTGTTGAGGACTTAGTGAAAGGAAGAATGGTCAAATCCTCAATAGAAATAGGGAATCCTATCCTACTATTAATTGTGCTATTATTTAGCCAACATTTCATCTTTCTTTTTAATAGGATTAACTTAAGACTTTTTCAAAAAAATTTAGGTAAACTATGACTTATAGCATTTTATACGATTCTAGAAATTCTTTCTTAAAAAGACATGAGGCTAATTATGAAGAAGAGGCTTCTCTTCATGTTGCTTCTTTTAAATCTTCACTTCCCTTTCTACATGTTGATGTGGATGCTTGTCTTAGTGATGTTTTTTATGTATGCATTAGCTATATATGTAAGTCTGAGTACTAGCATCTTAAGCCTTCCATCTCCTGCTGGGCACAGCATATCCTCTGAGAGCTGGAGTCTTCTATCAAAGCAATGACTTCTGTCTGTGCTAGCACAAGGCAACTTCCATGTTCTGCTTTCAGTCCTATCTCCCAACTGGGATGTGGGGAACCTCCAGTGCAAAGAGCAACTTTCCCTTTGACTTCAAACCTCCTGTGTCCTGCTGTACCTGTCCTTTTAGGATAAAGGAATGGCGTCCTCCACTCAATGATGAACATTTTTATACCTGGTCATACCCTTCATATCCCAGTGACTCAGAACTCCTGAAGATTAATATCCAAAATCCCATTACATACCACTTGCCACCCAATGCCTCATTCCCATCCCCCTCTATTTTTGTACCTCAAGGTTTCAACGCAATTTCACCAAGTTTTTCAGGTGCTCTCTGAAATACCTCTTTTATAGGCAACAAACTTCCCTTCATCTTAAATTTTTTCTTCTACCACTTCTTCCATCTACTGGCTGTTACAGAAACCTGGCTTCCTTCAGATGACACAGCCTCCCTGGCACCCCTTCCCATGGTAACTGCACCTTAACTCATTCTCCTCAGTTCACTAATCAAAGCAGGGAAGAGGAAATACTTACTCCCTATTGCTTCTTCCACGTTTTCCCCCCTACCTCCATCATTTTAGTAGTCCTCTTCCTTTGGAATTCATGTTATTCATATCTACCTCCCAATCAAAATCTTAGTAGCTGTTGTTTATAACCCCTCAGTTCACCCCCTTTCCTTCCTCAATGAGTTTGGTACAGGGCTCACAATTTTTCTCTCCTCCTCAGCTCTTCCCAAGTTCTAGGATACTATACATATTGATTCTCCTTCAAACTAACCACTCAGTTTCTCAACCTATTCACATTCCACTCCACTTTAACCATACACATAACAACACAAAGATGGTCATATCCTTGATCTTGCCATCATCTACGGATGTACCACCTCCATGTTCAAGATTGAAATTCCCTTTTGTTTTTCAATTGTTTCAGTCATGTCTGACTTTTCGTGACTCCATTTGGGGTTTTTTTGGCAAAAATGGTAAAATGGTTTGCCATTTCTTTCTCTAGCTCATTTTACAGATGGGAAAACTGAGGCAAACAGGATTAAGTGACTTACCCAGGGTCACACAGCTAATAAGTGTCTGGGGCCAGTTTTGAACTCAGGAACATAAGTCTTCTTGACTTCAGGCCTGGTGCTCTATCTATTATGTCACCTAGATAGCCCCCAGATCCCCTTACTTGATCATAATCTGTTGGCTTTTTACTTCTTTTCATCTGCACCATGACCTCCAATCCCTTGACACCTCAATTCTCTCCTAGACCATCTTCCTTGTACTAGTCACTCTTTTCTCTTCTCCTCATCTTAACTCCTTCGTGAACCAATTCAACACTATCATCTTCTTTTGAATCTCTAGCCCCTTTATCATATCATTGATTATACCCAGCCAAGCCCCAGCCTTGAATTACTCCCACTATTCACTACTTTGCTCCTACACAAATGATGCTGAATAAAAGTGGAGAAAATCATGCAACCATTCTGACTGGGTCCACTACAGATGTATGTAATATAATGTCAACTGGGCTCTCACTGTTGGTAGGCAATTGTACCATACCTCGCTTTTCAGCTCACTTATCCCACTCTTCTAAACTTCTTCATCTCTCGTCAAACCTTCCATGACTCCTCTTTCACCTACCTTCTCATCTGAGATCTTTCTCTCATATTCTTTTTAATTGAGGACATTCTCTTTGAGCACCCTCTTCTCCCCTCTTCCTCATCTCCTATTACTCAAGTGCCTTCCTCCACTTTCTCCTTCACCCCTATCTCACATGATGTATTGACCTTACTCTTTACCAAGGCTGACCCCTTTACTTATTCAAGTGATCCCATTCCATCCTGTCTCCTGTTAGCCCCACTCTTTCACGTATTTTCAGACTTTGCTTGTCCACTGGCTCACTTCTAAGAGCCTACAAATATGCCCATGTCACACCTATCTTGAAAAAAACCTTCATCTGATCTGTCCAACCCCACTTATCAACCTATTTCTCTTATGCCCTTTGAAGCTAAACTCAAGAAGACCATGTACAATAGGTGCCTCCACTCTTTTCTCATTCTTAACCCTTCATAATCTGACTTTTAATTTTATAATTTCACTCAAACTGTTCTCTCTAAAGTTAATAGTGATGTCTTAGTTTCTAAAACCAAGTCTTTTCTCACTCCTCATTCTCCTTGACCACTCTGTAGCCTTTGACACTGTTAATGACTCCCTCCTCCTTGACACTCTTCTCATGGTGCTCATCTCCTTGATACTTTCTTTTCTCTAAGTTTGAGATACCACTATTTCCAGATTCTTCTCAGATACCACTGACCATTCTTTCTGTCTCCTTTGCTAGATTCTCATTCAGATCACACCCTCTAACCAGTGATGTCCCTTAGGGTTCTCTCCTGGATCCTCTTCTCCCTCTGTATTACTTAATGATCTCATCAGCTTCCATAGATTTAATTACCTTCTCTATGCTGATGATTCTCAAGTCTACCTATCCTGCTTCAATCTTTTGCTGATCTCCATTTCAGATATCTTGAACTGGATGTCCACTATACATCTTAAACTCAAACCATAACACTGCCTACCCCCCCCCCCCACCTCCCTTATTATTGTAGAGGACAACACCATTCTCCCATTTCCTCAGGCTTGCAACCTCGAAGTCATCCTTGATTCCTCCCTCTCTCTTACTCCCCATATCCAAGCTGTTGCCAAGACCAGTGGTTTCACCTTTGCAACATCTCTTACACCCCTCTAATACTGCTACCCCTTTAGCACATGGTCCTCATACTCTCGTGTTTGGATTATTGCAGTAGTCTACTAGTGGGTCTACCTGCCTCGAGTCTCTTTCCACTCCAGTCCATTCACCCACTAAGTTTATTTTCCTGAAGTGTAGGTTTGGCCATATCACCATCCCCCCTATCCCTCCAGGTAAACTCTTTATTGTCTCCAAGATCAAGTACAAAATTCTCTGCTTATTAAAGCCCTTGTAAACCTCTCCATTCCTTCTTTTATAGCCTTCTTAAGCTTTATTCCCCAACATGTACTCTTCATTCCAATGACACTGACCTCTTTTCTGTTCCACAAACAAGAAACTCTGTCTCTCAGCTCTGGGTATTTTCTGTGGGTGTCTCCCATTACTGGAACACTCTCCCTCCTCTGTTCATGACTGTTGAACTGCCTGACTTTATGTTCCAATGAAAATCCCACCTAATACAGGAAGCCTTCAACACCTCTTAATTAAGATCTTCCCTATGTCAGTTATTTCCTATTTTGTGTATAGCTTGGTTTAGATATATATATATATTGGTTTGCATGTTGTCTTCCCCCATTAGATTGTAAGCTCCTTGAGAGCACACTGTCTTTTGCCTCTTTTTATGTCCCCAGAATGTGTCATGGTGCCTGTTATATACCAGGTGCTTAACAACTGTTTATTGATTGATTATGTGCTTTCTTGTCCTCTGACTTGTCCATGCCCTTCCCCATATATCCACAAGGAATCCACTCAGGTGAGAAGACTTCCTCAGTTCTTGATGTTAAGTGGATACCATGATCAAAAGTTTGGAGATATTGGTGTAGTGGATTAATTGGAGAATGGAGAGATTAAAAGCAAGTGAACAAATTAATAGACTATTAAAATAGTCCAGGCAAGAGAGAGGAGATGAAGGCTGTATATTAATGTATGAGTAGAGAGAGGGACCAATGTAAAAGATGTTGTCTTGTAGCTTGAAGATAATGTCTTGTACCTTCTGTGTTGTCTTATTTACCGATCAAGATGTGTTACTACTTGATAAATATTAAATATTTGTTACAGGATTCGACACAAACAAAACAAATATCCTGTTTTGTTTTTGACTCAAGGAAAAACTGATGCTTATCCTGAACTCATGGATCTAAGATCTAGGTCAACTTCCTTTGCAATGAGTTTTGCACAGTTTGAAAATTTGCTGGTAAGTTATGGTTCATTTTTAAAGGACTAAAAGAGGAAAAAAATATGTTAAAATAATCCTAGTTTAATTTAACTCTGACTGGAAAGTAACTGTTGAATGAATGTGATTGGTTTTATATTATACAATTCAAGTAGAGAAAATTACCCAGAAAGATTTAAAAGTATAATGGATGATTATATTTAATATTTTTTATTATTAACGAGGGATTTTCTTTCTAGGGAATAAATGCACATAGTGAAGAGCTTCTTAAGAATCCATCGTATATCGAGGAAGCAAAATCTAAGGGTTTAGTTATATTTTGTTGGGGTGAAGATACCAATGATCCTGAAAACAGAAGGAAGCTGAGGGAATTAGGTGTTCATGGCCTAATCTATGACAGGTATTATATGTTTTGTGAAAAATTTCCCTGTAACTTTAGTAATATTTTTACATATAAAAAGTGTGTTAAAAAGTACAGTGAAATATATTTTATTCTAAGATACATTAAATATCTTTTGTGGTCACTCTACCATAGCTAGAATAAAATATACTACCTATGAAGAGAAAGAGTTGTTTAATCAAATGAAGTTTAAGTATCAATTGAGGAGAATATTATTTAATTTGCTTTTTATATTTACTATACACACACACACACACACACACACACACACACATCCATACATATATGTTTATATACATATATAGGCATACATACGTATACACACATATGTGAGTGTGTTTGTGTGTGTGTCTGTGAATTTAGATTCTACTGATTTAAAGTCCAGAACTGTTTCCAGTACTTCAGTCAATGCAGAATAATGGAAATGAAGAGAGGAAAAGTTTAATAAACTAATGGAAAGTCAGCATTGTCATATTTGAGATGTCAAGAAGGCTACTTGAGAAGAATAAGGTTATTGGTAACTTTTGCAGAGTATACTTTCTATTTTCAGAAACTAATTCTCCCCTCAGGTCATATAACTTTCAAGTTTGTTAGCATAACTATCATGAAGTTTATAAGAAATTGATATATATTGATAAAGTTTAAAATTTCTGTTACAGTATAGAGTTTAACCTATTTTTTGACTAGTTGCTACTGAGTGTATTTTAATTTGAATTTATTAAAGGGACCGTAAGTGTCCTAAATTTTTAGAACTATAGACATACTTTTCCTTCAAGAAAATGAATTTTAAAATTTTTGGAAATAATTTATCTATATTTGAGTTTTACTAAAAGTTGTTAAATCTTGCAAATTCTATGCAAATTATGAAATCATAATGGTTTTATTTGTGTTTGTTTTTTACCTTCTTAGGATATATGATTCGATGCCTGAACAGCCAAATATATTCCAGGTAGAGCAGCTGGAGCGTCTAAAGAGAGAATTACCAGAGCTCAAGAGTTGCACATGCCCCACTGTTAGCCATTTTGCCCATACACCAAATACGTGTGTATGTAGGGCACAAAAGCCTGCCAAATAGTATAGCTAACTTAAAGAATGCTTAATCCTTTACTGTGCAGAGGCCTTTTAGGGTCATATACTGCTACTTGGGATATGTAGTTTTCATCATTCAGCACTGCTTATGCCTTTTGGTTTTCTCAGTCCAAATGAAGCAATAACTATTTTACTCTTCCACTACAGTTCTTGCTAGAATTTCAAATACTCTTGGCCAGGTATAATTACTGAAGAGTCTCTACGTATATGAAAAAAAAATTGAGTGGCTGGTAAGCCTCAGAAAACAACATTCAGATTTTAAACATTTTTAAATTAAAAGAGTAGTATTTTGGAATCTATAAAGATAACATCATACTATTGACATATTTGTTATAATTTTGCATTTGATAAGATCTAAACTCATTAGCACTGGAGGAAAATGACTATGCATAATTATACCTGACCATGTTTAAAATAAGTACCTCAAATGCATGCATTTGCACTGGTGGTTCCAACTGTACAAATATTTGTGCCATCTGTGTATGTTTCTTATGTGGACTGTCATGCACATAAACTATTTTTGTTCAGTATGAACCTGAGGCTGCTGCCGTTTTCCCACTCTGCCAGATATATGCCTGTGTAAAAAGCCTTGGGGTAAAAAAGTGAAGTTGTATAACACGTCCAAAAGTTGTTTTGCATCAACTTGTCAAATTTTAAATGCAGCAGATAATTTAATATCTAAAATATGAATGAGTTATTGAAGACATTTCTGCAACCTTAAAAAACATTGCACATATCTTAAGTGAAACAGATCATATGATGTATAAATTCTACCGAATGCATGCTTCAGGTTTTAAGCATGAAATTAAACATGTTTACCATAAGTCCTTGCATCCTGTGGTGCTAGGTAAGTGTGAGGTGATAAGGACTAAAATAAAAAATTTTTGTTGCTGAAACATAAGCCTATTTGTAGGCAATTTAAATTTTGCTTACCATTTAAAGTGTGTCTTACTACTACCAACAGTTCTTGTTTTATGTGCATTTGCATTACTCAAATTCAGCTGCCAGCCAGTGGGGCTCAGGAGCCCCAGGCAGCAGCAGGAGCAGTAGGTGGATGACAGCAGCAGCTGCCTAGCCAGGGGTCCTCAGTTCCAGGCACTGGGCCATGTGGAGCACCCCCCCCCCCAAGGGGAAGGGGAGGTCTGCAGAATGGTCCACTTACATAAATCGAGAACTGGCTGTACCTATTACATACCATCAGAGGGGTGTGGGTGTGTGGGTGTGTGTGAAGTTGCCTCCAAACGAAATAATAAATGTCTGGAAATCTCCGCTCTGTATTAATTGGTTAATATAAATCATGTGTATAATTTATTCATAAATGTCATGTATAAGCTCTTGCTAAATATATATGCATGTTCTTAGATCAATACTTCTAAGGATTTTTCATTGGTAGGAGATTGTTAAGACATAACTGTAACTTATGAATCAAGTGTTACTATATGATAAATGACAGATTTATTTTATTTCATTATAAAATATTTCAAGAAGATACTGTTTTCATAGATTCTGTTTCATGGAACTTCTATGAAAGCAAGTTGAAAATCTGAGTATCTCTAAAAGACATGACTTACCTTGCACCTAGTTATTTTCTCTGTATTATTTGATGTCCAGGTTTTATTTGTTCATCAGCATATGTTGACTGCAATTAAGATTCAGTTAAAATTCAGAAAAAAAAAACCTAAAACCAAATCATAAAAGAACTTGTTTTCATTATAAAACATAAACATCCTATCATTTTCATTTATTAGCATTTTATAATTGGAAATAGTTTAGACAATTCAATTTTCTGCAACAGGATGGTACTAGGTAGCATTTTAAAGTTAACTTGTACTTAGGAAAAATTTTAGTCAGGAAAAAAATTACATGTTTTTTTTTTTTTTAATGTAACATACAGTTACCATACCATAATTTAGCTCAGGTTTGTGGGTGGATGGATGCTTTTACTATCTGTCAGGCATGCAAAGAAATTCCAAAGCATGGTCTTTGTCCTCAAGAAGCTCACATTCTGATAGGGGAAGACAACATACAAATAACTATGAACATAGAACATATTTACAGTATTTTCAGTGAAAAGTAATCTCAGATGATTTAAGACACTAGCAGCTGTGGAGACCAGCTTCAAAGACTTACTTAAAAAGGTGAAAAAAAAAGAGGACAGTCCTGAAGGAATCCAGGAGGCAGAGGTGAAGAGGGAGAACATTTTAGGCATGTAAGACAGCCTCTGAGGAGACATAGAATGGTGTTTGATAGGAACAGCAAGAAAGCCAGGGTGGTTGACTCAGAGTAAGTGGAGGAAGAGAATAAGTATTTATATAGCACAAATTTATCTCACTTGATAGACCAAGGTTCAGTTGTGTGAGTGGAGAGAAGATGATGTATATGAGAGATGTGACAGTAGAAACAAGACCTGACAATACATTGGATGTGTGTTGTGGGAATAAGGAATTAAGGATTTCACAGATTTCAAACCTGAGAGAATGGTGGGGGACAGTAATAAAGTTAGGAAAAAGGGAGGATTTGGGGGGAAATACGAGTTCTGTTTTGGTTATGTTTGGTTCGTAACGTGATCCTCTGATTCTACCAAAACTCTACGTGGAAAGGAAAGAAATTTAAAGGAAAATAGGGAAAGAAGGGAGTTTGGAAGGATGCCATAGACTAGTTTTGCATTTATTCAGAGGTAGGTAAGGATCAAAATCATTGCTATCAAATTTTTTTTTAAATGTTAGGAAGACCCCTTTCTAATGCCATATCCAGGAAGTACTATGGGATATATTTATTTGTGTCTTTCTATTTCTCAGTCTATCAACAAGCATGTATTAAGTATCTCCTGTGTCCCAGGTATTGTGCTACATACTTGGCCTCCAATGAGCTTATGTTCTATGTGGGGAGACAATATCAGGAAATCCTAACTCAGACACTTACTAGCTATGTCACCCTAGGTACATCTATCCTTCCCTTATCTATAAAATGAGGGAGTTGGACTCAGTGGCTTCTAAGATCTATTCCAACTCTAAATTTTATAATCCTTTGTATGCGTGTGTGTGTGTGTGTGTGTGTGTGTGTATTGATATTGATATATGAAATAATACAAGCTTAAGTTTTTAGGAGGAAGGCACTAGCAATTGTGAGTAGCCTCCTTCTGAGGTGGTGTTTGAGCTCACTTTAGAAGGAAGCTGGGAATCAGTAGAAGTGAAATATTCCAGGTATGAAGACAGCCATAGGATAGGCATAGATTCTAGAGATAAGTATCATTTATGAGGAACAACAGGAGGACCTTTTTGCCTGAATTGTAGAATTCATAAAGGGGAGTAATTTGAATTAGACTAGCAGGATCAGTTACGAGAAGGTTGTGAAGAGCTTTGGATGCCAAGCAGGGGGTTATATTTTATCCTCTTTATTTATTAAGTGCCTACAATGTGCCAGGTGCTGGGGAGATCAAAGGAGGCAAAAGATAGTCTCTGCCCTCAAGAAGCTTGCAGTCTAACAAGGAAGACAATATGCAAACAAATTTATACAAAGCAAGCTATACAAAGGATAAATAGGAAATATTAAAAGAGAGAAAGTCTAGGAATTGAGAGGTTAGGGTAGGCTTCATACAGAAGGTGGGATTTTAGTTCAGACTTAAAACCAGAGAGATCAGTATTTGGAGCAGAGGAAGGAGAGCATAAGAGGCATGGAAGACAGCTACCTAGACCTGAGAGATAGTGTCTTTGGAACAGCTAGGAGGCCAGTGTCACTGGATCAGAGTGTATGTCAGGAATTAAGATGTAAGGACTTGAAGGGGGCTAGATTACGAAGGGCTTTGTTTTTGGAGGCAATAAGGAGTCACTGGAGTTTATTGAGTAGGGGGTTACATGATTGTACTTGCATTTTAGGAAAATCATTAGTGGCTGAAGGGAGAATGGGTTGGAATAAGGAGAGACTTGAGGTAGGGAAACTAATTAGACGATTACTGCAATGACCCAAGTGAGAGGGAGCTAGGGTGGCTGTATACATGGAAAGTAGAAGATGTATGTGAGAGATATGTAGAGGTAGAAATAATAAGGTTTATTAATTGAATGGATATGTGGAGTGATAGGACATGATGCTACCAAGGCTGTGATCCTGAGTTACTAGGAGCATGGTGATTTCCTTGATAGTAATAGGGAATTTTGGAAGTTGATTTAAGCTTGGGGGTAGGGGGGAAAGAGGATAAACTCCGTGATTTCCTATGTAGATGTAGATGGTAACCCTTCCCTGCCTTCATGAATTGATATGGTTGAAGAATTTCATCATGTTTGTGGGCCAAACTTTTTCGTGATGAACCCTCTCTAAATTTATCCAGCTTGGTTCTCAGATGAGAAGGTCATCTCTGAGTTCATACAGGAACCTTTTCAGGTTGTAGGGCTGGCTAGAGCGTGTTTTCCAGTGGCATAGACATCAAGAATGGTGGGAGATTAATACCATGAAGAAGCATCAAAATGAGGCTTTAGGGGTGAAATCCATACCAAGTGCTCTCTTAAATACCGAAATTTAACTTGGCCTAGAAAGTTAATTTTTGAATTAGTTTGGTTTTTGAAGAATTTTCGATTTCCTTAAACCTTAATTTGATACGGTAAGATTTCAGTTAAATACTGGAATTTTTCTTTTTGGAGGGCAAAGATAAAAATTTGAAATAACAAGCCTCTCCAGCTCCAGAACTGAAGAAGTAACGTAATTTTGAGAGTAGATTTAATACATTGACGTCCTTATTTTTAATTGTTTAAAAATAATAGGAAGATTTTGCTTCACCTGTGTGAAATTTTACTTACCTATTGCCGCTGTCCTATCCATACTTCCTCACCATCTTTCCTTCACACCCCTATTCCAAAATCAAAACCCGACCTACCTTTCTAACCTGGTTTTTTAATGCTTATTTTCTAATTCTTCTCCAAAAGATTCCCAAGTGCCTTCTTACCTTGTTTCCCGTGCTTTTAATAGTCTGCCATGTTTTTTGGTAGTTACTCCAGAGCAGGAAAAATGGTGACGGGAACTGTTAGGGTAGTGCTGACTGGCTGGTACAGATCAGGTTTGATGTTCAAACAAAAAGGGACACTCCTGTGTCATTCTGCTGTTAATAAAAAGTGGTTTACTTAGCTGTAGCTTAGAAAGCATATTCCTCAAGGATATTTCAGCACTTGGGTAGCACAACACCTTTCATCGCCATATGGGAAAGTGTGTTTAGCAGAGCAAGGTGTGGTGACTAGCAGTGTCTTGAGACATCCACCGAGCCTTAAGGGGCCCAAATCCCAAGTAGGTGCAAAAATTAATGTCAATATGACAAGAGGCTTCCAGGAAGCTGCATCGGGCCTAGCTTAATCCTTTGCCTAATGTCAGCTAAGTTTCAGGGAGAACTTTGCAACTTTTCAATAAAAAACTTATATAACATGTTGTGGAGGGACCAGGCGGAGGGGGGGAACTCTCATAGGGAGTGATCCTATCACATCAGCCCCATGTTGGCAAGGTCTTAAGATTTTCCAAAGGAATTTCCATTTACATGCTTTTAGGGCTTTTGCTGAACAATACTCAGATAAAACAATAAAAAAAATTAAAGCAAAAACAATACAGAACAAAAATAACAAATTTTATAAGGTTCCTTGAAGGAGCCACTGTAAAAAGATAAGAAAAATATGTATGAGAGAGCAAAATCCAGAAATGCTACACACTTCCTCCTATTTGCAGAGGACACAGTCTCAGAAACACGGTCCATGTAGTGGATAATGCCTGGTCTTTGCAGTTTACATTGTCTCCAGATGCAAGACAGTGATGTGAGGAGGAACAGTACAAGGAACATCAGGTATACTACCGATAACACCTCCATCATGGTCAACAATCCTCTGTGAAGGTCAAGTCAACAAGCAAGTTTGTATGTGCTAGGCACCATGCCACAAAAAGTAGTCCTTGCTCCCAAGGACCTTATAATCTAATGAGTGACAACATGTAAACTAGGTACCAACAAGATACAGATAGATGAATATGTGTGTATATATATACAAACAATAAATTAGACACTAGCACTAAAGGGAAAAAGAAAAAGCTCATTGCAGAAGGTAGGATTTTAGCTGAAACTTGTAGGAAGCCAGGAGGCAGAGAGAAAAGAGGAAAAGCATTCCAGGCATGGGGGTCAGCCAATGAAAATAACAAAGAGATGGAGGACAATGTCACTGGATCACAGAGTAAATGTAGAGAAGTATGGTATAAGAAGAAAGGAAGAAACCAGGTAATGGGTTTTAAAAGCCAAATAGGGATTTTTTTGTTTTAACCTGGAGGTAATACAAGGAGTCGCTGGCATTTATGAATGGGGGGAGTGGAGGAGGGTGAGGTAACTTGAATAGACCAGAGCTTTTTCATAGCTGAGGGGGGATGGACTGGAGTAGGAAGACCAACCAGAAGACTTGAAATAGTCTGGGTGTTAACGTTATTAAAAGCCTGCTTCAGAGTAGTGGCAGTGTCAAGAGGAAGAAATGGGTCATATATGATGTTACGCAGATAGAAATGATAGGACTTAGCAACTGATGGATATGAGGCAGTGAAAGAGTGGAGTCCAGGATAACACCTAAGTTTGTGAACTTGGGTGACTGGGAAAGTGGTGATACTTTGTAGTCACAAGTTAGAATGAGGGCAAGGTTTTGGGGGAAAGATAATAAAATCAGATTTAGACAGCATGATGTCTATGAGACAGCTAGTTTGAGAAATCCAACTGGCAGTGAAGATGTGATACTGGATGTTAGGTTGGGACTGGATAAATACATCTGAGAATCATCAACACTGAAATGATAATTTATTCCAGAACTGAAAAGATCAAGTGAAAGAGAGGACACGGAACAGAGCCTTGGGGGACACCCATGGTTAATAGTTGTGGCCTGAATGAAAGTTCAGGAAAGGAAAATGAGTAGTCCAACAAGTAGGAGGAGAGCCAGGAGAAAAGTGTCACTAAAATCTAGAGAGAAAAGATTATAAGGAATAAGTGAGGGGATGCCAGTGTAAAAAAAAAGTTGCAGAGAGGTCAACAAAGGATGAGAATTAGGAAAAGGTCATTAGATTTGGCAAGTCAGAGATCATTAATTTTAGAGCTATTTCAGTTGAATAATGAAGTTAGAAGTAAGACTAGAGAGTTACGAATGGAAGTAGGAGCACTGACTAGTTGGCCTCAAGTTTAGCCATGAAAGGGAGGGAATAGGGTTTACCCTGGCAAGAAGGGCCACCTCATATGAGATAGGAGTGAAGGATATAGTAGGGGAAGACATCTGAGTAATGTGAGGTGATGATGGTGGAGAAAAGGAAGCTCTTGGTGAAGAGCCTAATTTTTTTTTCCAGTGAAATGTGAGGTAAGACTTTTAGTTGAGAGGGTGAGAGAATAGGATTCCTTAGACTAGGTTATGGGAAATGAGTAAGTTGAGGAACTGAGAAGCTAGGGTATTTGAAGGAATATAAAAATTTATGTTGATGTTTCTTAGTATGAGGCAGGAGTTGGAGAGGAGAGATAAAACTGTGAGATAGGCACAGAACCTGTCTGGAGATAGGTAATTATTACCAGAATCTTGATTGGGTGATAAATCTGGGTTATCTCTAGTATGATGACTAAGGTCACACAACCTTTTTCAGGAGCTAAGATGATACTGAGGCACTTCTAATGCTACATACCATCCAGTGTCCCTTGGCTTACACACCCAAACTCACGCCTCCCTGCAACACATGATGGGGATAATACTGAATGTTTGCCCCCTTAGAGGCTTTGACAAAAAGGCTGGTGCCTTCTTCCGCAAGGGCTAAAGAAGGACTCTTCCTCACCTTAATCCAGTCTCAAAATTACCATGAAGTCAGCTGGGGTATCCCCTTCTAGGTAAATACACAGTTACCATAATTATATAGTGACAATTTCACCTTCCCTGTGCTGTTAGAAAGCAAGGGGCCTCCCAAGAATAGCACCCCAAGACCATCTCAGAAGAAAGCAAGCTTGCCAATTGAACATCTGAGCTATTATTTGTCCCAGGCATATGAAGTCCTCAAAGGTGGCAAAGACCTTGGGGGTATTTCCCTGGGAAGGTATAAAGAAGGGGAAGAGGTCAGCTGGGGTTTCTGTCTAAAAGCAGTCTATTACCAGGATCATATCTCAATCAAAAACTGCTGGACTGGAGGAGAGTCCTTCCTCTTCCTAATTCCCTCTGCTTATCACCAATTTTTTCCTTCATGTACAGTAGTTTGTCTTATTTGTACAGTTTCTTGTGTGTTGTCTCCCCATTAAATTACGAGCTCCTGGAGGGTAGGACTATTTTTGCTTTTCTTTGTATTCCCAGTGCCTAGCACAGTACCTGGATATGGTAGACATTTTAATGATTGCTTATTGCCTTCCTAGAGTAGAGATGATTTCCCACAGACATGACTTCTCAGAGGTTAGATACCATTTGGGCATTGAGGTGCATGTTGTTTTAGCTGTTGATTAGCAAGGACAAAACTCTTGCCCTGAGATGAGGTAAGAGGACCATTTTGTGATGGCTCTCTAACCTGATCACAGTCTGTTGTCAGTGCACTTCTTTCTCTGCCTTGCAACCCCAAATGCTCTTGTTTGTCCTCATCATGCTCTCCAGTCACTCAACTCCTTAGTTCTTTCCTAGGTCATCACCCTGTGCAGTGGCTATACTTTCCTCTCTTCTCTATCTTGACCTCTTGGTGAACCCATTCAACGTTGCATTGTCAAAACCATACTAATTAGGTCCTTTATAAATTTATGTTATGTAATGTCAAATGGGCCCTCACTGTGACAAAGCAGTCCTTTTAACCGCCCTAATCGACTTGCTATTCACCTCGCTATAGAGGTTTTTCCAAGCCTTTTCATCCATCCTCCAATCTCCCATAGCATCCTTGTCTCACCCTGTTATCTGAGAACTTTGCATTATATTTCCCTGAAAAAAAAAGTGAGGCTATTTGCCAAGAGCTATCTCTTCTCCCCAACTCCACACCGTATATCACTAAGTTTGGCCACTATCTCCTTCATCCATGTCTTGCATGACAAGACAAACCTTTTTACTTACACAATGGAACCTATTCCATCCCATTTTCTTCAGAAAACTATGCCCTCTATTATTCCTATTCTCTAACTAATAATCTTCAGTCTCTCCTAACTACTGTTTGTTCCCTTGTGACCTACTAACACACTCATGTCTCTCCCATCTTCAAAAGACCCTCTAACAAACATATCTTTCCTCCCTTCTGTGGCTAAACTTGTGAAAGTACCATATGTGCCTCCACAACCTTTTTTCTCACTTTTTTTTAAACCTCTCTACAATCTGTCTTTGGAGCCCAACATTCAACAAATAATGCTCTTTTTAAAAATCAGTACTCCAAACATCTGTTTTATTTAAAAAAAAATATTTCCAGCTTCATATTTTCTCCCTTCCTCCACCCCTTCCCCACCCATTGAGAAGGCAAGAAATGCAATACCCATTATACATACGAAGTCATACAAAACATTTCCAAAAAATAAAGAAAATAATGTACTTCAATCTGCACTCAGAATCCATCAGTTCTCTCTCTGGAGGTAGAGAGCATTTTTCATCATGAGTCTTTTGGAAAATGTTATGGATTGTTCTATTGCTTACAATAGCTAAGTTTCATAGATTATTATTACAATATTGCTTTTACTGTTTACTGCATTCTTCTAGTTCTTCTTTGCATCAGTTCATATAAATCTTCCCAGATTTTTTTCAGAAACCATTCCCTTCATCATTTCTTATATCACAATAGTATTTCATTGCAATCATATATCACAGTAATGCTCTTTCCAAAGTTACCAGTAATCTCTGAATTTCCAAATCCAATGGCCTTTTTCTTACTCCTTATCCTTCTTGATCTACCTGCAGCCTTTAACAACTGCTTTTTTAATACTCTTTTCTCTCTAGATTTTCATAATACTACTCTCTCCTGGTTCTCTTCCTGTCTATCTAACTGCTTCTCACTCTTCTTTATTGGACCTTCTTCTAGATCATGTGCAGTAACAGTAATTTCTTCTCCCTTTATTCTATCCCTTCTGTTTACTTGGTGACCTCATAAACTCTCACGGATTAAATTATCATCTCTATGTTGATGATTCTCAGATCTACTTATCCAGCCATAGCCTATCTCCTAATCTTCAGACTTTCATCTCCTACTTATTGGACATTTTGAACAAGATGTCTCATATTTATTTAACTCATATTTAAGTCAACATGACCAAAATTAAACTCATTGTTTTTCCCTTGAGCTCACTATCATCCTCCCAGTAACCAAGGTTCACAACCTGTGTGTTATACTCTACTCCTCACTCCCTGTTACCTCTTGCATATCCATCAATTACCAAGTCCTCTTGATTTTACCTTTATAACATCTTTTGTGTATGTCCCATTCTTTCCTCTTATGGTGCCACCACCCTAATTCATGTCCTTATTACCTCATGCCTAGATTACGTCGATAGCTTTCTGGTTGTTCTTCCTGCTTCAGGTCCCTCTCCATTCCACTCCATCCTCCAGTCAGCTATCAGACTGATCTCCCTAAAGTTCAGGACCAAATACATAAAACCCTCTGTTTGGCATTCAAAGCCCTTTGTACCCTGTCCCTCTTTATCTTTCCAGTCTTCTTACACTTTACTTACCTTCATGTACTCTTCAGTCTAATAACACTAGCCTCCTTGTTTCTCAAACGAGATGCTATGTCTTTGAACTGTGTGTTTTCACTGGCTGTTCCCTTGCCTGGAATTCTGTCCCTCCTGGCTTCTGGCTTTCTTCAAGTTTCAGCTAAATTCCCACCTTTGTTAAGAAGCATTTCCCAACCTTCTTTAATGCAACTTTCTTTTCTCTGTTTATCTCCAATTTATTCTTAATGTATCTTGTTTACACGTGGTTATTTTCATGTTATGTCCCTTAGACTCTGAGCTGGAGAGTAGAGACTTTCTTTTTGTTTTTTAAAAACTTTTATCACCATCATTTTGCATGAGGCCTGGATCATAGTATGAGCTTAATAAATGTTTATTGACTTGGCTTATATGACATTTCATTTAAGATTTGCAAAATGTCTTACATGTGTGATCTCATTTGGTCCTCACAATAACTCTGGGAGGTAGGTAGATAATCTTGGATTTTGAGTCTGGAAGAGCCAAGTTCAAATCCAGCCTCAGACACAATTACAATTTCTTCATCTATGAAATGTGGATAATAATAGCACCTACTTCTCAGAGTTGTTGTTAGGCAAAAAACAACAGCTAACATTTACATAGCACCTACTATGTGCCAGACATTGTGCTAAATGCTTTACAAATATCCCATTTGATACGACAGCCTTGGGAGGTAGGTGCAGGTGTGTGTGTGTGTGTGTGTGTGTGTGTGTAAAATATTTCTTGGCAAAGATACTGGAGTGGTTTGCCATTTCCTTTCCCAGCTTACTTTACAGATGAAGAAAACAAGGTAAAGAGAGGTTAAGTGACTCTCCCAGGGTCGCACAGCTGAGAGTGGGTTTGTATCCAGGGCTTTCTGACTTCAGGCCCTGTGCAACCTAGCTGTTCTTATAAAATAAGACAATATTGTAAAGCTCATAACAAATCTTAAAGCACCACATGAGTGCTAGCTGTTACTATTGCAGCTCCTGCAGGAGGACTTTCCACTTCCACCCCATTAGCTCCTAGTGCCTTACTTTTGAGGGTTACCTTCTACCTATTCTGTATTTACCTTGTATTACTGATGTATGTATGTATGTATATGTGTGTGTATGTGTGTATATATGTATATATATAATATCACTTGTGCATATATGGATGTGTGTATATATATATGTGTGTGTGTATATATATATATATGTATATATATATATATATATATACAGACACACACACCCCTATATATGCATTTATATTTAAAAAGTAAGTGACAGTAAATGATTGTCTAGGACTTCCCCATGTAAGCTTCTTGAAAGACTGTTTTTACTTTTTCTTTTCTATTTCCAGCACTTAACAGTGTCTGGAACATAGTGCTCAATAAATGCTTTTTGATTTTGTATTGATTAGTCCACCTTTTCAGGTGGACTGATGAAATGATCCCTTTGAAAGTACCCTTGGTTTAGTCGTTTCAATAATTTCCAACTCTTTAAGATCCCTTTTGGGGTTTTCTTGGCAAAGATACTGGCATGGTTTCCTTCTCCAGCTCATTTTTATAGATTAGGAAACTTAGGCAAACAGGATTAAGTGACTTGCCGAGGGTCACACAGCAAGTAAGTGTCTAAGGCTGGATTTGAAATCATCTTCCTAACTCCAGGCTCAGCCGCTGTGCCATCTAGCTGCCCTCACTGAGTACCCTTTGTTGTTGTTCAGTTGTTTCAGTCATGTCTGTCTTTTCATAACTCCATTTCGGGTTTTCTTGGCAAAGATGCTGGAGTGATTTGCCATTTCCTTCTCCAGTTCATTTTTACAAACGAGAAACTGAGGCAAACAGGGTTAAGTGACTTGCCCAGGGTCACACAGCTAGTAAATATGCAAGACCAGATTTGAACCCATGAAGATGAGTTTTCCTGACTTCAGGCCCAGCACTCTATCCACGGTGCCACCGAGTTGCCCCAGTGAGTACTCTCCAAATGCCAAATATTGGAAATAGAACTAGAAAGAAAGAATTCAAGAGCTCAAACTGACCTTAATGACTAGTAGATTATTCCCCAGTTCCTTCAAAATCACTGTTTTGCCTTTTGTAGTTTCACTTGTAAAAATCAATCACAATTGTACAGGGAAACAATATGAGAACATAAGCCAAATATCTCATAGGAAATGCTGATCGGTAGTCACTGAATGAACAACTTTAGAGCTAAAGTGATGATTAATGAACCAAATCTTACAAACATTTACAAAATCTACATTAGGAAGAGGGATTCTATCATAGTCCACAGAAAGAAACGTTCATTCAAGTTCCTATTCATGCGTGGTAAACAAGGTGAGCCATTTAGACTGTGAGAAAAGTATTATTTACTCTTCTCCCTTGTCAGCAAAAGCTTAGGATATTAGACCCATGAGGTCAGAGACTGGATACTTTTTGAAGTACCAGGATAGTGAATACTCAAAAACCAAAATATAGCCTGGAAGATTCCCCCTTTCCCTACTACCTATGGCAGATGGACCTCATGCTTCTTGTTTTTTTATATATGGTATGCAATATTGGTTTTATTGGCTGAAAGGCAAATGCTATTTTTCAATGGAAAACTAGGCGTAACTGAGCCTATAGCTGTCTCTGTGGAAGAAGGGCTGGAGTTAGCTCTTCTGAGGCCAATTGCTTCATACATCTTTAATCATTGTTCTTTACAGCATGTTTAAGGAAACCCATGCCCCTATAGAGGCAAAGGTCAGGGTGGTAGTCAGAGAGAAAGTCACTCCTGAAGGGAAGAGTTAGGAAAATGGACTTCTGTCCACATGAAGGTGGGGGCAGCCGAGAGGCAGTAATCATTTGTACTGCTTATAACCCTTCATCTTCTGCCCCACAAACCGCTAGACAAGTACAGGTGCATCTTGGTTACTTTCGGTCTGATTCACTGGGCCTGTTTCTACTTTTGGCAGTTATGAAGGTATGAATCAATAAAATATTATTTCTAGCTACAAATCCCTATGCTGTTCTCAGAAGTTATGACTGTTTCTTTATCTCCTACCTCTTTTCTCAGTAGCTAGTATTTTTATATGGTACTTTCAGGTTTGCAAAACACTTGACAAATAGTTTGTCAGCACAGCAGCTGTTGGAGGTAGGTGCTATTATCATCTCCACTTTACAGGTGAGGAAGCGGAAAGAGGTTAAGTGAATTCTTCATGATCATATAGCTAGTGTCTGAGGCCATATTTGAATCATATCTTCCTCTTCCCTATACATAGCCACCCCATTTACTTACTTCTCTCAGTGGCATTTAATCCCCAAGCACAGGCATGCGTGTGTGTACCTGCGCACGTGCACACACACACACACACACACACACATGCCCACATGCACGCACACTGTTCATCTTTTGTTCTTAAAGTGAACTGATGACATCATGATATTGGGGTCAAGGTTTGGTGTGTTTGACTGTGGCTAATCAGTCCAATATGAGTTTGGAAGATTCTACCATAGATTGGGCACAAATAATCCATTTGAACATTTGGGATGTAGATCTCTTTAGATTTGCACATTTCAGTTTCCTTTTTGCTGCTGTGATTCTGCTTTGCTCAGAGAGCACAAGCACCTTCTTTGATGCAGGCATGCCATGCTGGGCACAAATCAGTATGTTACTAATGACTATAAAGTCTTAGAGAATGGGTTTCTTTTAAAGCAAGTGGCAAGTTTCCTTTAAGCATTTGAATGTTCTGCCATTTGGTATATATATGTTTAGTAATGGTGTTCCGTCATTGTCTTTGGTACCTGTTAGCAAAATGTTGTTTCCCCAGTTGTCTCTTTTAATTAGGTCTGCTTTTTACTTTGGCTTCATCTGAGATCATAATTGTTACCCCTGCCTTTTTTTTTTTTATCTCAGCTGAAGCACAGTAGATTCTACTTCAGATGCTTATTTTAACTTTGAGTGTGCCTTTTTGTTTCAAGTATGTCTCTTCTAAATAACATATTGTTGGATTTCGGTTTCTGATTTATTCTGATTCTGATTTATTCTGCTTCTATTTTATGGGTGAGTTCATCCCAAGCACATTCACAGTTAGGATTACTTACTGTCTATTTTCTTCTTCTCTCTCTTTTGTTTACCCTGTCCCTCCTCAAAAGTCTGTTTTGCTTCTGACTACTGACTCCCTTAATTCACCTTCCCTTTTTTTGTCTCCAGCCCACTTGTCTCAGCTTTTTCCCTCCTACTTTCCTGTTGGTTAAGATAGATTTCTATGCCCAGCTGACTGTGTATATATATTCTTCCCTCTTTGAGCCAATTCAGATGAGAGTAAGGTTTAAGCATTACCTGCCACCTCCCCCATTTCCTCCTCTACTTTAAAAGCTCTTCCTTGTGCACCAAATTTTTGTGAGATAGTTTTCCCCACTCTCCTGCTCCCTTCCCTCTTCTCCCAGTACATCCTCCTTTCTTACACCTTCATTTTGTTTGTAGATCATCCCAACATAATTGACTCACACTGGTGGCCTCTGTCTATGTAGATTCTAAATTGCCTTAATAATGACAAAGTTCTTAAGAGTTATTTATATCATGTTCTCATATAGGAATGTAAACAGTTTAACTTTTTCAAGTTCCTTGTGATTTCTCTTTCATGTTTACATTTTTGTGCTTTTCTTGAGTCTTGTATTTGAATGTAAAATTTTTTATTCTAGGAATACTTGAAATTCCTCTCCTTCATTAGATACCTATTTTTTCCCCTGAAGGTTTATACTCTGTTTTCTTTAGCATATTTTGTGCCTCCTTTACCAAGTTGTTCATTCTCTTTTCTTCATTCTCATTTTCCTCTGTCATTCTTATCTCTAACACTTTCAGGAATTTTTGCAGGACTTGGTTCTAATTAACATATTTTTCTTTGAGACTTGACTTGTAGCTCTTTTCACATTATTGTCTTCTGAGTTTGGTCTTGGTCTTCTTTGCCATCATAGTAGCTTTTTATGGTCAAGTTTTTTGTTGTTGTTTGCTCATTTTACTAGCCTATTTCTTGTCTTTGAACTTAATATTAAAATTGGGCTCTGCTCACCTTGGGATTCCAAGCTTCAGAATTTTTTTTGTGCTTCTGTTTTTAGAGCTAGTTTTAGGGGTCTGCAGGTTTTTGGGGATTCCAAAGTGGTATGATCTGGAGAGAAGTGTGGTCACTGCTCTCCTACTCTGGACTCTGTTCTTTACCCAAGAAGGGCCCCTGATCTCCTGCAGCCACAGCATTAGTGCTACCCTTGACCCTGGATCTGAACCCCTGTCCCCTGTTCCCTTGCAGCCACAAATGCTAGTGCTCCTCTTTACCTTGGAACTGCAACCGGGGGTCCTGCTCTTTTGTTATTGACCACAAGTGCTGTTCTCCGCCCTGGAACTGTGACCCAGATCTGCATAAGGGCAACAGAGTTGCCAGCCAGCACCAGCTGCACCCAGTGGTGGCAAAGGGTCCCCTGTAATCCCTTTCTGACTAATTGTCCAACTCCCTTACTGTCTCTCGGCTGAGAGCTCCTGAAGCTACTGCTGCTTCAGCTGCTATTGTAGCTGCCTCTAAGGTCCACTGCAGAGTATGCTGAGCTCTGGACTGACCCTCACCCCTGGTGTCACAGACCTCTTTTATTGACCTTTTAAGTTTTCTTAGGTTGGAAAAATGTCTCAATCTGACCTTGTGTTGGCTCTGCCACCCCAAAATTTGATTGATAGCACTATTTTAAAGGTTTTTTTGCCAGGGAATGTTGGGAGAGTTCAGCTGAGTTGCTGTCTTGTGCTCCACCATTTTGGCTTCCAGGGACAATGTCATCTTTTCTAAAATTACACGTATTTTTGTTATACCTGGAGCTCAGTGTACTCCAGTCCCCACTATACTCACTCACTTTTTATTTTGGCTAATTTTATATTTTGCTCTCCTTTAAAATTCTATTCCATTGTTGTGTGGAGTTGTTGAAAGAGTACTAGCTTTGGAGTCAGAAGACAAGCGCTCAAATTCCAGCTCTGCCACTTACTGTAATAATTAATTTGATTAAATATCTGTGTGACCTTGAGCAAGTCACTTCTTTCAGCCACAGTTTCCTCACCTGCAAAATGAAGGAATTGTACCTGATGATTCATAAGGTCCCTTCTAAATTCTATATTAGTGATCTGAGGAATGTGATCAAATCACAGAGCTTCTAGTCTTTCACCCAAGCTCCAGCTCATATGACTAACTTATATGACATTTCAAACTGTATGACTAAGGTAGGCGTCATAAACTCAAATTAAAAAAAAAGAACCCATTATCTTTCCCCTGCTGTAATTCTCCCAGGTTTCTAAATTCCCTGTTTCTATTACTGACTCCATCATCCTTCTAGTCACACAAGTATGCCCCTAGGAAACAACCCTCTTTCCCTCTTCCCTCTTTCTTAACACCTAGTTGACAGTTACCAAATCTTGTTAATATCTGTTCACTTCTCTACATTCACATAGCTAGTACACACTATTCAGGCCCCCATCAATATTTGCCTGTACTATTTCAATTACTTTCTAATTAGTTTCCTTGCATCAAATCTCTCTTTCCTTCAATCCATCCTCTGCACAGCTGCTAAAGTGATATTCTCAAAGCACAAATCAGGCTATGTTTCTCTCCAGGCCTTAGAACTCAAGGATCTGCCTGTAGATTAGAATAAAAACTCCTCTATTTGGCATTCAAAGTGTTCTAGAATCTGACACCATCCTTCTTTTCCAGGTTTCTTATATATTATTCTCCTTTATGTATTCTACGTTACAGTCAAACTAGCCTACTTGCTGTTCCCCATATGTGGCATTCCATCTATTATCTCCTTGCCTTGGCATAAGCTAACCCCCGTGTCTGGGATATACTTCTTCCTCACCTCCATCTCTTTGAACCTTTTATTGTTAATTCAAGAAACGTTTTCCAAGACCTTGTTATATGTAGGGCACTGAACTATGTGCTGGGGATACAAAGACTAAAAATGAAAGCAGTCCCTGCCCTCAAGGACCTTATAGTCTATTGTGGGGATAAAACAAAGACACCTACACAGAGAAATAAACATAAGGTAATTTGAAAAGAGTGAGAGAATTAATTACTAGAGGGAAGGATAAGGAAATGTTTCATGTAAGAGTTGTATCCAAACTGATCATTAAAATAAACTAGGGATTCTAAGAGGTAGAATAGAAGTTAGAATAAGTTCAAGGCTTGGGTATAAACCTGTATGAGGGCACAGAGGTATAATCTCAAGTTGAGGAACAGCTAGTACAATATTTTGTCTGTAAGATAAAAGATAAGACTAGTGCTTTATAATGGGTGAAGGGGAGTTAGAGAAAATAAGTCTGAAAGTTTCCCTTGGTCTAACCAAGGAAAATGAACAAACAAAAGAAACACCTCCATTTCATGAAATCATGGCTTATTTTTTAAAAGCTAATTTTTGTCAATGTTTTCTGTTTCTTATGTTGCCATAGCATCCCATGTATCTACCTCCTTCCCTCACCATGAGAGCCATTCACTATTACAAAGAGTGTTTTTGCTTTGTTTTGTTTTTAAGAGAGAGGGAAAAACAGTGACAAATAAATAGTGTTTTTGCTTTGTTTTGTTTTTTAGAGAGAGGAAAAAAATCAGCGTAACTGATTGATACATTGAGAATGTGTAATGTGTGACACCTGTGGCCCTTCTACCTCCACCATGGGGTAGGTTGGGGATGCTGATTCATATCTCTTCACTCGAGTACTGCTTGATCTTTATAATTTTTTTACTTTTGATTTTTTGGTATGTCATTTTTCATTCCATTTACATTAAGTACTGTGTATATTGTTTACTTCTGCATCAATTCATATAGATCTTCCCATGCTTCTCTATATTCATCATACACATTTCTTACAGTGAAGTAGTTTTCTATTACATTAATATACTACAATTTGTTTAGCTATTCCACAATCAGTGGGCCTCTACTTTGTTTCTAACTTTTAGCCATCTCAAAAAGTGCTGCTATAAATATTTTGGAATATACAGAGACTTCTTTCTCATCAGTTACTTCCTTAGGGTATAAGCCCAGGAATAGAGTCTTCAGTTCAAAGGGTATGGACATTTTAATCACTTTATTTGCATAATACCAAATTGCTTTTGAAAATGCTTGTACCATTTCATACCTCCACCAACAATGTACTAATGTGCCTATCTTCCCGCAAATTCTCCAACCCTAACTGTTGCCATTTTTTTGGTCATTTTTGCCAATTTACAGGATGTGAGGTGAAACCTCACAGTTGTTTCGATTTGCATTTCTCTTTTTCATTAGTGGTTTGGAGCATATTTTCGTGTGTTTGTGAATGCTTTTTTTGAGAATTCTTTGTTCACATCCTTTGACCACTTATCTATTAGAATGGTCATAGCTTATGTTTTAATTCATTCCAAAAGAAAGAGGTCTTTATAGATTGGAAAGCACACTGGATCTCGAGTCAGAAGACCTGTCAATTCTGCCTCTGATGCTAAATTCCCTATGGGATTTTGGAAAAGTCACCTGTCTCTCAATTTCCTGAACTTTAAATTAGAGAGGGGTAGGAGTGAAGTCCTTTTCAAGTTTCATTCATGATCCTGTGACATCTTGCTAATACTCAAGTAATGTTTTTCAAGGTCAGGGCATTTGTGTTGGCAAAATCCTAATAATTTGCCTTTGTCTTCCCTGTTTGAGAGTTACAGATCTTCTCTAATTGCAAGTCCTTGATTCTTTTGATCTAAAGCCATTTGAATAGCATTTCATACTTTTCAAAGCATTTTCACATTCATTTTATCATACATAAACCTAACAGAGAAGATGTGGTTTATATGTGACAGATGAGGAAACTAAGAATCAGAGAGTCTAAATGACTGATCACATGGAAGAGACAGGATGATAATCTAGCTCCAAAGATCAAAGTGGATGTGTTGAAGGTTTACTGATGTAAAGATAAAATAAATTCCTTAAACTAAGTGAATAATTTGAAAATTCACAAAAAGTTTCCCTTAATAAGATTTCAGAAAGGAGCCTAGGGCATTTAGCATTAAATTTAGACTCCTCATCTCTCAGCCTCCTTAGCCTCCCACATCTTTTCCTCACATTCAGTGCTCCTTATATTAAAGATCACACCAGAAAGAGTGATTAGAAAGAATTCCAGAAGAACCCAGAAGGCAAAAGGAAAGAGTTTTGTTGGATTTTTTGGGGGTGTGGGGGATGGGAAGACTGAGAAGTCACCTGCTTATTTTAAAATGAACAAATACTAGCTAATTTTAAAAACTACATTTAAATTGATGTATGCTAGTTTTTTGCACATCGCCATAGTTTTCCCCAGTATCCTTCTTTCTAACCCTCTCAGTAAGCCATCCATAAAACAAAGAAGATAATACAGAACCATGGCTTTTCAGTCATTTTAGCTTTATTTTAGGGCAGCCTTATTTCTACCATCTGTCTTCTCTTCACTCTCAAGCCAAACATCTCATTTATTAGTACTTTCTCTAATTTTGGGGATTTATGAAATTATTATTATTATTATTAGTTCATGTTTCTTTCTTATTTTTATCTAGTTATTTCATTCTTCCCCTTTTTTCTTACTTCTCAGTTGAATACTCAAGTAAAAATCCCCATTCGTTTCCTCTCCTTCAATTTGTTTTGCTTGTTAGTTTTTTTAAACTTTGTTTTCTGCACCTTTTTTTTTTAAAAAAGGATTTAACTCCCTCATTCTCTTTACTATTTATATTCCCTCTCTGTCTATTCCAGACTTTTTTATTCACTTATTTAGTCCTTGTTTAGTCTCTGTATTCTTCATGGAATTAAAACATCTAAGGTATCTAGCCTTTTTCTAAATAGTTTCTATATTATTGTCCTGTAGAACTTGTGGCCTAGACCCATTTTTTTATCTTTGTGCCTTATTCCTAGAAATAACATTTCCTGTAGGTGATAGAAAGGATATTGTCACATAGTGGGAATTTTCTTGTTTTGGATTGTACAATTCAGTATTGACTGTTGTCTTCCCATGGTCACTTTTCCCTATTTTGTTGAAATCTTCTCCCTAGATCTATACCTTCCCATTCTTCAGTCACTGAAAGAGCTATGATTTCCCTTCTCTTTGGGCAGGATTAATGATGTCTCTAAACACCAAATTCCTGAATATTACAGTCATAGAATATGTCTCTTCTCTCATGGGATCGTACATCAGTGGTACTTCTTCCATCACTGAGACAACATTTCTCCCCTTCTTTCTCCATTTTTCAGTTTCTCTCACTCATTCACCTATGGTCTGTCTTCTTGAGAGACTACTAAAGTTATTTTCCATCCTCTGTTAGCCTTTAACTTGATTGGAGTACAACATATATTTTGCTCTATCATCTTCTTCCCTTTCATCCATTTATTCGCCCTCCAATTCTGTAATTTAATATCACAAAATTAATGTTATTGCTTTTTTCTTTCTCTTCTTTGTGATTTTCTTTTGCTTCTGTGTATTTGCATTCTCAATCAGTTATTCTCTCTCTCTTTTTTTTGGTGAGATTTGCTAACATGGATTCAAGTGTTTCTATTTTGCCAATTATTTTTGTTGTGCAGGTAATAAATTCTGTTTTCACATTTCTCATTTCTCTTTTAAAAAATAGATAACCATTTTATTGATGTATCAGTATGCCAGTTGACAATTTGATGGGGTGATAATATGCTAATATCAATCTCCTCAAAGATGATGCACTGCATCTAAAATTTTTTCGAGTGAAATAATAAATTAATAATAAATAAAAATTAATAACAAGGAAAAACATAATACATTTCTTTAATAAATTAAGGAAATAGATTCCTTTTTCATATTATAGCTTTTTTGCTTCATGTTCTTCACAAAATCCTTTTCTTTCTTGATGGAAACGTTCATCTTGAAAATTGCCTCAGTGACCATCTTCTCTTCAAAAAAGGAGCTCTTGCCAATACCTATATTCTTTTTGATACCTTTTTTCCCAAACAGCAAGGGTGTGGAAAAATAGTAGCACTCTGTTTCTTCTGATCTGACAAAGGAACGTTCAATGACTCCCTCCTTTCTGTTTATTACACCACATTAGAGAAGACAAATGTGTCACTGGCATAGGCCATTCATAGGGCCTATTTTATACCTCCTCCAGCTTTAACTTTGACAATCTTACTTCCAGCCTGTTGGATCCTTCTTGTCAGCGTTTTCAGCTGATCCTCAGGAAATTCCACTTTAGATATGCACTGAGAGATCAGAATGATTATAGTCTCCTTGCATGCTCATCAGTGATGGGGACATTGACTCAAGCTGGATCTAACCCCTTTGATTCTGCAACAAAAAGTATTTGCTCTGTTGATAACCAGTGTTGTTATACCAAAGATTTTGTTGGAATTCTATACACCTTGTTTTTTAGAAACTTTAGATGTGACTGGGATGGTAGAGTTGACCAGGTTTACAATAATACAGATCATGACTTCTTGGGCTATGCTTGGTAAAGGCAGCAACCAGAGTAGCAATGATTGAAGCTTTGTTGTTGAAAAGGTTATCAAGAGTCATTCCTGTCTTTCTGGGAACTCCTATATCAATCATGATGATGTCACAGCCTTTCAGGCAATCTGGCAGCTTCTCAGGTCCTATGTAACCTTTTGTAGTCACTCTGGTCTCAATGTGGCTCAGATTAGCTGCTACACCAAGAGTATGAGTAATGTCATAAAGTGTTAGCTCACTAATGGGCAGTTCTTCAGAATTGAAAGGGGTTGTCCAATTTCTCCAGAAGCAGCTAGCAAAGGTACTTGAGCAGTATTCTGTTCCAAGGTGCTAAGGCTATAATGGGGGCAAAGGATGACAACATCATGGAGCAGAGAGAGGACACGTGGGTCCAGTGCAGGCAGGAGAATGGCCTTTGACTCTCTCTCATTTCCCTTTTAAAATTTAAACCATTCCATTCAAACCATTCAGGAACATCCTATTGTGGTTCCATACTTTCTTGAGGATCCACAGAATCCTTTGCCTTATCATGTGTGGATTCATTTTCCTTTGTCTTTCAATATATGTTCATAGATGGCTAGACTTTTTTACTTGATCTTCAAGCCATATTTATTTCTATCATGTTAATATCTTCATTGCTGGTTTAACTGCTTAATCTCAAGGTCTCTAATTAAGTTTTCTTCCTCCTGAGATCATTGGCAATTTCTGTCTTTTGTTTTTCTTCTTATAGTCTGTCACTCACTTTATGACTCCTTCCTCTTTGAGTCTGGTTTCTCTTGGGGCTGGACCTCAAAGCCATCTCAGCCTCTTTCCATGCTGGGCAATTCATAGTTCACCAGTCTCAGGCTCTGCTCCCAAGAAAGCCCCTTTCTAGGGGGAAATATTTGGCCCCAAATGGATCTCCCTTAGGCTTAGAGGTACCAGACAGGCACGCTTGTGTCCTGTTCCATACTTCTTCACCTCAGTTCTCTGGATAAGCTCTGTTGTGGCATAAAATAGTGCTAAAGCTTGAGCAAACTTCTCTCTTGGATTTCTGTGGCGCTGAGAGGATGGAGATACGAGAGTTGAATTCTATATAAGATTGTGCATTAGTTTGTGCACCCCTGCTACAGGAGCAAGGTTGTGGGGGAAGGAGTGCTGAGTTAAAATATTAGGGGCTAGGAGGGCAGCTAGGTGGCACAGTGAGTAGAGCACCGCCCCTGGAGTCAGGAGGACCTGAGTTCAAATGCGGCCTCAGACACTTGACACATGTACTAGCTGTGTGACCTTGGGCAAGTCACTTAACCCCCAATTGCCCTGCCCGAAAAAAAAACTAAAAAAAAAATATTAGGGGCTAGTTACTCTTTTTTGGTCTCAGTTCATTGAATTGGTTCCTCATTTGGGTTCTTGGTGTTCTAACCTTGAATACAGCTAAAATTGTTTTATATCATGCATAATTTCTATTTTTAGAGGTTTGAGAGGTTATGAGGATGAGAGAAAAATGTCTGGTTCTCTATCTTATTAGTCATCTGACCTGGAAGTTGGTGATTTGTTTTTAAAAACTGATCAGACTTTTTTGTTCTATTTCCTTGAAGTGAGTATTCACTGGCTTTGTTTTTAATGGAAGACATTTGAAAGAAGTGAGAGAATGCCTTTGTCATCCATTTGAGGGGTATCTTACTCAATTGGGAGTGGTTATTTCTTCTGAAGACGGTGATGGGAAAGCAACCAAGATACACAAAAGGGATATTCCTATGAAATACTGTTTATCCACAGAAAGGCATCAGACCTGTTTCTGCTTTGGGGGAAGCAAGGCTTAATGGGTGGCAATAATACACTCTGTGGACCCCAGTCTTCCTGCTTGCTTTGTGCCCCCAAAACAAATGTTCCTTATACTGTGTTCAAGGGGAATGCCAGACTGGGATTTGAGTAAAAACTAAAAACAAACAGAAATGAAACCTGTACCAACCTTGCAGGTTATCCCTGAAATCAAAGGAACCATGGCCAAGAAGCCCTCAAAGTGATCACAATGAAAGATACAATGAAATCAAGATTAATAGGGCAGGCAATGCCTTAAGTTTATATTGACTAGCTAAAGAAGGGAAAAGATTAGGTAGTAATACTATAAAGTGAACTTGTCTGTATGCAAAAGATAAAAAATGCCAACCACAATAACAAAACACTTTGATGATTTTTTTTGTTTGTGTGTAGGGGCTGGAGAACATAGACAAGCAACTTTCTTCAGATGCCTTATCTCCAAAAACAACCAATTTAGAAGATGGTGGAACTTTTAAGTATGATCATTAAACCATATTACTCTACTTTAGCTGGAATGAGATCTCCCAAACTGCTTAAGAGTAGAATGAGCTTAGTTAATATTTGTGTGTGTGTGTGCGTGTGTGTGTGTGTGTGTGTGTGTGTGTGCATGTGCATATTAGGATATTTCAATAGTCCTGGGTAAATAGAGGTTAATTTTATAACCTAGGAAAGACAAAGGGTAAAATCAGAGAAATTCCCAGAGAGAGTTTGTGAAATCTTCTCATATGACCATTATCTAATTGACCTTGGCTTGGCCATGGAATGTGAACTGGGAAGCTGCCTTCAGGCCAGCAGTTTACCCAACATTCCATGGGATTCAGCTGTTTTTTGGTAGCTTGACCTTGGAGAACAAGGAGGCTAACCAAAAGAAAACAGAAGAAAAATCAGTGGAATGTAAGAAAAAGCTATTGGAGGTAGAGAGATAACCTGTAGAGATTAGCAGTCAGTGCTGAGAGATAAGTCATGAAAACTTGCAGGAGGCTTTGGAATGATTCTGTGAAGCAGTGGCCCCAGTGGGAGTGGGAGTACTGGGAATCCATAGCTTCATGGCAGTGAGATCTTTCCAGAGTTAGGACTAAAACCCCCTACACTGGTCTCTTTTCTAGTTAGCTTGTTTATTCTTTATTTATTTCTTTTAATTTAGATTGTAAGACCATGAAGAGATGAACATGCCAGTAAAAACAAGCCCAACAGAACATGTCAAACGAAGAACAGGTATAGTGAGCCCATAAGCCCAATGGAGCAACATGCCCAACAGAGACCCTTGACAGCAAGGAGCGCTCTTGGTGAAAGCAGTGAAATGATATCACCAGAAGATATCATGGGTGAGAGCAGCTCAATGACATTGCCAGAAGACAATAGGAGTTCACTAGAAGATACCACACATGGGTTTTGAAGCATCAGAGTTGTAATTTGCCCATCATGAAAGATTTCTAAACATGATCCTTCTCCCACTGGTCACATGCATACCTTGTGCTATGAGGCATGTGGCAACACTCTATTGAAAATTTTCTTACTATGACATTTCATTAAATTTCTTTGCTTTGAACTGACTGAATTATCTGATTGACCAGAGAAAAAGTAAACATAATGATTGGGACTTGTGGACTAGCATCTTTTGAGTGGATATAGGCATGAAGAGTATATTGAATCTGGGGTACATATTCTAGGGACTTATCATTTGAGAGGTGGTATATACCACAGATAGCATTACAATTGTATAAAAAGAATTTAGAGAGAAGTTACTAAATTCTGGCTTTAAGCAAATCTATGATGGTTATGGTACATCTTATGCCTTCTATCTCCTGTTGGGAACAGCATGTCCCCTGAGGGAATGTGGCAAGGGGTCAAACCAGGCATCTTTCATCTGTCCCAAAGGATTTCTCCCTGCTCCAAAACTGGTCCCTCATAGCTGCTAGGCAATCTACCATACGTTCTTTATCAACTCACTGTACCATTCTCCATAACAGCTCTTTGTCTCTTCTCAAACCTTCCATGATTCCTCCACTACCCACCCTCTCAACTCAGATCCTTCTCTCATGATTTACAGAATAAAAAAAAAATCAAGAACATTCTCTGTCATCTTCTATCACTCAGATGACTTCTACCACTATCCTCTTTTACCCCTGTCTCACGTGATTTAGTGGTGTTACTTTAGTTCTTACCAAGGCCAACTCCTCTACTTACTCAAGTAATCCCATTTCGTCCTCTCCTCGAACAGATTTACCCCACTGTTATCTGCACTCTGTTACTTATTTTCAATCTGTCCCTTTCTATTGGTTCATTCCCAACTGACCATGAATATGCTCATGTCTCCCCCATTCTGAAAAAAAAAACATGAAAACCTCACTTGATCTTCCACCTGTCATCTTATATCTCTTCTATCTACAATTGATGCATCTACATTCTCTCTTCTCTCTCTTTTAAACCCCTTATAATTTGGCTTCTAGCCTTATAATTCCACTGAAACTGCTCTCTCCCAAGACACCAATGGTCTCTAGGTTGCTGGATAAATGACCTTTTCTCATCTGTCACTCTTCTTTTACCTTACTGCAGCCTTTAACACTATTTATCACTCTTTCTCTCTCTCCTGGATAAGTTTTTCTTCTATTGATCTTATCAGCTTCTTTGGATTTAATTACCATTTCTATGTTGATGATTCTCAAATCTACCTATCCTACCCCAAACTCTCTACTGACCTCATCTTGCCTTTCCAACATCTCAAACTGGGTGTCCAGTAGACATCTTAAACTTGACATGTCCAAAACAGAATTCATTCTTTGCCTGTATACCTTTCCTCCCTCCTTCCTCCTCTGTGACAGTAGAGGGCAACACTGTTCTCCCAGTTCCTCAGATATACAACCCAGCAGTCATCCTCAACTTCTCACTGTCTCTTGCTCCTCATCTCTAAGTTGTTGCCAAAGCCTGGTGATTTCACCATTACAGCATCTCTGAAATAAATACATCCCTTTCTCTTTTCTGATACTGCCATCACTCTAGTACAGGCCCTCATCATTTCATGCCTGGACTGTTGCAATAGCTTGCTGACAGTTCTGCCTGCTTCAAGCCTCTCCCCACTCCTATCCATCCTCCTTTCAGCCTCCAAAGAGATTTTACTAAAGTACAGTTCAGACCCCTTCCCCTCCCCCATTCCCCTACTCCAGATAAACTCCAGTGGCTCCCTATCACCTCTACGATTAAATACAAAATGCTATGTTTGGCATTCAAAGCTCTTCACAGTGTAGACCCTTCCTACCTTTCCAGTCTCTTTACATCTCAACCCTTTTCATGTACTCTTCAATTCGGTGACACTGGCTTGTTCCATGAACGAGATAATACATCTCTCAGTTCCTGGCATTTTTTTTGACTGTCCCCCATGTCTGGAATGCTCCCTCTCCTTAAATCTGCCTACCAATTCCCATGGCTTCCTTCAAGTTCAAACTTAAATTCTGTCTTTTACAGGAAGCTCTTTCCAACCCCCTTTAATTCTAGTGCCTTCTCTTGTTAATCATTTCCTATTATCCTGTATATAGCTTCTTTGTATATATTTGTTTGCATGTTGTCTCCCCCATTAGATTGTAAGCTCCTTGGGAGCAGGAGATATCTTTCGTCTTTTTTTTTTTTTTTGTATTCCAAGCACTTAGCACAGTGCCTGGCACATAATAGGTGCCTAATAAATGCTTATTGATTGAAATTGATTGATTGATTGTAATGACCCCTGTATACTCAGCTTGAAGAACTAGGGAAGGAGAGATGGCTAGGCTGTTGGAGAGGAAAATAAAGGGCCCAGTCCTCAAGTGTGTTGTGTATGTATTTTACGCTTTACTTGATTCAGGTCACTTTGTATTGAACAGTTATTTTTACTGTATTTTAGAGTTCTAGTGATTGTTTAATTCAAAGTACTCCTCAGTTCCCTCATCTATAAAATGGGGATAATAATACATTACGTAACCTCACAGGGCTATGACAAGAAAAGGACTTTCAGAGCCTTACAAGTCTACACAGATATGAGTTAGATAGTTTGATGATCTTGGGCAATATGGTAAGTAAGTTACCTGTGAGGTAAGTAATGCATTATTCTCCTCATTTTATGGATGAGGAAACTAGGACTGAGAGATCTTAAAAGTCATAGAGCTACTGACCATGTAGGAGTGCTTACGTCAAGAAGGTCTGCTATGCCATGTGCTACTTTTTGGTACAACATGACTCTTAGAGACAAACCTTGCTATACACTCAAATTTCCTGCCACTAGTCTAGTTTTCTCCTATTCTAATGAACCTACTTTTTATTTGACACTTGCTTGCTAAAGGGAGACTATAGGTGAGAGAGGAACAATATTCTGTGACTGCCTTTTAGGCTACAAATGAAGCCCCACACTTTGCAACACAGCTCTTTCTGTAGCATTAACTTCTTTCTTCACAACAGACGTTGCTCCTAAGAAATCATTTGCTTTCCTTCCAGACTATTGTTCCCTTGTCCTTCCATAAGTGAAGCTGACCACAAGTCTAGTAGTCAGTCTGCAAATACCAGCTAGCTCTGCAAGAAGCCACTCCAGTAAAACAATCAAATTAGTCTTCATCTATGTTCCCTGTGCAAAGGCTTGTTCTTCAGGAACTAGTCTTCTAGCCACCCCCAGACAATTATTACTTTGAGGACCCTCAGCTTTGAGTTGTGTATTCAATAGCAGTCTGTCCTATTTGTCTTGTTAAAGTGGAGATGCTGGGGGTGGAGCCAAGATGGCAGCTGGAAAGCAGGGACTTGCCGAATGCTCTCCCCCAGGACCCTCCAAACACCTATAAAAATGGCTCTGAACAAATTCTAGAACTGCAGAACCCATGAAATAGCAGAGGGAAGCAGGGCTCCAGCCCAGAACAGCCTGGATGGTCGCTGGGTAAGGTCTATCATGCACGGAGCTGGGAGCAGTGCAGGGAGCGGAGCAAAAGAGAGCCCAGCATGAGCCGTGCCCAGACCAACCAGACCGGAAGCCAGGTGGTACAGGCCCTAGTGCCCTGAATCAGTGAGCTGTGGCAGTTACCAGACTTCTCAACCCACAAGCACCAAAGACAACAGAGAAGGTTAGTGGGAAAAACTGCAGGGACAGAGTGAAAGGAGTTCGCAGTTCAGCCACAGCCCCAGGTGCAGCGGAGGTAGTGCAGCTCTGAGGACAGAACTACAGCTGCAGTTGCTTCTGGCCCCAGGCCCACCTGGTGGGAGGAATTAAGTGGTGGATCAGAGCAGGAGTGTAGAGCCTGCTTAGATCTGAGTCGCAGTCTGGGTTGGCGGTTCTTGGGAGAGGAGGAGTGCTGGTGTGGCAGAGCTTGCTGTGTAGAATTAGCTCTGAAAACAACAGCACAGCCCCTCAAGCTTAGGACAAAGTACTCTCTACTCTACAAGCAGTCATACCCCAACAAAAAAACTCAAGGATCAAGTAGTTGGCTGGGAACATGGTCAGGCAGTGAAAACAGACTCAGATTCAGACTCAGACTTTGGAATCTTTCTTTGGTGACAAAGCAGACCAAAACACACAGCCAGAAGAAGTCAACAGAATCAAAGAGCCTACATCAAAAGCCTCCAAGAAATACGTGAACTGGTCTCAGGCCATGGAAGAGCTCAAAAAGGATTTGGAAAAGCAAGTTAGAGAAGTAGAGGAAAAATTGGGAAGAGAAATGAGAGTGATGTGAGAAAACCATGAAAAATAAGTCAATGACTGGCTAAAGGAGACCCCAAAAAATACTGAAGAAAATAACACCTTAAAAAATAGACTAACTCAAATGGGAAAAGGGCTCCAAAAAGCCAATGAGAAGAATGCCTTGAAAGGCAGAATTAGCCAAATGGAAAAGGAGGTCCAAAAGACCACTGAAGAAAATACCACCTTAAAAATTAGATTGGAGCAAGTGGAAGCTAGTGACTTGATGAGAAATCAAGATATTATAAAACAGAACCAAAGGAACGAAAAAATGGAAGACAATGTGAAATATCTCATTGGAAAAACCACTGACCTGGAAAATAGATCCAGGAGAGATAATTTAAAAATTATTGGACTACCTGAAAGCCATGATCAAAAAAAGAGCCTAGATATCATCTTTCAAGAAATTATCAAGGAGAACTGCCCTGATATTCTAGAGCCAGAGGGTAAAATAGAAAATGAAAGATCCACCGATCACCTCCTCAAATAGATCCCAAAAAGAAAACTCCTAGGAACATTATCGCCAAATTCCAGAGCTCCCAGATCAAGGAGAAAATACTGCAGGCAGCCAGAAAGAAACAATTTGAGTATTGTGGAAACACAATCAGGATAATACAAGATCTAGCAGCTTCTACGTTAAGGGATCAAAGGACTTGGAATATGATATTCTGGAAGTCAATTGAGCTAGGATTAAAACCAAGAATCACCTACCCAGCAAAACTGAGTATCATGCTCCAAGGCAAAATACGGATTTTCAATAAAATAGAGAACCTACAAGCTTTCTCAGTGAAAAGACCAGAGCTGAATAGAAAATTTGACTTTAAAACACAAGAATCAAGAGAAGCATGAAAAGGTAAACAAGAAAGATAAATCATAAGGGACTTACTGAAGTTGAACTGTTTTGTTTACATTCCTACAAGGAAAGATGATGTGTATAATTCATGAGACAAAGGGTATTAGGGTAGCTGAAGGGAATACACATACACACACACATATATGTATATGTATATATATATATATATATATATATATATATATATATATATATATAGACAGAGGGCACAGGGTGAGTTGAATATGAAGGGATAATATCTCGAAAAATAAAATCAAATTAAGGGATGAGGCAGGAATATATTGAGAGAGGGAGAAGGGGAGAGATAGAATGGGGTAAATTATCTTGCATAAAAGTGGCAAGAGAAAGCAGTTCTGTTGGAAGGGAAGAGGGGGCAGGTGAGGGGGAATGAATGAATCTTGCTCTCATCAGATTTGGCCTGAGGAGGGAATAACATACACACTCAATTGGTATCTTACCCCACAGGAAAGTAGGAGGAAGGAGATAAAAAAGGGGGGACAATAGAAGAGAGGGCAGATAGGGGGAGGAGGTAATCAAAAGCAAACACTTTTGAAAAGGGAAGTCAAGGGAGAAAATTGAATAAAGGGGAATAGGATAGGAAGGAGCAAAATATAGTTAGTGTTTCACAACATTTATATTGTGGAATGGTTTTGCATAATGGTACACATGTGGCCTATGTTGAATTGCTTGGCTTCTTAGGGAGGGAAGAGGGGACAGAATTTAGAACTCAAAGTTTTAAAAACAGATGTTCAAAAGAAAAGTTTTTGCATGCAACTAGGAAATAAGATATACAGGCAATGAGGCATAGAAATCTATCTTGCCCTACAAGAAAGTAAGGGAAAAGGGGAAGGGGGGAAGTGGGGTGACAGAAGGGAGGGCTGACTGGGGAATGGGGCAATCAGAATATATGCCATCTTAGAGGGGGGAGGGTAGAAATGGGGACAAAATTTGTAATTCAAACTCTTGTGAAAATCAATGCTGAAAACTAAAAATATTAAATAAATAAAAAAGTGGAGGTGCTTTCTCACTATAGTGATTTTCAAACCCTTTCAACCCAAGACCTTAGGGACAACCCTATCCCATCTATCATGGCAAAAGAATACTGTCCCAGGGGCAGTTGAGTGCCCTTTAGCTTATTTCACTAACTCTTGCTACTTAATACTTTAAGTCAGGGGTTTTTAACTTTTTTGTATTGTAGACTCCTTTGGCAGCCTAGTGAAGTCTATGGACCCCTTCTTAGAATTACTACATACATTTGTAACTGAAAGAAATGTTATATTTCAGTTAGAGGTTAGGGAAGTTAAAGATGTAAATATTTTTTCCTCTACACTTTTTTAGACACCCTGAAATCTGTCTGTGGTGCCCTGTTTTAAGGGAAACGAATTACTGGCTGAGGTTAGGAGTTGGGATAAGGAAGGGTGTGAAAAGACAGTAAGATAAGGAATGCAAGAGTGGGATCCTAAGAGAATCATTTTCATCTCTGTCTGTCTGTCTCTCTGTCTGTCTGTCTGTCTCTGTCTCTCTCTCTGTCTCTCTCTCCCTCTCTCTCTCTCTCTCACACACACACACACACACACACACACACACACACACACCCCTTAGGATCTAGGATACAGTTCAAGATGCTAGCAGAGGCAGTGACAATGGCATAACTCAGCTTACTGCTCTCAGCCTGCATAGCGATGAGACTAATAGATGTGGAGTTAAGGTCTGAATTCACTTGTGGACTTTGTTCCTTGGTGATTGTATGGTTCTGAGTCAATCACTTAATCACTCTGGTTTTCCACATGGATAAAATGAGTGATTGGACTAGGTGATCTCCAGGCTTCCTTTCCACTGAAAATCCTAATGTAACCTGGGGTTTAAGTCTGGTATATTTACATAATGCTCTCTTCATTAGTGGAAAAAAATGATTACTTAAAACTTCCTAAGTATTTGCTTGAGAGTTTCTTGCTTCCAGCTTGGAGAGAGAAGATACAAGCTCTTGCCATCCCTGTCCCTCATGTAGACACACAGCTTCTAGTAATCATTCTTTCCGTCAATGTGGAGCCTTATGTATATGCACTGTTCTTGAACCTCAGGTTATAGTCAGTAAAAAAAAAAAAATACAGGCCTGTGATTTCATTGGTGTGGAGAACTTACATAGTGTAAAGTCCCTCTGTAAGCAACTGTTGGGCACCTGTCACTTATAGTCTTCGAGAGTTGCCTCGAGCATTGTAAAGCTAAGTGACTTGCACAGTCACACAGCCAGTATGTGTCAGAGACGGAACTAAAAACCAAGTTTTCCTGATTACAGGTAATACGCTCTCTACTACTTGACTCTATTTCTTAGGAGCCTAAGTAATTCAGGAAAAAAAAAAATCCTCTTTGTGCCTTCATTTCTTCCAGTGCATGCTAGAAACTTCACCCAGCTCCCAGTGGGAATACAGCCCACCCTTGTATTCTCAACCAGCTACAGACCAAATGGAAAGTCTCACTATTAAAAGGTCTGTCTTAATCAATGCTTTTAACTGATGATAATTTTGGCGAGGATTATAAATTTCATCTGGAAGAACTAGGTGATTTATTGTTTGTTTACAGGGAGATCAGCTGTTTCCAGGGATCCACAAAGAGGCATTAATCAACTACTTCCTATAATTCTTCATTGGTAGAATTTCATAGTTAGAATTGTTGGGAAGATTATTTCATTGTATTAATCCTGTGTTTAGAGATTTCCCCAATCTTTCTCACTGATCCATCATCTACAAATGCCTCCAAGCTCTAAGCATCTAAGCAGATTTTTGCAGGAAGAGAAGGGAGAGAAATAAGGAAGGATGGGGACAATCTCACTAAGAGTGACCCCTAAGGTGGTGCAGGGGGGAGGGAGAAGGAACTGCTTATCTAGGGATCTGCTAGCTAAAATATGATTATAAAAACCCTGATTATATCTGGTGCTAAGCCCTCAGAATGTCTGTGTTATGTAATCATTAAATGTTATTACCGTTAATACAGTACCCATGGAGTCACTCTGCCCCAGTCACTCTGGCTTTAACATCATTCAGCTCCTCTTGATAAGAGTCTTGTGTTCACCAAGCAATCTTTGGATCCCCCTGATTCCTGTTAAAAAGAGGGTATGCAGATCAACCAGCATAAATAGCCCCATCTGCTTAACAAATTCCTCAGTGTAAATTAACGGCATCCTGACTAATCAGTAAGTCTCTTGTGAGTCTGTCTAGTGTGAAGCAGTTGACCAAAGCTTGCTTACCTCTGGCTGACCTAACAACATTTAATTCTGGAGCCAGCAAAACTAGACTTATAATCTTCCCAACTAGCTGCAGAATCCCCATACCCTTGTGGTCCTGTCTGAAACTGCCTGTGGCACTGTCTGAAACAGCCAACTGGCTCTTTTCTTTACGTTACAGCAGAAACATGTCTGCTAAAATTCATGAAAACGGAGAGAGCAAACAATCGACAATCACAGCAATTTTTAAAGTGTTCTTTCCTAGACTGAGTGACTACATTTCTTTTTAAAGGCCAAGCTGCTTTACTGAGACTTTACATTTGCACATATAGGGATTTTCAGCTTTTGTTAGTTGTTGAGTCAGTCACTTGTTAATTCCAGAGATGCGTAGGCAGGTTGAGGAAAGGCTGAGATCACAAAGACATTTTTCCTCACCCTGAAAACTTCAGAACCTGTCTCCACAGGCTCTGGAGCCCAGATTATGAAGTAAACAGGACATGCTGAACCTAGGAGTAGTGACATTTGAAAAGAAAATTTCAAGGAAGAATAAGAAATAATTGAATTCAGCAACTCATTTTATGATAAATTCCAAAAGAAATTACCTGAGAAAGAACTCTTTGACAAGAATTGATTGGAAAATTGGAAAACAGTCTGATAGAAATTAGATTTAGAACAATATCATAGACCCTATACTAAATAAACTCAAAATGGATGTGAATTGAATATTAAATTAAATGTTAAATTAAATTGAATGGTCATACCATTTTAATACAGGTTTTAAAACTTACTGGAATCCTAGAATTTGTAGCTCAGAGGGGATGACTATTCCCTCTTAACCCTGAGAGTGATTGGGACTTTGAGGTTAAAAGTGGAATTAAATCACACCCAGAAGTTCCTAAACGGTTATACAAATAGTAGGGACTTAGAAGAACTGAGCAGCAGCATCCATGGGAAGACAGTGTCCTCAGTCCTGCCCATGACTTAGCGAGCAGAGCCAGAAAGAATTGGTGATATAACATCAGGTGAAAAAACAAACTGAAAGGAAAAATGGAAAGGAGAACATGAAAGAAGGGCTGAGCTACAGCAAGAAAGGAGAAGTCAAGAAGTTCTCAAATTAGAAGACTCAGTCTGAAACTACTGTTGTACTCATCTCCCTAAGGACTGAGGGAAGTTCTAAAAAGGTCTGCTCTTTCCCTAACCTCCCTTCCCATGTCTGTCTAGTAACAAAAATCCTTAATATCCTGTGGAAGGAGTCAGAGCTAGATGGTGCAGTGGATAGAGTGTTAGGCTTGGAGTCAGGAAGACCTGAGTTTAAATCCAGCCTCAGATACTTACTGGTTGTGTGATCCAGGGCAGTCACTTAAACTCTATCTGCTTTAGTTTTCTCAGCTGTAAAATGGAGATGCTAATAATAGCACCTACCTCCAAGGCTTGTTATGAAGATAACATGAGGTATCCTCATTTTATGTCAAAGAACTTAGTAAAGTGTCTGGCCCATAGTAGACACTTAATAAATGCCTGTTTCCTTCCTCTGCCCACTACTTTTACTTAATCATTTCCTATATTCTTATTTTTGCCTCAAACATAAAGAGTCCATGGATTAGTTGAAGGTAAACATAACTTTAAATTGTGGCAGAGCACCAAACCTCTGCCTGAATGTTATGAATTTACCTAAGTAGGGGCCATGAGCTATGGTGATTATACTACAAACTTTTCATCTACTATAAACTCCATAAAACAGCAGAGGAGGGGAACACATGGACATGAGGGACCATTATCTTTCCCTTGCACTAAAAAACGAACTAATTATTGTAACTGCAGCTGATTAAATCTCCAGAGTGAAAGTATGAGAAAGAAGAGGAAGTTGACAAGAGAAAAGATAACATTCTGAACCAGTGGTGTCAAACTTGAATTCCTGCAGTGCATATAGACTTAGTTTTAAAATGTAATGTTATTTGTATTTTATTGTATTTTCATTTATTTTTAAAAATAATTTCCAGTTGTTTTAATCTGAGTTAGATTGGGAGTTTTATTGGTGCATGCCATACAACGGCAGCATGATTGACACCTCTGCTCTAAACCACCTGCCTGGGAGGAGAAAGGAAAAGTCTGGGGAGGATTCAGCTCAGCCCCTATCCATCAGTAAGGAGGGAGCAGAAAGGATCAAGCCCAAGTACTACAACTTTACGTTTGGTAGCGATATTTGCACTTGCAGTTATTCCACCTTTAAAAAATATTAAAATTAGAAGACAACAAGATCATTTATGAGAATGAATTCTTAAACAAGGGAAAGAAACATAAAATAGATAATTTCAGTTACATGAAATTGAAAATTAATGTAACTAGGATAAGAAGAAAGAATCAAATAAGAAAAAAGTCCTTATCTCATATATCATAGATATATATGTGTATATATGTATGATATGTCTGACATCTAAGATATATAAGCAAACGTAAAATCTATTCCCCAATAGATAAATGGTCAAAGAATTCTAAACAATTAAAATCACATGAAAGAATGCTTCAGATCACTTATCATAAGAAAAATGTAGACCAAAACAATTCTAAGGTTTTATCCCAAATCCAGTAAGTTGGCAAAGTTGACAAAATATGGAAATAGTCAATGTTGGAGTGATTGTAAAAAGATAGGATACACATGCATAGTTGGTGAAACTGAATTGGTCCAAATGTTCTGAAAAGCAATTTTGAATTATACTAAGAGAGTGACTAATTTATGCATATTCTTTGACCCAGAGATTCCACTCCTATGTATATTCCAGGGTATTAAAAAATAAAAAGAAAGGTCCCATTTACATAATGCATATGAGAACTTTTTTTGTCATAGCAAAGAACTGGAAGCAAAGTAGATATACATAAATTGGAAAATGATTAAACACATTTTTACATGAATTAATGGAATATTACTTCATTGTAAGAAACAATAAAAATTTCAAGACTGGGAAGATTTATATTAAATATATAAAGTGAAGAAAGCACAAACAGGAAAACAATATAGGCAATAACTTCAACAATATAAGTAGAAAAAAGAACAACAAAACTAAAACTGAATCTATCAAATTATAACAACCAAGCTTGACCCCAAAGAAGAGCTGTGAGAAGACTCTTCCCCACCTCCTTTCCCTAGGTGGGGCTCTATCCATATAAAACAGTACATGTAATAACATGCTTTATGTTTTTGTTGACTTTGCTGGGCTTGTTACCCCCCACCCCCACCCCTTTTATTCTTTGTTATGTTGTATGGCTTTTATAAAGGGGCAGGAGAACATATACTGGAAAATATAAATATTTCAAAATAAAAGATATCAAAAAAAAATCTATTTTTAAAAAGATGAAAAAGGACCTAGGCTAAAAAGGAACACATGTTGTCCTTCACCCTGCTGCCAGCAACAGCTGCACTTTAGTGGAAGACAAAACCAAGCAATCAGAAATCTCCATTGTATGTATAATAAACTGCTCTTGATTCTACATACTGCAGAGAAACCTCATTTCAATCTAAAAGTTACATGTCAAAAATTCTCCTTCTGATGAGAGAAAGGGCTTCTGCTTTTGTTCCTGTCTCTTTTTAGGGCCTAATCTTCAAAAGTTAGGAGGCTGCTGTAGATATGCATTCCACCACCAAATATACCAACTACCACTGGAAGACACCAACTACCATTGCAATCATTACTATAGGTATATGGTTTTAAGATAGGTTATTGGTTGGCCAGAGGGAGAAGTCTATGCTGCAGAAACTGGCCATTTATGACAGTATAATTTTTAAAAACATAATGTATTAAGAATGTTCTGTGGCTCACTATTCCAGAGTCAGCCTATTTTATTTGCATTCTAGGCATACCTCTGAGGGGTTGAGGTGTCTCTTCTCTGAAGCTATCAGCTCAAGCCCCCACTGGAAGTGTGCCTCCCCACCATTAGCCACCAGGGCTGTCACTCCAGGTTACTTAACCAATTAGCATCAATGAACTTTTATAAAGTTTTATTTATTTCAAAGATATAGCAAGAACAAAAGTACAAACATTTCCTCCCAACACCTCAGATATACACTTTTTCCTGTATCACCATAGTCTCTGGGAAGAATAGGCTCACTCTTAACGCAGTGTCTGCAGAGTTCTACCAACTTCATTTTCAAATGAATTGTGACTATCAGATGAGTTCTGGTCTCAGCGATTGCTGGCTGGGTCCTGACTGAGCATGGAATTGACTTTTGGATACTTAGATACCTCAGCTCTTGGGCAGCTTCATTTTTCAAGGCCAAGGCAAAAAGCACTGTTTTTCCTGGGTCCATATGTTGGTTTCAGAGAGAAAGGATTGAAGTCCTTATCTTTTACAACATTGATTCTCACTACAGACTGTTAGCAAAGGAGTCAAGCTAAAAGCAGATGTCCATTCAATAGAAAGAAGATGCAAAGACTCAGATCAACCAATGCTTTTTGATGGCATCCCCAGTTGTGCTTCTGTAACTGTAGTCATCCATAGAGGTTGCTGTGGTTGGCAGACCAGAAGCTGTTAAAGAAAGTCTGTTTGTACTCCAAGGGGCAACTAGGTGGCACAGTGGATAGAGTACCAGGCCTGGAGTCAGAAAGACTCATCTTCCTGAGTTCAAGTCTGGCCTCAGACACTGATTAACTATGTGACCCTGGGCAAGTCACTTAACCTTGTTTGCCTCAGTTTCCTCATCTATAAAATGAGCTGGAGAAGGAAATGGTAAACCACTCCAGTATTTTTGCCAAGCAAACCCTAAATGGAGTCATGAAGAGTCAGACATGACTGAACAACAACAACAAATTTGTATGCAAAGTCTCTCCAAGGTACTCCATTACACATTATCACAATTCTCCTAGAAGCAGGCTCCCTAGCCTCTTTCAGATTGGGAATTCCATAGGCCAAACATGCTGCCACACCCTGTGAATGCTGGTAGAGACAAGTCCATTATTCAGTTCTCTCCATTATAACCATTTCACTTTTCTGCCTATTCAAGAATTATAATCACTCCCTATTATCTCTACCAGAAAACCTACATTCCTCTATCCGACTTACAAAGTCTTTTATAACTTTCCCCCACTTTGCCAATCCTACTATATTTCCTTCTACTTCCCTTTTGTTCTGATTAGGTTTAACTCACATTCCATTCCCATTATTAACAGATTTTGATGATGTTTTCCCTAGCTAAATTGTTTTCCCTTCTCAGCTCCTTTAAGTTCTTTAAAGATATACTTTAATTTCTTCTGCTGCATTAAATAATCCTTAAATTTGATAGCATACATTGTTTTCTCTCATTTCTGAACCTTTATTTCTCTGTTTCAAAGTGAATTAATTAATGAAGCCTACTGGTGATAACTTGCATAACGGGAAGTGGTCATATAGTAAGAACAAGGGATAGTAGATATACAACCCGAGGATTGCATGTTTACTTAATTCAATACTTACATGATATATGACTCATAAATATGGGTATAGATCACAATCTACCCAAGCCTTCTCATCTGAGGCAACATATCCATGTTCTAGAGATCCTTCACCAGGGGCTCACCTAACATACAAGGGACCTTGCTATAAGGGATATCAAACATTGAAGGGACAGTGTTATAAGAGGAGAGTCCTGGGTCCCTCCTAATTTGATGCCGACATGTGATCCAGCACGTATAGACATTTGTTCTTTATCTTGGTCTTCTTTTGTTTTAGGTGAAGGAGATTAATCTAGATATAAAGACCATGATGTCTTCAGAATGTCATTTTAAAAAGCCTGTGATGTCCAGGAGTCAAGAAATTGAATACGTGACAGATTTTACAGCTAGCCAAGCATGACTTTGGGACCCAGGAGTAGCTGAGATGAGAACTCATTTGCAGCAATGTCACATTTGGACCTGAACTCACATTACGTCTGAACCCTCTCTTCTCAGAGACTGAGGTAGTATAGGGGAAAGAGAGTCCCAAAGGTGTTTAGGGGGGAAATTTTGTACCTTTGTTATTGCTATATCTTTGGAAAAATTCACTTTGCAAAAGCTAATTGATATTGATTGGTTGAATGGAACTAAGGTATTAGTCGTTGTTGGCTAACAGTGGGCAGAATACAACCAAAACGCAGGCTCAAGCTGATATTAGGAAATGATTCTCCCCGCTCCCATGAGTATTCTTAGAACACTGGGAGGGGAGATATAGCTGCCTTCCATCTGTGACCGTAAGCCATTTCATTCACTCTCCTAACAACAAACAACAAACAACTCTGCATTAGTTTCTGTTTCTTTCTCCTGAACTGACTCCATGTCCCACTGTTTCTCCATTATCTATCTGTCTGTCTATCTATCTATCTATCTATCTATCTATCTGTGTTTCTATTTATCTGTTATAAAGACGTGGACACATACACATATGCAACGGAGTTGGACTAGATCTCTAAAATTCCCTCCAGCTCTAATTCTATGAATCTATAATCCTACCTCACTTCAGTGGATTTGGGGTCTTAGGGCTTTAGGTGCACTCCTTAGTTGGATAGCAACTTCCCCCTAGGAAGAAGCACGTGAGACCTTGTAGTGCAGCCCTTCAGCAAAATTGAAAGACCCCCATTGAAAGTGCTTTTCAGTAGAAGCTTAAATGACCAGTGATGCAATTCTAAGGGATGAAGTACTTCATTCATGCCTGTATTACACTCCAAGCATTAGGAATACAAATGCTGTGTGTGAGAAAATGCCAGACTCAAGGAAAAGCATTTTGGGGTTTTGTGGAGGGGCAGACTGAGGAAAATTTCTGCCTATCTCTGTTTTTGTCTTTGTAGTGTATACTCTAGGCAGTTGGGTCATGTTTAAGGAACTAAATCTTTACAACCCCAAGAATATGAAGGATTTCCTAAAACACTATGATGGAAGAGGGGCAAGGGAGAGCAATGAAAGAAAAAGGCCAAGTTGTCTGTCTTCTACCCATGCCAATTCAAGGTATACTGCTTTGCTTTTTCTTACACAAACCCAAGATTTTGAGCTAGAATGCCCAACATACTCTTAACTAACTTCAAACAGAACCTAATCATGCCTTCACTCCTTTCCTCTGAAGAATTTTGGGAGGACATAAAGAAAAATCCTAAAAGATAAGATTGTGATCTGTATCTTTGGAAAGATCATCCAACAGAGGAATAAGCCCACTGATCCACCTTAGTGTTAATGTTGTCTTGGCACTCAAAATATATGGTTAGGTTGGGGCCATTTCTTCCTTTGTATTTCCTATAGTTCCGGCATACAGTAGGTGCTTGGTCCAGCAAAAACTGTTACTAACTATAAATTATATTGGCTAAAAAATTTCTGGTTATTAGAGACATCAAGTGTCTCTAATATCACACAAAGCACTCATTAAAAAGATATGTGAAATATGATCAATACAATTAGCACTGTAGTGATTTTGAACATGTTAACCTTTCTTTGATGATTCAAATGTCTTTTGAGTTGTCATTATATCTACCTACTATTAAACTGTAGTTATAAAAAAGTGCTGCTTAACAGAACTTGGTCACCATACCCTCCATTCATCCTCTCTCTTTTCAGCTTCCTGTTATGTGTTGTCTTCTCCTATTAGAATGTAAGCTCTGAAGGCAAAAACTGTCTTTCTCTCTGCTTCTATTTGTGTTCTCAAAGCTCAGCATAATTCTTGGTACATAGTGAGGGCTGTTGCCTTTAATAAATGCTTGTTGAAAGAGCTTATGAGCTCACCTATCTCATTTCTTTTCATCTGTGATATCACTTCTAATTCTGATATTCCCTGAAAAGTCAGAAATGGGAATACATATTGGAGAAGAATGGTCTGAAGGAGGAAGAAAGAAAGCAACTTCCCTCTAGCAGTAGTGACATGGTCCTCTTTGAGAATGAAGGACAAATAACAACCACCTCTTTCCTTCCTTCCTTCCTTCCTTCCTTCCTTCCTTCCTTCCTTCCTTCCTTCCTTCCTTCCTTCCTTCCTTCCTTTCTTCTTCTTCTTCTTCTCCTCCTCCTCTTCTTCTTCTTCTTTTCTCTCTCTCTCTCTTTTCCTTGTTTCCCTTCCATCCATCCATCCTAGGGTATCACACTGTTACCTGTGGGTGTTCTGTCCAAAGGAATGTAATTTTGATCACTGAAAACCTCTCAAGATATATTGGGGTTTAAAGGCTAGATTTCTTTCTTAAGGCCTTAAACCCAAATCACTCTGGCTCTCATTGATTGGCCAACAATCGGTTGTTGTCCTTAGTTCTCAAGTAGCAAAATGACATCACTGTGCTAGAGTCAAGTTTCAGTGTGTCAGACTGTGGCTGATAAGACCAATATGAGCTCAGAATGCTCTACAAATAGTCCGTGTGAACATTTGAGGTGAATTCTCTAAATTTGCACATCCTGCATTTCCTTTGAGCTGTTTGAATTCTTTTTTGCTCATAGAGGACAGCACCTTCTCTGTTGTGGGCATGCCATACTGAGAGGGGTCCTGTGCCAACGTCTCTCATGTCACATAATCAACAAAGTTCTTAAGAGAGACCTTGAGAGTATCCTTGTATCACTTCTTCTGACCACCATGTGGTTACACAGGCTTGCCCTGTGTGAGTTCTCCATAAAATGGGCTTTTTGGCAAGTGTACATTTTGCATTCGAACAATGTGGCCAGCCCATTGGAGTAGTGCTCTCTGAAGCATAGTTTGAATGCTTGGCAGTTTAATTCAAGTAAGGACCTCAGTGTCTGGTACCTTATCCTGCCAGGTGATCTTCAGAATCTTTCTAAGACAATTCAAATAGAAGCAATTTAGTTTCCTGGCATGGTGCTGGTATACTGTCCAGGTTTCACAGGCATACAACAACGAAGTCAGCACAAGGCTCTGTAGACCTTCAGTTTGGTAGTCAGTCTAATACCTCTTCTCTCCCATACTTTCCTTCAGAGCCTGCCAAACACCGAGCTTGCTCTGGCAATGTGTGCGTCAACCTCTTTATCAATGAGCACATCCCTGGAAAGTACACTACCAAGATAAGTGAACTTATCCACAGCATTCAAAACTTCTCCATTTGTTATAACCAATGGTTCCATGTATGGATGGTGTGGTGGTGGCTGATGGAGCACCTGTGTTTTCTTGGATTGGCCAAGGTCCACCTGGCCAACAGGTCCGTGGCCAAGCACCACCTGGTTATTGTTTGGGCCTTGACTGGCTCAGAATGAATATAAATAGCAATTGTTTCTGTTTTGACCAGAAATCCTGAGGGTATTGCCCTCCCAGATTGATTATTATTATTATTTTTAACTAGGTAAAAAAGCCATTCTCTGTCTCATTTCTTACCTAGCCTTAATCACTGAAAGGACACTACTTCAATCAAACTGAGACTTGTTAAAAAGGCCAAGTTCTCCCACTGTATCCTGGGACATCTTCAGTCTTCCTGATCTTTATCTTGCTATTAGACCCAGATGGCTCCAGAGGAGAAAGTGAGGCTGGTGACTTTGCATGGCACTCCCTCACTCAAATCCAGTTCACTTGTATGTCATGGCATCACCTCCCTGATGTCATGGTCCTCTTCAAAGACAAAGAGCAACAAGAATAGCAAGCAACATTTATTGTGATCACATAGAGGACTCCTCTGGGATCTTTTTGAAGTGTTGCTACTGTCGACCTGAAAGTTTGGTTAAAGAAGGCAAACAGGCTAGGTGATGTATAAGTTCATATTATTTATTCCCTTAAAGCTAGCAGATACATGATCATGGAATCAGAAGGAAACTTCTGACTCACAGAAGAATGACAAGGTTTAAGTGCACTTTAGAACAATCCCAACTTCAGTTTATGGTCTCCATATCATAAGAAAGGAGTTTCTTAGTTGAATGAAATACAGTAAGACAAGACAATTGACAAAGTAGTGCCAGTTAGATATTACGATCCCAGGATGTCTGTGCTGCTCCTGTATATGCAAATGTCCCTAGAATATCAAGATAAGAGAACTCTCACTGTTATGGTTGCAGACATCCTGTCACCAAAAGGAAAGATACTTCTTGTCAACCTTATCTGATCTTTGAAGTTGCTGATACAGGAAAGGGCATTTTTAGAATAAAGCAAAGCAAGTTGATTGATTAGTTCAGTTTCTATCTAAAACCAAGAGCCAGCATTATCTATAATGGGGGTAAGCTAAAAGCTTACTATTTAATATTTTGCTAGAAATTATAACTATAGCAACAAGAAAAAGACATTGAAGGAATAAGCATACTCAAGGAGAAAATAAATCTATCACTTTTTTTTCAGATATGATAGTTTACTTAAAGAACCCTACAAAATTAGCTAACAAAACTAATTGAAGCAATTGACAACTTCAGCAAAATCGCAGGATATACAACAAACCCACACAAATTATCACTGTTTCTGTATATTACCAGCAAATTCAGCAGGAAGAGATAGAAAGAGAAATTCCACTTAAAATAGCTATAGATAGTATAAAATACTAGGGAATCTACGTGCCAAAACACACATAGGAACTATATGAACATAGTAACAATCACTCTTTATACAAATAAAGGCACATCTAAATAACTGGAGAAATATTAATTGCTCATCAATAGTTTGAGTCAACATGATTAAAATAGCAATACTACCTAAATTAATTTATTCAGTGTCACAATAATTGGTCTACCAAGGGATTATTAGAACTATAAAACTAATAAAATTCATTTATAGGAGCAAAAGATAAAGAATATCAAAAGAATTAATGAAAAAAAGAAGTGAGAAGTTAGGGGGACTAGCAGTACTGGATCTCAATACTACAAAGCTGTAATCAGCTAAAAAAATTTTGTTACCACATAAGAAATAGAAAGATTGACCAGTAGAATAGATTAAGTACGTAATGTATAGAAGCAATCAAGCACAGTAGTCTGGTGTTTGATAAACCCAAAGACCTCAAGTATTGAGTCAAGAACTCACTATTTGACAAAAAACTATTGAGAAAAATGAAAAGTCATCTGGTGAAAGCTAGGTATCAACCAACATTTCACCTAGTATACCAATGTAAATTCCAAATGGTTATATGATTTAATCACAAAGGGTGATATAAGCAAATCGGTGGGGCATGGACAAAACTATACGTCAGGTCTGTGAATAAGGGAAGAGTTCATAACCAAATAATAGAGAAGTTCATAGAAGGTAAAATGGGCAATTCTGATTATATAATTTTAAAAATTTGCACCAAGAAACCCAATGTGACTTAAATTAGAAGAAAAGCAAGAAATTGGGGGGAAAATTCTGTAGGAAGTTTCTCTGATAAAGATCTCATTCCTAATATATTTAGGGAGCTGATTCAGAATTATAAGAAAAAGTTATGAATTAGTAGTTTTCAGAGGAGGCAATCCAAGCTAGCAATAGCCTTATGAAAAAATGTTCTAAGTCACTAGTAATTAGAGAAATTAAAATTAAAACAACACTGAGGTTTCACCTCATACTCACCAGATTGGCAAACAGAAAAAGAAAGGAAAATGACAAATGCTAGAGGAGCTGTGGGAAAACATGTACTTTAATGCACTTTTGGTGTAACTATGAACTAGTCTGGATATTCTGGAAAGCAATTTAAAACTATGCCCAAAAAGCTATTAAACTGTGCATACTCTTTGGCCCAGCGATACTACTACTAGGTCTATACCTCAAAGAGATCAAAGAATGAGAAAAAAGATTCATATGTACAGAAATATTTGTAACAGTCCTTTTTATGGTGACAAAGAATTTGAAACTGAGGGGTTGCCCATCAATTGGAGAATGGCTGAATGAGTTATGGTACATGAATGTGATGAAATAATCCTGTTCCATAAAAAAAAGATGAAGGGGATAGTCTCAGGAAAAAAAAAACCCTGTGAAGAGTTATATGGACTGATGCAAATTGAAATGAGCAGAACCAGAAGAACAATTTACAACATAACAACAAAATTGTAAAGGTAAACAATTCTGAAGGAGGTAGAAATTCTAATTTCAAAAATCACCAACCATAATTCCGAAGGACTCATGATAAAACATGATATCCACCTCCAAATGGTAAACTGATGGACTCAGAGTACAGATAGAATTCTTTTTCTTTCTCTTTCTTTCCTTCTCTTCCTTTCTTCCTTTTTTCTTTCTTTCTCCTCCCTCCCTGTCTTTCTTTCTTTCCTTTTTCCTTTTTCTTTCCTTCCTTCCTTCCTTCTTTTTCTCTCCCTCCCTTCTTTCCTTCCTTCCTCTTTCTTTCTTTTCTTTCTCTCTTTCACTAATGCCTGAATTTGTTTTTCTTGACTGTACATAGTTGCAATGGGTTTTATTTTTCTTACCTTCCCAGTGAATAGGGAGGGGAAAGTGGGTGGGAGAGAATTCTGAATTAAAAATAAAATAAACTTAGAAAAATAAAGCCATAGCTTTATTTTTTAGAATTAGAATCTTAGTAAAGCATATCTCCTCACATTCAGAGCTACCCTTCTCCCCCTTGTCCTTCTTGTTCTTTGCAGCCTAGAGGAGGGGCCAGGAAGGCCATGATAACCACGAAGGTGAGTACAAGAAATTTTCAGAGTTTTATCTTAGCTGATGTTGCTCCCAATTCCATGCTCTTGGCTTTACTCCCACTGGTACTCATTTGGCCCCATCCAACTGTCTCCTTTTTGTGTCTTAAGAATTTCATTCTCCAAAGGATTCTGGGAAGATGGCAGACTAAATCAGAAAACCCCAAGCTCTCCAGATTTCTCCTACAAACAAGATAGAAATAGCACCTCAGGGAAAATGTAGAGCAGTAAAAAACAAAAACAAAAACAAGAGTTGGGGCAGAACAGTGGTCCTAAGAAAAACCCCAGGACCCAGGTTTGATCCCTGTGAAGTGTAGATTAGTTCCGCTGAAACAGCAAGCAGCAAGCCTTGGGGCTAGCTGGATTTCGAGGTAGCCTCAGCCCCAGCCACAGGAATTTTTACCTCCCATACAGTGTAGGGAGTTGGGTATCTGAGCAGGGAAAGACAGAGGGAACTTCTGCTGATAAGGGACACCGGGCCCAGCTGTGCTGCTGAGATGTGGCCCTGAGTGAGAAGGAACCAGCACACACCAAATAAGTGCAGAAGCAGTGGTTCAGGGATACTACTGGATGTGGCCACTTACAGGAGAGTGGAGTTCTTGGTTTTGGTTCCAGGCCAGATGGGAAAAATGAAGGAGAATCTGGGGCACAAACCCACCCCCTTCAGTCCCCCACATCCCCCAGGACTAGAGGTGATTACAATAATAAGCTGCTACAAATTTTTTTTTAAATGAGCAGGCAAAGGAGAAAGAACCCAACTATAGAAAGTTACTATGGGAATAGAGAAGACCAGAGTTTGTCTTCAGAGGAGGGTAATGAAGCAAAAAAGCTTCTACCCCAAAGAGTAACATCAAATGGTCACCTGCCCAAAAAGAATTCACAGAAGAACTTTAAAAAGACCTTAAAAATCAAATGAGAGAGATTGAGGAAAAATACATTTAAAAATAAGAACAATCCAAGAAAAAACAAAAAGACTATGAAAAGAAAGTCAACCAACTGAAAAAGGAGATCCAGAATCTTAAGGAAGAAAACAACTCCTTGAAAATTATAATTGGGCAAGGGGAAGCCAGCAAAGTTATAAGAGACAAAGAAATAAAAAAAAATATAAAGCATGAAAAAAATGTGAAACATCTCATAAGAAAAACAACTGATTTAGAGAACATATCAAGAAGAGAAAACATAAAAATAATTAGACTACCTGAAAGCTATTATAAAAAAAAAGAATCTTGATACAACAATACAAGAAATAATTAAAGAAAATTGTCCTGAAGCATTAGAACAAGAGGGGAAAGCAGAAACATAAAAAATCCACCAATCATTACCTGAAAGAGATCCTATGAGGAAGATCTACAAGAATACCTACAAGACCTACACATAGTCAAATTCTGAAATCCCCAGTTTAAGGAGGAAATATCATGAGCAACAAGAAAAAAATAATTCAAATATGGGGGAGCCATAATTGGAATCACACAAGACCTAGCATCAGTGACACTAAAAGACTATGGGTTTTGGAACACTGTGTATCAAAGAGCAAAAGGACTAGGGTTGCAGCCAAAAATATCATACCCAGTGAAGTTAAACATAATCCTGAATGGAAAAAAATGGATATTCAATGAGTTTCCAGACTTTCAGGATTTTATTGCAAAAAAAAAACAAAAACAAAAACCCTGAACTTAATAGAAAACTTGACATATAAGGTACACATCAAAGACACAATAAGGACAGACTATTTACTTTTTTTTTGAGGAAATATAAAACGTATGTCTAAGATAGTTATTAGTAATTGGGTAGCTCAAAAAAATTTGGAGTAGATCCAAGTATGATGTGATTCTAAAAAGTAAAACCACTTAGGAAAAGGGAAAAAGAGTAATTATCTTATACAAATGAGGTACAAGAGGAAGAAGTAACCTAGAGGAAATAGATGGGAGAGGAAGGCTGGTACTACTGGAACCCTACTCTCTTTGGGAATGGGTTAAAAATGGAAAAATACACACACACACACATAACATATATATATATATATGTATATGTATACACACATACACACAGGTGTATATGTATATGTATATATACAGAAGGGTATAAAAGTCTTCTAAATTCAGAAAGAAAAGGTTAAGGGAATAGGGAGGGGGGAGAGAATAAGGGAGGGATTTTTAGAGGGAACCCTACTCACATTAGATCTGGATTAAAGAGAGAATAATATATACATTTAGAAGGGAATAAAAGTCTTCTGAACATATAAAGGAATAAAAGGGTGAGTGAATAGGGTAAATAGGGGCTATAGAAGGGTATCTAGATTAATAGGAATGGGATAAAGAGGAACTAACACATATATTTGGAAAGCTACAAAAGTGTTCTAAATTTAGATAGAAACAAGAGGATAAGGGGAAAGGGTGAGGGGAGAGATTAAGGGAGAGGTCTTTGGAGTGGGGGTAGGTTAAATAATAAGAGAGCAAGGTAGCAGGTAGAGTTAAAATAGAGGAGGCAGGAGAGATAGGAAATAAGAGAACACAAACATAAAATAAAGATCAGGATTAGAATTTATTAGGGAAAAAAAGCAGGGGTAGTAATCATGATCTCAGACAAAATTAAAGCTAAAATAGATTAATCAAAAAACAAGTCCAGACTAGAAGTTCCCCTTGTTGGTTCCTCCACTTTTTTAAGGATGAAATTATCATTAAGGCAGGTCAAGAAGTTTTAGTTGTTCTGCTTTTTGGAGGGAGAGAGAGGAGAGAGAAACAGAAATAGAGACAAAGACATAGACATAGAAAGACAGACAGTGGGAGATAAAGCGGGGGTGGGGGGGAAGGATATGGAAAAGGGGAAGAGAGAAAAAGAGACAGAGACAGGAGACAGAGATAGAGACGGAGAGAAACAAACAAAGCCAGAATCAGAGACAGAGTAGGAGAGAAAGGAAATGAGAGAGAGGAGAGAGGGAGGCGGAGAGAGAGGTGAGGAAAGAGAGAGAAGAGAGAACAAGCCAGAGAGAATAAGAACCCCAGCAGAAATCTGGATAATTCAAACTCCCTATCACTATTATATGATGTTTCTATGCTACGGATGTGTTCCTTTTCCTGAATGCCTCATCCTTTTCCTATAGGTGGTCTATAGCCTCATTGTGGAATGGGAGTGATGTGTATAGAGCACAAACACATATGTAGTTCCTACCCTACTTGAGTGAATTAAGCAGGGCCCTTGGCCTCCAGACAGAGCCATAACTAGAACAGGGCCCCTGGAGGTTTAGTGGGGGTTGGGTGGGGTTTGATTCTTTCCTCTAGTAAGCCTCAATAGAATAGAGTGGGGAAGAAAGAGAGTCTAAGACTTTGATAGGTTATACCTGTGATTATGAGCAGATAGAGATAGAGTCCATTGAAAAAACCCTATTCCTATATATCAGGTACATTTCCATACTACTGTATGGTCTCAGGAAATTCAATTTAATAATTAAAAAAACTGTACATTTATTAAGCATCTACAATGTGCTAGGCACTAAGGGCACAAAAACAAATGAAACTGCCACTTCCCCTAAAGAGTTTACATTCTCCTGGATTATTGACTTCAGGCTGGCATTCTATCCTCTGTGCCACCTGCCCAATCTGTCCTATGTAGAGCTATCAAAATGATATTCCTAAATTATAAGTATGTCAATGCTATTCCCTTCTTAGAAAGCTTCAGTGGCTTTCAGTTTCTTCTAAAGCACAAATTCCTCTGGGATTAAAAGCTCTTCACAATCTGGTTCCAGTCCATGTTTCTGTTTGTTACATGCGCTCTATGGTCTAGCCAAACTGGCTTACTTAGTTCTTGCTGATTCTCCCTTATACTATTCCATCTCCCATCTACAAGTCTTTGCACAGGCTCTGTCCTCAAGTCTGAAATGCACTACAATCTTATCTCTGCCTCTTAGAATCCCAAGTTTCCTTTAAAACTTAGCTCAGTTGTCAACTCCTACATGAAGCTTTGCTTGACAGCAATCTCCAGCTGCTGTTCTCTACTAATTGTTTTGTATTTATTAGTACAATATTTGATACTGATCATCCTGTGTAAGTACATGTTGTCTCCTTGTTAGAATGTAAGCTCTTTGAGACAAGTGACTGTCATTTTTGTTTTTGTATTCCCAGAGCCTGGCAAATTAGAAGTACTTAAGAAATGAGCAGCTAAGTGGCATCATGGACAGAGCACCAGCCCTGGAGTCAGGAGGACCTGAGTTTAAATTTGGCCTCAGACTAGCTGTGTGACCCTGGGCAAGTCTGAACCCTGTTTGCCACAGTTTCCTCATCTGTAAAATGAGCTACAGAAGGAGAGGGCAAAGTACTACAGTATCTCTGCCAAGAAAACTCCTTCAAAAAAGAATCTGAAATGACTAAACAACAACCATAAATGTTTATGATGATAATCATTTCTTTTACAAAAAAAAAAACCCACCCCAAATCAGAAACAACAACAAAAAACCCAGCTATGGTATTTTTTTAAATTGCCTACATATCCTGGAAAGCTTTCTGTTCTCAGCTGGGCAGACTGGATCCATTGACTGGGAAGGTATTTCTTATTTCTTCCCGAACAACCTTGTTAGGTGTTCAATAGGGGAGAAGGCATGGGGCAAAAATTGATCCCTACTTGCAGTCCCTTCACTTGCTAAGACATGTTCCAGCTTATTATGGAAGAACAGTGACCCCCAGAGGCTTTGTCTGTGGGTGACAGTTTTGAGGAGGCTAGGCATCTTGGTGAATGGCTGATGTCACAAAGCCACACACTCAGAAAAATCACTCCAGAAAATGAAAACAACTGAACAACTGTCCCATCCAGGGCAGAATAAGAAATGAAGGGCACTCAGAATGGGAAAAAGGCTTGTTTTGGAAGTTGCTTCTAAAGTTTTCTAATTTCTGCAGCAAATGAACATATACTTGTAAGACTTGAAACTTTGCAAAGTACTTTCACCCAGATTATCATCTCTTCTTAGACCAACCTTGGGATATATGTAGGGTAGTTATTCCTATCCCTGTTTGAATGATGAAGCATTGAGAAGTGGGTCGAGTAACTTGCTCAAGCTCACCCAAAGTGTTAATAGGCATTGAGACAAATGAAAAATCTGCAAGATATTGTTTCTGAGTAATTGATAATTAATATATTAATTATTGCCAGCAGATAATCAATGAATTGAGGCCCGCGGTTCTATCAGAAACAAAGAACCTCCCCTAGAGAACACTGAATGCTTAAAAGCCTTTGGAAAAGGGGGTGTCTCTGAGGGTGGAAATCAACTCTGATTGGTTAACAATCAATGAAGGGGTGGACATATTAATGAGGAAGGGGTATGAAAAGTCTTCAGCTCCTCCTGCTGAGAAAGTAACCTGATGAGGACACTCAGTCACCTCCAGCAATCTAGACAAAAGAATCCATCTCTACCCAGACCACTTTGGTTGGATTTACCCTTCATAAGCTGGGTAACCCTAAATTCTAATGGAAGGTTCTAAGGACAGAGACTTTTCCTAAGGGCAAGAAGTCACCTAGACTGGATTCTGTTTGTAAGATCTTCTACTTGGGTGGGGTCCCATCCAAGATCTAACATATACCAGGGGATTTGGACAATCTCATCTATCAGCAATGTCCTTCAGAGACAGGCTAAATAACCCACAGGGGCTGGTTTCTGAACGAGGAGATAGGAAAGAGAAAACCTTAATCCTAATTTAATAATTGGTTATTAACATAAGAGAAAAATAATCATTTCTCTCATCATAGAACTAAGAACTCTGGATTTTCAGTTTCAGACTCCTTTTACCCTGCAGCCTATTAGAGTAGAAGCAAAAGTGATTGCTGAAGAGGATTCTGATTTGGGGTTACAGGGATTCCCTAAGGACAACAAATACTCAGGAAAAGGATTGTAAATTTTGGATGGAGATGATGCACATTGTTATCATTTTTTCTTTGCTGAAGTATCTGTTACATATAAATGTGGTTTTTATTTTTTTAATGAGAATGTTATAATGAATCAAATTTATTCATTTTAATTCAACATACTGACTGACATGTAAATGCTATCTAGCAGAAAGCTGATGATTCAGGACTGCAGTTTGGATAAAAGATTAAGACTGGATATATAAATTTGAAAGTCATTTGTGTAGAAATTATGATTGACCTCATGAAAACTGATGAGATCACAAAGGGAGAAAAGGAAAGAGGACCAGTATACAGTCTTGAAGGTCAGAGGTAGGCAGGAGGAATTGGAGAAGCAGGGAAATCCTCACATTTTTATTGTGTCCCTTTGCCTCTTTTAGATACTGTGGCATATTCTGACTGGAATTTGTGTGTCCTTGCTGGTTGCCTGGGACAATAATTTCAAGGGTCCTTCTCTAAGATCCTGACACATTATCACCAGACACAAGCATAAGCCATATGAAGTTACACAGACCAACACTTTCATAATAAAGTTAACACATCATAACCAAATCCATGAGTTGTGAAAACCTTAGTGTAACAACTTTGTATTTATAAGATTGTTTTTGTGGTTGTAGTCTTTTCTTATGTTGTTTTGCCTAACATCATATTTTTGCTGAGCCTATTTATAACATTGGACAGGATTGGCCCCTAATGAGCAATGTATAGTAAAACCAAATGAGGGATAGTTTTTCTTTTTTTTTTCTTTTTTTTTATTTAATATATTTAGTTTTCAGCATTGATTTTCACAAGAGTTTGAATTACAAATTTTCTCCCCATTTCTACCCTCCCCCCTACTCCAAGATGGCGTATATTCTGGTTGCCCTGTTCCCCAGTCAGCCCTCCCTTCTATTGCCCCACTCCCCTCCCATCCCCTTTTCCCTTCCTTTCTTGTAGGGCAAGATAAATTTCTACGCCCCATTGCCTGTGTATCTTATTTTCTAGTTGCATGCAAAAACTTTTTTTTTGTTTTTGATCATCTGTTTTTAAAACTTTGAGTTCCAAATTCTCTCCCCTCTTCCCTTCCCACCTGCCCTCCCTAAGAAGTCAAGCAATTCAACATAGGCCACATGCGTATCATTATGTATAACCCTTCCACAATACTCATGTTGTGAACGACTAACTATATTTTGCTCCTTCCTAACCTATTCCCCTTTATTGAATTTTCTCCCTTGACCCTGTCCCCTTTCAAAAGTGTTTGTTTTTGATTACCTCCACCCCCATCTGCCCTCCCTTCTATCATCCCCCCCCTTTTATCTTCTTCTTCCTCCTTTTTTCCTGTGGGGTAAGTTACCCAATTGAGTATGTATGGTATTCCCTCCTCAAGTCAAATCCGATGAGAGCAAGATTCACTCATTCCCCCTCACCTGACTTCTCTTCCCTTCCTACAGAACTGCTTTTTCTTGCCACTTTTATGCTAGATAATTTACCCCATTCTATCTCTCCCTATCTCCTTCTCTCAATATATTCCTCTCTCATCCCTTAATTTTATTTTATTTCTTTTAGATATCTTCCCTTCATCTTCAACTCATCCTGTGCCCACTCTCTCTCTGTCTCTCGTTATATATATATATACACATACATATATACATACATACACACGCACACACACACACACACACACACACACACATATATATATATATATATATATATATATATATATATATATATATATATATATATATATATGTATATATGAATATTCTCTTCAGCTACCCTAGTGCTGAGGTCTCATGAATCATACACATCATCTTTCCATGTAGGAATGTAAACAAAACAGTTCAACTTTAGTAAGTGCCTTGAAATTTCTTTTTTTTGATTACCATTTCATGCTGCTCTTGATTCTTGTGTTTGAAAGTCAAATTTTCTATTCAGCTCTGGTCTTTTCACTGAGAAAGCTTGAAAGTCCTCTATTTTATTGAAAATCCATATTTTGCCTTGGAGCATGATACTCAGTTTTGCTGGGTAGGTGATTCTTGGTTTTAATCCTAGCTCCGTTGACCTCCGGAATATCGTATTCCAAGCCCTTCGATCTCTTAATGTAGAAGCTGCTAGATCTTGGGTTATTTTGATTGTGTTTCCACAATACTCAAATTGTTTCTTTCTGATTGCTTACAGTATTTTCTCCTTGATCTGGGAGCTCTGGAATTTGGTGACAATATTCCTAGGAGATTTCTTTTGGGGATCTATTTGATCCCAAAAATTCTTTCAATTTCTATTTTGCCCTGTGGCTCTAGAATATCAGGGCAGTTCTCCTTGATAATTTCTTGAAAGATGATATCTAGGCTCTTTTTTTGATCATGGCTTTCAGGTAGTCCAATAATTTTTAAATTATCTCTCCTGGATCTATTTTCTAGGTCAGTGGTTTTTCCAATGAGATATTTTACACTGTCTTCCATTTTTTCATTCCTTTGGTTCTGTTTTATAATATCTTGATTTCTCATAAAGTCACTAGCTTCCACTTGCTCCAATCTAATTTTTCAGGTAGTATTTTCTTCAGTGGTCTTTTGGACCTCCTTTTCCATTTGGCTAATTCTGCCTTTCGAGGCATTCTTCTCCTCATTGGCTTTTTGGAGCTCTTTTGCCATTTGAATTAGTCTATTTTTTAAGGTGTTGTTTTCTTCAGTGTATTTTTCAGCATTTTTTGGGTCTCCTTTAGCAAGTCATTGACTTGTTTTTCATGGTTTTCTTGCATGCTTCTCATTTCTCTTCCCAATTTTTCCTCTACTTCTCTAACTTGCTTTTCCAACTCCTTTTTGAGCTCTTCCATGGCCTGAGACCAGTTCATGTTTTTCTTGGAGGCTTTTGTTGTAGGCTCTTTGACTTTGTTGACTTCTTCTGGCTGTATGTTTTGGTCTTCTTTGTCACCAAAGTAAGATTCCAAAGTCTGAGACTGAATCTGGGTGCGTTTTCACTGCTTGGCCATATTCCCAACCAACTACTAACTTGACCCTTGAGTTTTTCAGCAGGGTATGACTGCTTGTAGACTAAAGAGTTCTATGTTCCACGCTTGGGGGGATGCGCCAGCTGTGCCACACCAGCACTCCTCCTTCCCCAAGAACCCCCAACCCAGACTGTACTTAGATCTTCAGCAGGCTCTTCACTCCTGCTCTGATCCACCACTTAATTCCTCCCACCAGGTGGACCTGGGGCTGGAAGTAACTGCAGCTGTAGTTCTGTAGCTGCCCCACCTCCGCTGCCCCCGGGGTGGTAGCCAAATCAGGAACTCCTTCCACTCCCACAGCTTTTCCCACTAACCTTCTCTGTTGTCTTTGGTGTTTGCGGGTTGAGAAGTCTGGTTAACTGCTGCAGCTCACTGATTCAGGGTGCTAGGGCACGCTCCACCTGGCTCCTGGTCTGGTTGGTCTGTGCCACCCATGCTGGGCTCTGCTCCGCTCTGCTCCCAGCTCCATGTGAGGTAGACCTCACCCAGAGACCATCCAGGCTGTCCTGGGCTGGAGCCCTGCTTCCCTCTGCTGTTTTGTGGGTTCTGCAGTTCTAGAATTGGTTCAGAGCCATTTTTTATAGGTTTTTGGAGGGACTCGGTGGGGAGCTCATGCTAGTCGCTGCTTTTCAGCTGCCATCTTGGCTCCACCCCTCCCAGCCCGAGGCATAGTTTTTCACTTTGCACTTGGTACTATATGAGAGGAAATGCTTCTGTTTTCTTTTCTGCTTATTTTTATTTTTCATTGACTAAACTTTAAGCTTCTTGAAAGAAGAGACTGTTTTCTTATCTATACTTTCTTTCTCTTCCAGCACCTATATTATACACACTAAGGCTTAATAAATGAACTAAGTAACTTCCTTGTAAAATAAAAGTCGCTGGAGAGTAGGCACAATGCCTTTTTCATCTTTGTATCCCCAGAGGCAAACCAGTGCTTTTTTGCATGTAGCTGATGTGTGATAAATATTGGTTTAATTTAGTTTTCAAAATAACTTTCCATAAACACTAGACAAGCATCCATGATTTAGCACATCTGTTTCCATGATCACTTTTTGGACCTTAGGCACAGGAGTGGTTCTCCCTGAATTTGACTTTGCCTTTAGAAGCCTCATTTGTTTCCAGTTTCAAAATGGGTCAGTGTTCTTAGACACTGGTGAAGAGTCGCCACCTCACTTGATTTGTTGCACTCTATACTTACCTTGATTCCTTCTAGACCACCACTTTTAGTGTCAATCACAGCCTCTCAGACTTTCCTTGTCCCCCTGGGTTATATTTCTATGTTTCTCTTTGGTCTGTGTGAGTTAAAACTAGGACTAAGTGCCTTTCCCAGCTCATCAGAGTCTTTCCAGACATAATCCCCAGCCTCTACCCCGCTAACACCTTCTCTCTCCCCCTCCCCCTTCCCCCTTCCCACTCCCCCCTCCTTCCCCTTACTTCCTCTACCAATACACCAGGCTCCACAATTTGCAAGTAGCTGCTCTGCCTGTATCCTTGGCTCTTGGCTTCTCTCTGGTGGCCATTTCTAGTATGAGCTTCTCTTAACCTTAAGTTGGTCCCATTATAGGGATTTGAGCAGGAAGAGATCTTAAAGATTTTCTAGTCCAACCTCTTCAATGTGTTTTTTCCAAAATGTTTTCAAAATATTCTTTTTTATTCTGAACTTAACAACCACCAACAAACACAAACATTTCAAACTACAAAGAAGAATACAGAAGAGGACTGTATAAGAAAAATAATGTTACGTAGTTTTTTTTTAAAAGAAATATGTATTCCATTTAACAATGTAGTAGCAAATTTGCCCAATTTGGGGCCTTTTCTGGACTTTTGTACTTTTCAAAAGCACATTGGTGTTCTTTAACACTGATGACTATTGCTATGTATTTAAACAACACTGCCCACCTGCCTTAGTAAAACGTCCTTTATTATAACAAATATGTGTATAGCAACACATTGGCAATATCTGAGAATACATGTTTGATCCTATACCTCTAGTCAATCCCCTCTTTCCCAAGAGGCAGGAAGTATATTTCATATCAATCTTGCAAACTTTGGTCAGAGTTCTGTGATCTTTTAGATTTCTTCCTCCTCATTATTACTATGATTATTGGGTAAATTGTTGAGGTTCTGGTCACTTCACTCTTCCTCAAATCCTAGAAGTCTTTCCATATTTCCCCAAATCCATCATATTTATAATTTCTTATGGCACAAGAAAATCCCCTTATATCCATACATCATTTTGTTCAGCCATCCTCAACTGCTGAAAACCTATTTTGTTTCTACTACTTTGCTACATCAGAAAGATTATACTATAAATGTTCTTTTACGTAAGAGTCTTTTGCCCCTCATAATTGACTTTCTTGGGGAACCTACCCACTGGGTCAGAGGGTATGTATGGTTTTGTGATGTCTTGGTTATAGTTCCAAACTTTTTTTAATAGAATTATTGAATGAATTCATAGTTCCATCAATAATTCTTCCATAACCCATCTATAACAATTTATTTTTTTCCTCTTTTATCATGTTTGCTAATCTGATGGCTATGAGTGGAATCACAGAAGTGTTTTGCTTTGCATTCATCAAATTAGTGATATGGAGCATTTTTTTCATAGGGATTGAGCATTTGTTTTTATTTTTTTAAGCTGCCTATTCATATCCTTTGATCACTTATTTATTGTCAAAAGGTTCTTGTTCTTAATTATTTGTATCAATTTCCTATATATCTTAGATATTGTATCTTTATGAGAGTTTTTTAATGAAGATTTGAACCAATTTTTTAAATCCAAACTACATTCATTTTTCATTTTATTTAGTTAAAACTGTTCATTTTATCTTTTATTATTATTTTTATCCCATGCCCTCCTCCCCTATGAGCCTAGATATTTTTATTAGATGAGAACACATCTTATTCATTCATTAGGTGTGAACTAGGCACTTCCCTTGGGAAGACAGAGGTTTTTGGTCAAGGTACTTGTTCTTTTGTAATCAGGACAGTGAGACTCTGAAAGACTTCCAACCAAACCAGGAGAAGGAACCATTTAGAGGAAGAGGAGAGCACCCTCTCACCTTGAGCAAAGGAATTCCAGAGAATTGTGGATTTCCCATCTTTCCATCAGCATCTTAGCAATATTCCTGAAACACCTGATGCCTATAGCTGATTGGCTACATCAGGAACCAAGGACAAACTGTATGAGATGATAAAAGCAGATTCAAAGCTTTAGAAAAAGCCTAGAAGAAACCATGGTTAAGGAGAACATCTTGAGGACTCCAGCAGAAAGACTTTTAGGAGCTCTAAGTTACTGTGCCCGCCTCCACATACACACACCTTTGCTCCACATGCTCTAAGAATGAGCCCAGTTTTACCTAGACTCTATACTAGTAGGAGAGTGCATCACAGACTTTATTTTTTTATCTTCTGTTCTTATGATATCACCTTAGTAAATATCCCCTTCTAAAAGCTAATTAAATCTGGCTGACATTTATATCAATAGATAATAATGAATGTAAGTATATTGATGAAAGTTTGTTTTTGTTAGCCTTTAAAAAACCATTCACCCAAACTGTCAGGGCTATTTCAAGGTTCTGAGAGGGCAAGTGATATCCTGGCTCTGAGGGCCCAATTTACTGTAGAGCTGAAGTTTGGATCAGTAGTTTCAGAACCTATATGTGCTACATAAGTAATAATTCTCCTCCTAGTCATAGTTGTCTGCAGTCTCTACTTCTCTTGTCCTATATTTTTTTAAAAAATATGACCTTTTATATTCAGGGCATTTAAAAATGATATGACCTTTTATATTAATTTGGAGTTTATTGTGACATATGACAGGGTTTGGTTGGCAAAGTATAGCCAGTGGACCAAATCTGGCCTGCAATCTGTTTTTTAAATGGCCCTGAACTAAAAATTGTTTTTACATTTTTAAATAAAGTTTTGCTACATTAAAAAATGTAAAAATAATTCTTAATTCATGAACCATGCAAAAACAGGAGCCAGATTTGTCCTTCATAGTTGGCCAACCCCTGATATATGGCATGAGATATTGGTCCAGATCTGATTTGTGCCAGACTGCCTTTAAGCTTTGCCAACAATTTTAGTCAAATAGGGACTCTGTATCTCAGTAATTGGTGTCCTTGCAACTTTCTCACATAACTGATGAGAAAACTGAGGTTTGCAAAAGTAAAGTGACATTTATCTGAGACTCGTAGATCCATCAGTAGAATGTAAATTTCTTGAGGGCAGGGACTAGGGTGTTTTTGTCTCTTTTCCTAGCACATAGCATGGTATCTAGCCCTTAGTTGCTTCAACATTAGTAAATGTTTAATAGGGTTTGTAAGAGGAATGGTTTAAAATTTCTAAAACAATCAGTATTTCTAGCTTCATACATTGTTCCTCTCCCCACCCCCCCAATATGATCCAGTCCAACTTTTATCTCTGTTCCTTTCACATTTTACTCTATCTCTCATTTCCTTTTCTTTGCACTGGAGAGCCACCATGTCTGGACTGCTCTCTCTCCATACTTCTCCCTCAAAGAAACATTCTTCCTTTAGGATGCAACTCGGACACTACCTTCTACATGAAGTATTTCCTCATTACCTCCAAAAGCTAGTACCCTTCTTCCCAAACTACCTTGCATTTAACTGCAGTATAGTTGTATTTATTATCTTTATATTTACTCTATTTCTACTTATAAATGTATTCATTGTCCCCCTTTTCAACTAGAATGTAAACCCCTTAAAAGCAGGAATTATTTCAGTCTCTATAATTGGTATTCCTAGCACTTAGCAGTGTCTGGGACATGGTAGGTAATTAATGTTTGTTGATTGATTATTGAATGGAGAATGAAAGAATATTCAAATCAAGTCAACCGCATTTATTAAATTTTTATTATGTGCCAGGGAGTATAATAAATAGAGGGAATACAAATAAAGCCATAAAGAAAAACAATCCCTGCCCTCAAAGAGCTTACATTTGAACCAAGGGACACAACACATAAAAGGAAGTTAAAAAGTGGGGGGTGGGGTGGGGAGGAAGAGATGAAAGTGGCTTGGGGGCATTGTAGAGAAAGGCTGGAGAGTCAGGAGTATAACCTAGCAAAGAATGAATACATGACTAATCTGCATACACTTCTTTTTCTTCTTTATTATTAAATTTTATTTTCAATTTAAGGAATAAAACAAGCATTTCCATAACAGTACAATAAAAGAAGATTGCACGTGAATCTGCAAATCTACTATGTACAACTTGCTATTCCTTTCAAATATACAACAAAATTATCATGTAATTTTTTTTCACCTTCTCCACCCTAGAGATGGCTACTATTAGACACAAATGTGTATGAGTGTGTGTACGTATGTATGTATATACATATACATATATATATATATACATATATACACATGTATAGAGATACACACACAAAATTATTCTATACATACTTCTATTTATCTATTCTTTCTTTGGATGCATTTAGCATCTTTTTTTTTTCCCGTACATCCTTTATAGTTAATTTTGGGTATTTATAATAGTCGAAATGACTTATTCTTTCCAAGTCATTCCTTTTTTTTAATTAGATTTTTTATTTTTAGTTTACAACACTTAGTTCTACATGTTCTTGAGTTTCAAATTTTCTTCCCTTCCCTCCCCTCTCCCCTCCCCCCCAAAATGGCATGCAGTCCATTATAGATTCTACATAAGCCTTTGCATTAAGCTTATTTACACAATAGTCAAGTTGCAAAGAAGAATTATGACCAATGGAATAAATCATGAGAGAGAAGAAAAAAAACCAAAAAAGAAGAGTTTGCCTCAGTCTGCATTCAGACTCCACAGTTCTTTCTCAGAATGTAGCTAGCTCTCTCCATCATGAGCCCTTTGGAGCTGTCTTTGAGCCTGGTGTTGCTGAGGAGAGCCAAGTCTATCGAAGTTAGTCATCACAGAATCAATGTGTCTGTGGTTGTGTACAATGTTCTCCTGGTTCTGCTCCTCTCACTCAGCATCATATCATGTAGGTCTTTCCAAATTATTATGAAGTTCGTATCTTCCCCATTTCTTATAGCACAATAGTATTATTCCATTACATTCATATACCATAACTTGTTTAGCCATTCCCCAGTTGATGGACATTCCCTTGATTTCTGATTCTTTGCCACCACAAAAAGAGCTGCTATAAATATTTTTGTATATGCAGGTCCCTTTCCCACTTGTGTGATCTCTTTGGGATATAGCCCTAGGAGTGGTATTGCTGGGTCAAAGGGTATGCACATTTTTGTAGCCCTTTGGGCATAGTTCCAAATTGCTCTCCAAAATGGCTGGATCTGTTCCCAACTCCACCAACAATGTATTAATGTTCCAATTTTCCCACATCCTCTCCAGCATTTATCATTTTCCTGTTTTGTCATGTTAGCCAGTCTGACAGGAGACATGTGGTACCTAAGAGTTGTTTTGATTTTCATTTCTCTAATCAATAGTGATTTAGATATCTTTAATTTCTTCCTCTGAAAACTGCCTGTTCATATCCTTTGACCATTTCTCAATTGGGGAATGGCTTTTATTCCTATAAATTTGGCTCAGTTCCCTGTATATTTTAGATATGAGGCCTTTATCAGAGACAGTAGTTGTAACGATTTTCTCCCAATTTTCTGGTTCCCTCCTAGACTTTGTTGCATTGGCTTTGTTTATACAAAAACTTTTCAGTTTAACATAATCAAAATTATCCATTTTGCATTTTGTAATGCTCTCTAGCTCTTGTTGGGTCATGAATTCTTCCCTTACCCATAAATCTGATAGGTAAATTATTCTCTGCTCTCCCAAATTGCTTATAGTATCAGCCTTTATTCCTAAATCATGAACCCATTTTGACCTTATTTTGGTATACAGTATAAGATATTGGTCTATGCCCAGTTTCTGCCATATCATTTTCCAATTTTCCCAACAGTTTTTGTGGAATAGTGAATTCTTAGCCCAGAAGCTGGATTCTTTGGGTTTATCAAAGAGTAGATTGCTATAGTCTTTGACTTCTCCATCTTGTGTGCCTATCCTATTCCACTGATCCACAGCTCTGTTTCTTAGCCAGTACCAGGTAGTTTTGATGACTGCTGCTTTACAATACAGTTTAATATCTGGTATGGCTAGGCCACCTTCCCTAGCATTTCTTTTCATTAATTCCCTTGATATTCTAGACTTTTTGTTCTTCCAGATGAATTTTGTTATTATTTATCCAGTTCTGTAAAATAATTTTTGTTAGTTCGATTGGTATGGCACTGAATAAATAAATTAATCTAGGTAAAATTGTCATTTTGTTATATAAGCTTGGCCTAACCACAAGCAACTGATGTTATTCCATTTATTTGGATCTGACTTTATTTGTGTGCGAAGTGTTTTGTAATGTGTTCATATAGGCCCTGGGTTTGTCTTGGCAGGTAGACTCCCAAATATTTTACCATGTCTACACTAACTTTAAATGGAATTTCTCTTTCTATCTCTTGCTGTTGGGCTTTGTTAGTAATATATAGGAATGACGAGGATTTATGTGGGTTTATTTTATACCTTACAACTTTGCTAAAGTTGTGTATTATTTCAAGTAGTTTTTTACTTGAGTCTCTAGGATTCTCTAAGTAAATCATCTATCATCTGCAAAAAATAATTTAGTTTCTTCTTTGCCTATTCTAATTCCTTCAATTTCTTTGTCTTCTCTTATTGCTTCAGCTAACATTTCTAGTACCAAATTGAATAATAGGGGTGATAATGGACATCCTGGTTTCACCCTGGATCTTATTGGGAATGCATCTAGCTTATCCCCATTACATATAATGTTTGCTGATGGTTTTAAGTAGATGCTATTTATAATTTTAAGGAAGACTCCATTTATTCCCATCCTTTCTAGTGTTTTTAATAGGAATGGGTGTTGTATTTTGTCAAAGGTTTTTCTGCATCTATTGAGATAATCATACGGTTTCTGCTAGTTTTGTTATTGATATGATCAATTATGCTGATTGTTTTCCTAATATTGAACCAGCCTTGCATTCCTGGAATAAATCCCACCTGGTCATAATGTATTATTCTTGTGATAAGTTGCTGCAATCTTTTTGCCAGTATTTTATTTAAAAATTTTGTATCAATATTCATTAGGGAAATTGGTCTATAATTTTCTTTCTCTGTTTTGACTCTTCCTGGTTTAGGTATTAGTACCATATTTGTGTCATAAAAAAGAATTTGGTAAGACTCCTTCTTCATCTGTTTTCCCAAATAGTCTATAAAGTATTGGAATTAATTGTTCTTTAAACATTTGATAGAATTCACATGCAAAACCATCTGGCCCTGGAGATTTTTTCCTAGGGAGTTCATTGATGGCTTGCTCAGGTTCTTTTTCTGAGATTGGGCTATTTAGGTAATTTAATTCCTTTTCTGTTAACCTGGGCAATTTGTATTTTTGTAAATATTCTTCCATTTCCCTAAGGTTATCAAATTTATGGGCATACAATTGGGCAAAATAATTCCTAATTATTGTTTTAATTTCCTCTTCATTGGAAGCAAATTCACCCTTTTCATTTTTGATGCTAGTAATTTGGTTTTCTTCTTTCTTTTTTAAATCAAATTGACCAAGGGTTTATCAATTTTATTGCTTTTTTTCATAAAACTAGCTCTTAGTTTTATTTATTAGTTCAATAGTTTTCTTGATTGCAATTTTATTAATCTCTCCTTTGATTTTCAGTATTTGTAATTTGGCATCTAATTAGGGATTTTCAATTTGTTTTTTTTTTCTAGCTTTTTCAGTTGGAGGCCCATTTCATTGATGTCCTTTTTATCTATTTTATTCATGTAAGCATTTAGAGATATAAAACTTCCCCTAAGAACTACTTTTGTTGCATTCTATAAGTTCTGGTATGTTGTCTCATTATTTTCATTCTCTTGAATGAAGTTACTAATTGTTTCTATGATTTGTTCTTTGGCCCACTCATTCTTCACAATTAGATTATTTATTTATTTATTTTTCTTTTTTTTTTTTAAATTCCATATTTTATTATTTGGGATTAGATTATTTAGTTTCCAATTAATTTTTAGTTTATCTTTCCATAGTCCTTTATTATAAATTATTTTTGTTGCATCATGATCTGAGAAGGATGCATTTGACTATTTCTGCCTTTCTGCACTGGATTGTGAGGTTTTTATGCCCTAATACTTGGTCAATTTTTGAGTGTGTGCCATGTACTGCTGAGAAAAAAGTATATTCCTTTTTATCTCCATTCAGTTTTCTCCAGAGGTCTGTCATATCTGCCTCTTCTAAAATTCTATTCACCTCCTTAACTTCTTTCTTGTTTATTTTGAGGTTAGATTTATCAAGTTCAGAGAGGAAGAGGCTGAGGTCCCCCACTAGCATGGTTTTGCTGTCTATTTCTTCCTGTAACTCCCTTAACCTCTCCTCTAAGAATCTGCATGCTATACCACTTGGTGCATATATGTTAAATAATGATATTGTTTCATTGTCTATGGTGACTTTTAGCAGGATACAGTGTTCTTTCTTATCTCTTTTAATTAGATCTATCTTTGCTTTTGCTTTGTCTGAGATTAGGATTGCTACTTCTGCTTTTTTCACTTTAGCTGAGGTGCAATACTATCCTTTTACTTTTACCCTGTGTGTATCCCCCTGTTTCAAATGTGTTTCTTGTAAACAACATATTGTAGGATTGTGGTTTTTAATCCATTCTGCTACCTGCCTCTGTTTTATGGGAGAGTTCATCCCATTCACATTCACAGTTATGATTATAAGCTGTGTCTTTTTCTCCATCCTGTTTCCCTCCCCCTGTTTGTGCTTTTATTTCTCCCTCCTCCCTTCCACTCCTCAAAAGAGTTTTGCTTTTGACCACTACCTTCCTCAATTTATCCTCCCTCTTGATTTCCCTCCCTTATCTTGCCCTTTTCCCCTTGCTACTTCTTCCCTCCCTTCTGACCACCACCCCCCCTTTCATTTCCCCTTTCCCCTCCTACTGCCTGTAGGACAAGTTTGATTTCTATACTTATCAGCGTATGTTATTCTCTTCTTGAATCAAATCTGATGATAGTGAAGCTCATATACTACTCTTCTCCCTCTTCTCCCTCTCTTCTTTCACTCTATTATATGTTTTTATGCCTCTTCATGTGATGTAATTTACCCTTTTCTACTACCTCCTTAGCTCTTCTCTCAAAACCCTCCCTTTACATCTCTTAATTATGTTTTTATCATCATATCAGTTATTTTATACTGACACCCACATTCTTTGATTCAATTGTCATAATAACTGTACTATTCTGAAGATTGATATATATGTATATACACATATAACATATATAAAACAATATAATCCTATATAAGGATGTAAACAATTTGCCCTTATTGATTAACAAGTTTTGTGGGGGGGGGGTTTCCCCCCATTTACCTTTTCATGTCGCTCTTGAGTTTTGTATTTGAAGATCTGGAATCCCCTTATTTCGTTGAATATCCATCTCCTTGCCTGAAAAATTATGCTCGGTTTTTCTGGGTAGTTGATCCTTGGTTGTAGTCCAAGCTCCTTTGCCCTTAGGAATATCATATTCCAATTTCTCCTGTCATTTAATGTAGAAGCTGAAAGATCCTGGGTGATCCTGACTGTAGTTCCATACTTGAATTGTTTATTTTTGGCTGCTTGCAGTATTTTCTCCTTGACTTGATAATTCTGAAATTTGGCTATGATATTTCTTGGAGTTTTCAATTTGGGATCTCTTTCAGGAGGTGATGGGTGGATTCTTTCAATGAGTATTTTCCCATCTGGTTCTAGGACCTCTGGGCAGTAATGTTTGATAATTTCTTCGAAGATACTGTCCAGGCTCTTTTTTTTCATCGTGGCTTTCCGGTAGACCAATAGGTCTTAAATTGTCTCTCCTGGATCTATTTTCCAGGTCAGTTGTTTTTCCAATCAGATATTTCATGTTTTCATCTATTTTTCATTCTTGACATTTTGTTTGACTACTTCTTGATGACTCATAGAGTCATTAGGTTCCACTTGCTCAATTCTAATTTTTAATGAATTGCTGTCTTCATTTTGCTTTTGAGACTCCTTTTCCAATTGGTTGATTTTACCTTTCAGGGTATCATTTTCTCTATTTAGATTCTGAATCTCCTTAGCCATTTCGCCAATTTTATTTTTTAAAGATTTGATTTCATCAGTGTTTTTTTTTTCATTTTTTCTTTTATCTCCCTAATTTGGTTTTTAAAATCCTCCTTTAGCTCTTCCAGGAATGCTTTTTGGGCTTGAGACCAGCTCACATTTGCTTTTGAGGTATCAGATGTAGGTATAGTGTCAATGCTGTCCTCTTCTGAATTGGTATTTTGATTTTCCCTGTCTCCATAAAAAGAATCAGTAGTCCTCGGTTTTTTCATGTTCTTCTTCATGTTGGTTAGCTTTTTCCTGGCTTTACAGTGGATTTCTGCTTTTGTGGCTTAGGGGGCTCTGTTCCAGGTTTCTTGTTCTGGGAATTGTGAGCCTAGTGACTGGCTTTATGCGTTGTGGTCTTTGGTTTCCTGAGGTGTGGGGGAGGGGTCATCTGGCTGCCAGAAGTCTCCTCTTCCCTTGGGGCTGCTCTCTAGCACAGGTGGTCTCAGCTGTTGTCTGTGCTGGTGTCTGCTACTTCTCCTGGCTGTGCAAAGGTACCTCAGGGTTCCTGGTGTTGACCCTTACTGGCTCCACCCTTCTGGGACTCAGGAATTCCCACTGTTTGGCTACTGAAGTCCCATTCCTGTCTCCTCTATTCCAGGATTTTTCTTGAGGTATTCTCTCTGGATCAGGGAGGGAGGGATGAGAGCCATTTACCTGGCCATTATGTCTCCCAGAATTTCAAGAAGGTGAGTTTCAAACCTTTGGGCTGCAAGCCTCAGGAGTAGATGTCTCGGGGCCAACTCCCATTGCTTCGACAGACTCCCGTCCTGTGTTGGGAGCCCTGGGGATCGCCGCCTGTTTCAGGCACCCAGCTTTCTCCCAGCCTGGATTGCTGGGGGGTTTCTGCAGCTGCTTCCGCTTTGGTGTGGTCTCTAAGTCATCCTTAAAAACAATATTGCTATTACTATATACAATTGTTCTCTTGGTTCTGCTCATTTTACTCTTCATTATTTTTTGCAAGTCTTTCCCTGGTTTTCTGAAATCATTGAGCTCATCATTTCTTATAGCACAGTAGTATTCCATTACAATCATATACCACAACTTGTTCAGCCATTTACTAGTTGCAGGTATCCCTGCAATTTCCAATTCTTTGCCACCACAAAGAGAAATGCTATAAACATTTTAGAACATATAGGTTCTTTTCTTTTTTCCCTAACTATCTTCAGAAATAGACCAAGTAGTGGTATTGCTGGGTTAAAGGGTATAGGTAGTTTAATAACTCTTTGGGCATAACTCCAAATTACTCTCCAAAATGGTTGGATCATTTCACAATTCTACCAACAATGAATTAGTGTCCCAATTTTTCCACATCCACTCCAACATTTGTCACTTTCTCCTTCTATCATTTTAGCCAATCTGGTAAGTATAAAATGATATCTCAAGGTTGTTTTAATTTGCATTTCTCTAATCAATAATTATTTAGAACATTTTTCCTATGATTATAAATTGTTTTGATTTTTTTCATCAAAAACCACCTGTTCATATCCTTTGACCATTTATCAATTGGGGAGTGACTTGTGTTCTTATAGATTTGACAAAGTTCTTTTATATTCATCCTTCTTAAAATGGAGAGATCCTCAGAGAGAGATCCCACAGGGGAGGAGTATACTTCCAGCATGAGAAGTCTAAGGGTTAAGTGAGCTTTCAGGATGGAGAATGTTTCTGTGGCTTTGTGAAGAAAGTCAGTAGAGTCAGGATACGGTCATACGTTTTAGAGTTGGAGGTCTTAGAGAGGAAACCGAGGATTATAGAAGTCAGGTGACTTACTTAGGGTCACATTAGGTAGTAAATAGCAGAACCAGTAATTAGTTCTGGGTTATTTGACTCTAGATACTAGGGTTTAAATTTCATGCTTCGACTTTGAATGCCAGAAATAGCTGTCAAGACATGACATTATTCTAACCTCTGGCCAGTGCTGAGCAAATTCTGGGTTTCTAAGGACTGGATTTAATATTGAAACTCCATGAAAAGACCGTAATTTCTTTGACTCACTGTGTCCCTAACCAGAATTTATTCCAGGAAATTTCTTAAGTTTACCCATGTATGGAAAACATATCTTGCTTCTTTTTGTATCCCTAGCACTTATTACAGTGCCTGGAACATAGTAGCTGCTCAATACACATTTATTACTCGATTGCTTGATCCTCTATCCTTTTTCCTTGTAATTCCATGGTGACAATCTGTTTGAGTGCCAAAACAGCAGTAAAATGAAAGGAAAAGTGGGTGAGAAAGGTGCATATAAGTATAATTACAACAGAGATGCTGATTTTATTTGAAATCATGGACTACAGGATAGGAATTCATATATGCATAGCTTGTTTGAATTTTTCAAAATACTATAATAAGATATTTTTAATGTAACAATCACATCTCAGTCATGCCCCTTCATATACTGAGCTCATTCAAGACCAATTAACAAACTGCTACATCTGAAAGTGTATATAGTTTTCCACAACCTTGGTCTATCACCTCTCTAGTGAGAGGAGAGATGGGGGTTTCATTATACAATCTCTGAGACCTAGACTAATCAAATTAATTAATCTGAGGTTGGCTTTCGTTCAGTAATGTTTTCATTTATATTATTATAGTCATGGTGTATATTGGTTTCTTGATTCTTTTTTCTTTATTCTTCTTAGTTCATACAAATGTTCCATGCTTTCTGCATTCTTCACATTCTTTTTTTTGGAGGGGGGAAGGCAGGGCAATTGGGGTTAAGTGATTTGCCCAGGATCACACAGCTAGTAAGTGGGTCAAGTGTCTGAGGCTGGATTTGAACTCAGGTCCTCCTGACTCCAGGGCTGGTGCTCTACTTACTGCACCACCCAGCTGCACCCTTCACATTCTTTATAAAGGAATACTACTCCTTTTCTTTCTATTCAATTAAATTCAATTCAATAAACACTTATTAAGCACCTACTATGTTCCAAGCAAATCTTCCTTCCTTCCTTCCTTCTCTCTTGCCTGCCTTCTTTCTTTCTAAAACTATGCTTCCCAAACCACCCTCCCCTCTTTCAAATTTCCTTATTTCTGTGGAAGGCACCATCATCCTTCCACTCTCCTAGGTTGTGATCTTGGAATCATCTTGGACTTCTCAGTCACCTTCACCCCACAAATCTAATCAATTCCTAAATCTTGCCATTTCTGCCATCACATCTTCATATCTGACCTTTTCTTCATCATCTATCATGTAGACCATTTCAATAACCTCCTAATTTTTCTCTTTGTGTCAAGTCTTTCACTACTTCAGTATGTCCTGTATACCACTGCCAATGAATTTTCCTTAAGCACAGGTTAGACCATGTGATTCCCCTCCTCAGTCAACTCATATGGCATCCTGTTGCCTCTAGGATAAAACACAAACTCCTTAGAGTTTGTGTATATAGGCCTTTAAAGTCCTATAAAACTTAGCCTCAATCTAAGAATGGTATCCCTCTTCCCCATTCTGCTATCTAGTCAAACCGGCCATCTCTCTCTTTCTCATACACATCAGTCCTTCTTCTGTCTCCTTTCCTCTGTCTCATAGACTATCTCCTTTCCCTTAGGATATAGGTTAAGCACAATCTTCTGCATGAATCTTTTCATGATACCCTCAATTGCTACTGACCTCTCTCCCACATTACCTTGGATAAGATGAGTATTCCATATACCTACTTAAATAATTACAGAGGACCTGAACTCCTGCCTGTGGCATTTCACAGAAAATACATTGCATGTGGGTAAGGGGTTTCACTTGTGCCCTGTGGGTTTATACAGAAATGACAAACTAGTTTGGAATTAAGAATTTGAGTGTCTAGCAGTGTGGAAGAGCACAGAGTTCTTCCAAGCCCCTGTGGAGGAATTGCTTAATAAAGAGGAGAACGTTTTTCTCCTCCCTCAATCAAAGAGTGAGCTTGTGAACTTTATAAGGGTGGAAGATTTGGGGCTTCTCGCTGGCATCCTAGTGGTGTTTCTGGAATGGCAAATGGCAGTGTCTGAAAATTAGACACCCCTGAGGAAAGGCAGATTCAGGGCTCTACAAGAAATCTACATCATACCTAAGGGGAATTTCATGTAGATCTCAGAAAGAGGATAAAAGAACTTCTAACAAAGTATATCTAGGAACTCTGTTATCTCCTTTACCACATATGCACTAAGCTTGAGCCCATTCTCCCTTGGACTCTGTACTCATGGGAGAGTCTACTTCGGGTTTGAAGAGATGCTGTTTTTCTAAACCAATTGTTCTTATTATACCACCCATTAAAAAAAGCTAATTAAGTATTACTGGTTATAAAGATATCAATTGACATTCAATGGGAAAAGAACACCTTTTATTCACTTTACGTTTATGCTGTATTTATCTATAAATGTACTTGTTGTTTCCCCCATTAGAATATATAGTCCTTCCTTCCTCCCTCCCTTCTTTCTCCTTCTTTCCTTCCTTCCTTCCTTCCTTCCTTCCTTCCTTCCTTCCTTCCTTCCTTCCTTCCTTCCTTCCTTCCTTCCTTTTTATTTCTTTCTTTCTTTCTTTCTTTCTTCCTGCCTTCCTTCTTAGCAGAGTGCACCCTGGGGTCACATGGGGGCAAATCAGCTGGGTAATCTCAGGCGTAGTAGAGGGTTAGAACCATGAAGGAACAATGTGAGATTTGGGAATTTTGTGGCAGATCATGTTTATCTCCATCCAATGAATATTTGAGTGCTCACTATTTAGGAGACACAGTATTAGATGTTGGATGAGATACAAAAAGAAATATTTAATTAGACATCAAATATGAGTGTTCAGGGATGTTTATGAAACAAATCATTCCAGATTAGGGACATATGTTACACTGCTGTTCTGGTTTCACATGGCATAACAATGACACCTAATGGTCTTTATCATGAATTACAACTCTGAGAAATTCCTTGCTCCAAAATCTGTTGTAAGGAGCATCATATTTGTCATTAAACATAGTTATTGACTGAAAGCTAGAAGAGTGAAGAGGTCATCTATTTAACCTCCCCCAGCCACCACACTTTTATAGATGAAAAACTGTAGCCCAGAGCAATGAAGTAACTTGGCCAAAGTGACATGCAAATAACAAGTGGTAAGGCTCAGGTTTGAAATAAGGTCTCTGACCTCAAAATCCAGTGCTCTTTCTGCCACAATCTGTTTATTCCCGAGTATGAAAGTATTCTAGTCCTAGGCTATTCTGCTATAAAAAGGGAAATGACAACACAGGCTTTATTTAGGGCTGTTTCCCAGGGGGATAGAATAGAAATGTCATAGGTATGAGGCATCCATGTGGACAATAGCCACAGCCCCAGACCAACCTAGAATCAGAACCCCGACTCTAAAGAATGGACAACTCCATTTAAGCAAAGGCTTAGGGATCAACTCAAGTCCAGAATCATAAATAACAATAGCTTTAGAAAGCCAATTCAAAGGCAAACTCAACCTGTGCTAATTGAAACAAAGGACTGTTTGTCTGAGGACAATTGTTTTTGGTATTCACAAAAATGCTCTGAAATATGAAAGGGACCTGTGTATCATAAGAACTATAGGATTGGGGATCATAAACTGGGGAGTTTGGGATTTAATCAATCTGTTGCTTTTTCACAATGGTGCTTATTACCCATGTCTTCACCATTTTCCATTGTGCTTGTCATCAGCCTTCTATAGGCCTTTTTGGGGTACTCAGTTGTACTATTTCAAAAGTCACCAAACTACTCTCCCTTCCTTCAGTCTCTCTTCCTTCCAATTAATTTTGTATACATCTGCTAGACTAATTTTTCTTAAGTATGACTTTGATATTTCAAAGGGATGTGTCCCTATTTTGCTTTCCTCTAAACATTTTAGCCCCCAAGGTCCTCTATAATATGACTCAACCTACTCTTTCAGCTTCATAACTTATGTGAACTCTGACCTCTAGGTCTCTGTTCTACTCACTATTTCTTCAATATTCCTGGTACTTTGCTATTTCTGAACTTTTATTCATGATGATCCCTCCTCTGGGAATCATATCTTGTTTTTCTCTCTCTTCCCTTTTACTTTCAAGATCCTCCTTTTATTTTGAGGCTTAATATGTCACCTTCTCTACAACCAGGTAAAAGTCATCTTTCTATACTCCTATAGCATTTATTGTTTGTACCACTCTGGATACTGTGGTACTAAACATGATTAAAGATCTTCCCCTGCCCATTCATCCCCTTAATAGGACTCAGGTGGAGCTAGTTAAGGGAAGCTTGATTAGGGGAGACTTGTTTGTAGGCAGGGCCACACCCTTTTGCTAAGTAGGCATGAAGTCCTCAGGCCCTAAACAGGGTATATATACCCTGAGGGTAGCTATTAAGCTCAGAGAAGAGAGAGCTTTAAAGAAGAGAGAACTTCAAGAAGAAAAGAGAACTTCAAGAGAAATGGAGAGACAGAGAGAGAACTGGAAGGGCTCTGAGAACTGCAAGGGCTTTCAGAACTTCAGGAGGAGAGGACACAAGCAAGCACACAGTTAGGAGTCGTGAGTGACTGTTTACAGCAAGGTCCTAGCAGAGGGGAAGGTTACAGGATGGCTTGGCTCCTTGCTGTGATATTGTGTTTTAATTTTCTTGCTGTTACATTGAATTGGACTTACTGGTTTTGGGATACATTTGTTGCTATGTCAAACTGGAATTATTGGTTTTGGGATTTGATCCTCTGGTGTCTGAATAAATGTTTTACTTCTTCTGCCTTCTTATGTAGAGTCTTTTATATTTTGTGCTATACAACCATATTCATGGTCACCGTCGATATTGTAAATCTTGCCTTACTGATAGAGATACTCAGAATATCTTGCCTTATATCGTAGTTATCTTTGCATATATAATGAAGGTTTTTGAGTTACAAGGATTCTCAGAAGCCATGTAGGTCACCCTGTACCAGGACTGACATCTCCTCTACAATATTCTTGCTAAATTGTCATCCAGTCTGTAATTGGCAAAGAGCTCATTCCTTCCTGAGACAGCCCATTCTGTTTTGGGATGGTTCTGTTTGTTAGGACAAGCTTCTCTGTCCTTCCTATGTTGGTTTATTTCTGGATGCTGCAGAGAGAAAGAAAACCAAGGCAGATGATAACCAAGAGGAATTTGGGGGTTTTGTTACACCAAGGCCCTGATATCATGCTACAGGAGAGCTGTGCATGGCATTATCTCTGAGTGCCTTCCTGGATTTAACAAGTAAAGGCATCCTATATTCTGTAGCATCAGAAAGATCTTCCAAACATGGAGTCTTAAATTTGTGCTTATCAAGAAGCAGTATTAGTATATAGTCAAAAGTCTTCACCAAAAAAAAAAAGAAAGAAAAAGTGTCCAATTGGGCACTGTTCTCCCTGGTCTTGTCATACCTGTTCCATTCCAGGCACTCTTAAGAACTGGGAAGGGCCACTCAAGGGCTTTTCAACTTAACTGTAAATTCCTGTGAGGAGGGTATTTCCTTTGTATCTCCATAGAAGTATCAAATTCACTTCACCAAAACTCCCAAGTGGGTTCTGAACCAGATTAAAATGTAGTTGGGAAATGTTTAACAAAAGAAATAGAAATTCAATACAAAAATAATGTTAATAAATGGTTTTCTAAGTGAATATGTGGCCTGCAGGCATATATTTGTATTTAACACTATTGGCTGTAGCACCTAGCACATGGGTGGTGTTAAAGAAATATCCGTTGAATGAATTAAAGGAGAAGGGATATCTATTTTATTAGCTTTTTCAGAATGTTTTTGAAGAAGGGTGCTGTTTCAAACAATCCATAAGAGAATTTATATGTGGATGTGTTTGGAAAATGTTTAGTTTTCTTACAACCTCAAAGGGTGATTTTCAAAATGCATATTGTAATATATTTGTGGGCAGAGGTTGCTCTTAAGGAAATTGTCCTGAAATATAAAACAACAAAAGCAAAAAACAAAATGTGAAGTTTACTGGGGTGGGCAGTGGAGGAAGGGAAGTCATAATTGTTTATGGGCCCTTTCAAGTCCCTTGTATCTTCTGTATTTTTTGTGGAGTGAAATAAAGTCTGTCTTACTTTACTACCTAAAGTTCCTATGTAGGATTTGGTGCCTGTTTACCCAGATCTGGGAATAACTTAGATATGATCCAAATATAAGCTATATTTAAAAATTTTCCTGGAATAGTATAAGGTGACAGTAGTGAGCCTAAGAGAAGATATGACCTTTGGTCATCTATGGAGATCAGGTGTCTCTATGTGAGCCTAGAGTCTTGGGAGACCCTGGAAAAAGGGTCATACAAATATCCCATAAAACCTTACCTAACGTTAATCAACGGTAGCTCCCTTTACTAGCTGGAAGAATTTTGTTTTGCCTTATACATCTATATCTATGTCTATGCCTATGTCTATGTCTATGTCTATGTCTATGTCTATGTCTATGTCTATGTCTATCTCTAGGATTCATTCACATGACCTTTGTCTCTCTTTGCTCATGGGCCCCATAAAACATCTTCTCCTAAATCCTTAGGTTAATATTTTTTGACATAACAAAGATCAGCTACACCAGATTAATTTCATTTGCATGTAACAATAATTACATATTCTACAATCTAACTTACCACCTTCTAAAATGCAGCAGTATCTGCTTGGCATTTCCTCTGCCTCAGTTAAAGCATTACTAATACCTATTGCTTAGTCTCTGCCTCCAGGGGATGCTGTGGCACTAGTTTAATGTCAGCAAGAATAAACACACATATACATATATATATACACATATATGCATATGTACATGCATACAAACATACTTATATATACATATGTATATAGTATAATTATTCATGTAATGTGTATTGATTTTCCCACTTGTATTTTTTGACCTGTTAGCTAATATGACTCTGGAGGAGGCTTAAAGTTAGACAAAGCCAAGTGTGAACTGTCATTTAGGACCTTTGCTATGGAGGGTTCTTGAGTAAGCAATGTTTTCTTAGCTATTTCTCAACCCAACTGCAAATAATCTCTTTCTCCCCACTGGTTAATTGCAGACAGATAAAGATTTTTTTTGAGACAGATTCAAGTTGCTAAGTTTGTTATCTAGGATAAAATGATGGAAATCTGTCCTGCTTTAGAGAATGGAGATAGATTTCTCTTACCTTAGTGCTCCCCAGGTAAAGTAAGTTGAGAATTGGGGTAATTATATTGACAATTCGCCTATATTTTAGTGGGGTCGTTGTGATTCCCACTTCAGATTGGCTGGGGAGAATTCAACAAGCATACATTAATTAAGCAGTGTCAAGCAGTGGGCTACAAAGTCCAGGAGCAAATACAAAATGTTCTGTTTGTTATTCAAAGCCCTTTATAACCTAGATCTTCCTATCTTTCCAGTCTTCTTACAACTCACTCCCCAACAGGCACTATTTGATCCAGTGACACTGGCCTCTGGCTGACCCATGAACAAGATACTCCATCTCTTGGCTCCAGGCATTTTCTCTTGCTGTCCCTCATGCCCAGAATGCTTTCTCTCCTTTGCTCCAACTACTGACCTCCCTGACTTGTCTAAGTACCAAATAAAATCTCACCTTTTATAGAAGCATTCCCTAACCCCTCTTAATTCCAAAACTTTCCTTCTTTTAATTAATTCCCATTTATCCTATATATAACTTGCTTTGTGTATATGTTTTTACATGTTTTTGCCCCTGTTAAATAGTAAGCCCTTTGAGGCAAGGACTGTCTTTTGCATCCCCATCACTTAGCCCAGTGCCTGGCACATATTAGGTGCTTAATAAATGTTTATTAATTGATTATACAGGCAGAAAAAAGTCTCTGCTGCTTTCAAGGAGCTTAAAAACTGGCAATAGGGTAAAACAAGCAAAAAAAACACCTAGATAACTAATAATAGTCTTTCAATGTCTATTTGAGCAGGTGGGTTGGTATTAAGTCAGTTTGGATACTTCTTGATAGACATCATTTTTTCTCAGGTCCAGATGTTTATTTCTTCATTTTTGTTCCCCTTATTTTTTAGGGTAATGTCTGACTTCTCTGTGATTTGTAATTTTGTTCTAATTTTGAAATAAGCTAGGAGCAATGAGATGGCATCAATTCAATTAGATTCAACAAGAACGTATTAAATGCCTCTCATATGTAAGGTGCTGTTGAGTCTTTAAAATACAAAAACCAAAACAATAGTCGCTGCCCCCAAGGAGCCAATATTCCAGCAGATCTGCCTGGAATCAGAAAATTAATAGTTTCTCCATAGATTTGCTTCCTGGTCTCTTAGATAGATTCTCTTTTCTCTTCTCCAGTACTTTCTGTGTTGCTGAGCTGGATGAGCCAAAATCCCACTTTTCCAGCATCCCTGATGTGTTCTGTGGGCAGTGATCACCATGATGACAGTGGGCTATGGGGACAGGTGTCCAACCACACTGGGGGACAGGCGGAGATTGTGGGGACCCTTTGTGCCATTGCTGGAGTCCTAACCATATCCTTCCTGTGACTGTCTTTCCAGCTTCATCTACTTTTACCACCAAGAGATGGAGAATGAAGAGAAAAAGAGCATTCCAGGGGAAATGGACAAACTTCTTGCTAATGTGGCCTCAGGAATGGGCAGCACAGTTTCTCTGAGTAAAACAAATAGCGGTTGTTCTGGGGGAAGATCCAGGAAATGACCTCCTGAATCTGTACCACTTCCTCTCCAAGGACTATTTATTTCCTGTAACCATTTGTCCAACTCTGACTCTCTGAGGCTATTTCAATAAAGTTGTCAATTTTCCTGCGCTTAAAAAAGTCTTCCCGTTTGTGATGATCAACAAGTCTTTCATAGACTGTTTTCAAATCTCCTTAAGGGGATGCTATATAAATTTAAAAGTGGGGCAAAAAGCAAATTGAACTAGTGGCTATAGGTTCATTGAATCATAGATTTAGAGTTAGTAGAGGAACCTTAAGGGTCATATAGTCCACACCTCTCATTTTACAATTGAGGAAACGGAGGTACATAGATGTTAAATCCCTTGACCAAGGTCATAAGGGTAATTTCAATGGTGTCTCGAATAGAAGATTGAGACCCGATTCTCAAGATGAACTATTTATTCTGGAACACAACAAAGAAAGTGGTAAAGAAGCAGGAAATTTTTTTTGAAGCTCCCAGTACTCCTTCTGTTGAAATACATCAATGGAGGACTATAGGAATGTGCAAAATAGCCTGATGAGTTAAAATTATTGCTACAAGATCAGTGCATGAATTGATTTTCACAATGTAGAGGAACAGAGCAACATCCTTTTCCCCAAATTGGTAAGAATGATCCTTTGACTCTAACTCCAGAATATTCAACCAACCTGGCCTCTCTTTTCTTGTATGTTGCTAAGTAGTCATTGTGACATCAGGTAAGCTACTTAACCTTTTGAAGCTCCAGTGCAGTCTTAGTAAGATGAGGATTACAATACCTCCTCTTTATGTGTAATGGTCCATTTTTGGATTAAGAAAGAGACACAGCTGATACTTAGAGAGAACGTGCCCAACCACATTTTTTAAAAATATGAAAACAAAGGACAAACAAAAGATATGTGCCAGTAGGTGGCAGCCTCCCAGTTCTCTTCAGTCCAGATTCTGGACATGCCACAGTACATCAAGATGCCCAGCTCTGTCAGAACTGAACACTGACCTGGGTGGCTATTTTAATTTTTATTAGTTTTTTTTTGCTTTCTTGTTAAAATACTTTAACTATTATTTTATCAATGTATCAGTTTCTTCCCATCTTTTTACCCTTCTTCCCTGGGCAGTTAAGAGTGTGGTTCAAAATCTTCCTTCCTTCCCACCTCTTAGCCACCCCAACCTCTTAGCTTAAGTAACATTCTTTTTCTTTTTGGCATGTTTTCCCAAGAAAACCCATATTCCTTTAATTTCCTCTTTATTACTCCTCCCCTCTAGTCTATTCTGAATTCTATTCTTGAGTTAACAGACTTATTCCTTCTTTATTCTGTGTCCCTCGTGAAAGTAGAGTTTCTGAGGTACCAAATCAGAACTCCTTACTTTTTCCCATTTCTGTGAAATTGCATTTGTATATCCTCTCTTCTTTTTCCCTGATACAGGCCAATCTTAGAAATATCTGTTCATGAAGAAAGCAATGTTGAATGGAAGCAGTGTTGTGTAGTGGGAGTCATTTTTTATTCTGTGTGGTGAGGTTTTGAGCAAGAGCCTGCCCTTACCATAATTACTCAACATTCTGAAAGTCAGGCTATTCTGCGGTTCTGTACCCCACCCCACCCTTCCCATTCTAAGTGCTGTTTGCTCAAAGGGGTTTGTAATTCTCTTTCCCAGTGTAGGATAAAGTCCTGGGAGGTACATTTTTTTTTTCTGAGAGAAGTTGGTCTCCTAATATGTAAATTCCTCCTGGATAAAACTCATTCTAATGCTCTTGTCTCCTATTACAGACAGACATCTCTCCTCACTTCAAGGGAGTGTTCTTTAATGGTCCTCTTGCCATTCACCATCTAGAGACAGTTAGCCTTTACCTACCATATCCTATTCCCTCTTCTCTTTCCCTTTTGTTTTATCTTCTCACAGTCCATGCTTTTGTTGAGAGAATGAAAATTACTGTACCTTCTCTGAACTATGGACTGGATAGAGGGGCCTCTCTGTCTCCCCTCTGCTACCTCTCTTATTACCATTTGCACAGTTTCCCATTGCATTATCCCTCACACTGAAGATATTGATTGATTTATGGAGTATCATAGTACTTAGTTAATAAAATATAAATCCAACATTCCTTCCTTTCTCCTAATTCTTCAAGTTCCTTTTAAATCTTTGGTCCTACAGGTCCTATTTACCCTTCCTTCTCTTCACCCTTAAGTTTATCCCTTTAAAATAAAGGCCACAATAGCTTATAAATGTGAGAGAAATGACTGAACTTAGTCTTTCCTTGATAATTTTATGTAAAAAAACCTTCCTCAGTTTCCATTGCTTAGAGTGGTTTTGAGTCTAATATTCTGCTCACCTCTGGGTATTTTTTTCAAGAAGGTTAAGTTTTTCCCCCACTTATGATAAGGCTCGACATTACAGGATATATCATTTGGGGATGCAATTTTAGTTCCTTTACTTTTTGGACTACCTGATTCTAAGCTTTCCTCTGATTTTTCTCGATGGCGGGGGTTATCGCAGGTTCTGTGAAATTGTATTCTTTTATATTTGAAAATCTTTCTCCTGGTTACATGCAAAATTTATTATTTTTTTGTTGAAATTATGAAATTTAACAACAATATGCCTTGGAGCAGTGGTGGGTGAGAGCCAACTCATGCCTCCTTAAGAGAGCCAAAGTACCCAAAAGTAATTTGCCTTTTAGAGATCTTTTCATTTATGTTGCTGTAGTAATTATGTATATTGTTCTTTTGATTCTGATTATTTCAATTCGTATAAATCTTCCCATGTTTTTTTTTTGGAGGGGGGAAGGCAAAGCAATTGGGGTTGAGTGACTTGCCCAAGGTCACACAGCTAGTAAATGTGTCAAGTGTCTGAGCTCAGATTTGAACTCAGGTACTCCTGACTCCAGGGCCATTGTTCTACTCACTGAACCACCTAGGTGCTCCCACGTTTCTTCAAAGGCATTATATTTCTTAGTTCAAAATGATATTCTATAACATTCATATATGATAGCCTGCTTCTTATTTTAGTGTCCTGGAACGTATTTTTAAGGATCACTTAGAGTATGCAATTCTATTTTTGTTTGTTTACATCCTTCGTCACTTATTTATTGGGGATTGGCTCTTGATCTAATATATTTGCAGCAATTCCCTACATATCTTAGATATTGCATTTTTATTACTGATATTTAATTCAAATACTTTCACCATTCATCCTATTTTCATTGATTTTATTTAGGCAAACACTTTTAAATTAAATTATCTCTTTAATTTATTTATTTTAATTAATTAAAATTATCTCTTTCATCTTTTAATAATATCTTATTTCTTGTTTGGGTGAGAATTTTTACAACTATTTTTCCATAGTTGTAAAAGATTTCTGATCACATTGCCTATTTTTCAGTGATATAGTTTTTGATATTCAAGTTCTATGTACATATGAAGTAGAATATAATGTCAATCCTGTCCTAAATCTAATTTGTGCCAATTTACTTTCTAGTTTTCCAGCAGTTTTCATCCAAAAAGGAGTTCTTCTTTCAGAAATTTATATTCTTGGGTTCATAAAACACTGGTCTACTATTTTTAATTGCTTTTGTTTTTTTTTTTTTGCTTATCTGATCTATTTCCTTGATCTTCTTTTCTGTTTTTTAGCTAGTACCAAATAGCTTTGATGACTACCATTTTATAATATAATCCAAGATCTGGTAATGCTATGCTTCCTAATACTGCACTTTTCCCCATTACTTACTTCAAGATTCTAGACGCTTTGTTCTTCCAAATGAATTTTATTATTGTTTTGTCTAGTTCTGGAAAGTATTTTCTGGATAATTTGATTGGTATAGCCATAAATTTGTAAATTAATGTTGATAATATTGTCATTTTAAAATGTCATCACAAGTTTCACATGACCTTCAATATCCACAACCCACCATATAATTTTAAATAAATGTAGATTTAGATCTAATTTGGTTATGAAAAACCTCCAAGAGCCTATGCAAAATCTTGTGCTGTCCTGGTTTTCTTTAGCATCAAATACTGTTCAGAGTAAGTAGATATTTATCATAGCAGATATATTTGTTCTAAGGGGATTAGCCTTTTGAAATAGAAATTTTATCTATGCCTCTTGTCTTCTTTTCCTTTTAAAGAACTGTTTGAAAATATCATACTGATATATACCAGATGAGGCTTAGAATTAGAAAGTCACCAGGAAATCATATGATGGAAATGATTCAGGCAGATATTTGAGTATGAACGCAATCTGAGGGAAATTGGGTGAGGTGGCATTCCGAGCTTCCTGGACAGATAAGTTTTCCCTAGCTCAAGGATTTGCTCTAAAGGTAGGAATTGGAGAGATAAGATACCATTGGGATTACTATTTATTGATCATAAAAAATTCATTCAGTTCATCAAAATACCAACTTAAAAAAGCATTATCCTCCAGCAAGGTAACTCCCATGCATCTGTCAAAATCATCTAAGATTCCTTCAAAGATATAACAGAGAAGACTTTGCTTAATTGCCCTCTGATTATCAATATCAAGTGAGGCACAAGACAAGAAGACATCAGCTGACCCCAATTGTTCATTACTGTCCTGAAGGATATCCATCATAAATTAAAGAGGGATTCTTTACAGATGGTGTGATCCTCCACATACTCTTTGTGAATGAAACATAAAGGCTCCAGGATTTTTCAAGTCTTCCTTAATGAGACTTATAATCATTCAAACAAAATTCAGACTATTTATACATGAAAAGCTAGGTGGATGAACAACAAATGTTCACTATCTGGAACAGGGGTGGGGAACCTGCAGCCTCCAGGTGGCCCTTTGAATCCAAACTTCACAGATTTGTTGAGTTTGGATTCAGTCAAAGGGCCACACTTGAGGGCTTAGAGGGCCATATGTGACCTTGAGATCTAAGGTTCCCCACCCCTGGTCTAGACCATAACATGCAGTTGGAGGGACAACCTTCAGTTGTATCCTTCAGTACACATATCTTGGGACAGACGCTATATGTGGATAATGAATTGAATTCAGAATTAAGTAAGAGAAAGAAGGTAGGGTAAATGTTATTTGGGAAATTACATAGGAGTTTTAATAATACTAAACTTCCTTAATTTGCCTCTGTTTTTAACATTAATATCGTTCCAACAACATTGTATTGATGATTCATGTGTGAAACTGAAAATTGATTATAAAGTCTATTTTGTTAAGACTTAATTAAGCTGGATTTAATATTCCCCTTTGTTTTCCTTACCTTTTGCAAATTTACTCAGGTAACCTCAGGTCACTTGGGTCACTTCTGTTCTTATGATTCAGGTAACTTTAGGTCACTTGGGTCATGATTCTATTCTTGTAACTTGTACCTCCACCCTTATCTTGAGACCTGTACCTCCACCTTTGTAACTTCACCCACCACTCACTTTCCTAAGAAAACTTACTTAACCTAAAGGTCAAGCTGATTCAATCAAAGCTGTTGTTTTTGGTGTTGCTTATTGTTATAGGCACTCCCAAATTCCCTGAATCACATGTCTTGTTTATGGTTAAGGGGACTTCAGAAGTGGAGGTACAAAGTCACGTAATGTCAAGGTGATGTAAGAGATTTTTACTTTCTAGCCAATCAGATCAAGACGTGCCTATGTAATTAGAGAGATTTTGCTCTGTCGTCCTGTTTATCACTATAAAAGCCCTCACTCAGGGTCTTATGGTCACTGAGAGGCTATTTGACCCCATTTATTGGCAAGCGCTATCTTTGGTAATAAATTGATCATGCTTGGAACTTTGGCTCTCAGAATTTCTCTTGCAATATATAAAATATACCCTATGAAAGATCAAATTTGAGAGTCCCTGAAAGGGCCATGAAGAATAGCATGGTGGATTTGAGCAGGCTGGAACAATGAGGAATTGTGCAGGAAAAGTGATATTAAAGGATATTATCAGAAAGATGTATGACTAGAAAAGGGATGGAACGCTCTTCATTGAGCAAAGGACAGCTGATGGATAGATCATGCTTCTTGCTAGTGTCCAAACGATTTTCCCAAAGGAAAGCCTCCAAAACAGAGGATGGAACTCCTGTGGAGGATGTATAGGGAGAAATGAACTAGTCATACAGGATAGGAGATCATGGATAAGTTTGGATACAAGCTCCTCAAGGGCAGTTGTTTTTACTTTTATTTTTAGGAAGAGATTTTCCTAATGCAGGTCTGACCAAATTATTCTCCCATTCAATAGACTCTAGTGGTTCTCTATTTGTTACTATTCAATAGTTTTTCAGTCACATCTTACTCTTTGTGACTCCATTTGGGGTTTTCTTGACTGGAGCGGTTTGCCATTTCCTTTTCCAGCTTATTTTACAGATGAAGAAAGTGAGGCAAACAAAAGTTAAGTGACTTATCCAGCATCACACAGCTAACAAGGCAAGATTTGAACCAGGAAGATGAATCTTCCTGATTCCAAGCCTCAAACTCCATCCTAGCTGCCCTTGGCTCTCTATTTACTTCCAGGTTAAAATATAAAATGTTCTTTTTAGCTTGTTCACAATTAGCCCCTTTCAACTTCAGGTCTTCTTACACCTTACTCCCTTCCACATACTCTATGACACTGACTTCCTATTCCTTACACATGACACTCCTCATGCCTGGCATTTTTATTGGCTATCCCCCATGCCTGGAATGCTTTCCCTCTTCATTTCTGCCTCTTGGCTTTCTGCAAATCTCAGCTAAAAATCCACCTTCAGGCAAGAAACCTTCACTGATCATTGATCACCATGAATGTATCTTCCCTCTGTTGATTATCTCCAATTTCTTGTTTGTGTGGTTGTTTCCATGCTCTTTCTCTCATTTATTTAATTGTGAGTTCCTGAGGGCTCCTCCTGGAGGAAGACTGTTTATATCTTTCTTTTACCCTCCAGCATTTAGCAAAGTGCCTAGCAAATAGTAGGTGCTTAATAAATGCTTGTTAACTTTGTATCTCCAGCACTTAATGGTACATGGTAGGGGCTTACCATGTGCTTGTTAGTTAACTAATTGATTTATCATAAAATAGATTTATAGTTATTTATATAAAATGTTAATAATGAAGGCTAAATTTAAAAGTATGCCAAAGGGACATTTTAGGGTTTTTTTGGAGATTCTGTTGTTAAGTATTTACCAATACAACCCTCATTTGGGGCATAAAGGTACAGTTACAGCACAAGATAGATAATTGTTAGCCGAGTCCTTGAAGGAGTTCTTTCCAGAAGGTATGTTGAAGCTTTTTCTCCCCAGATATTTGGCCAAAGATCCATGATTTTGTCAGTGTAGGGAACTCTTTCTACGAGTGCATATCACATCCCATCTATAAGTCGTAAGTACTTACGTATACCCTAGTACATACAACTAATAAACCTCAGAGGAGATCTTCCTGCTTCCATGCCGAACTCTCTTTATACTATGTTAGGTTATCTCTTATGTCCAAATAAGAAGGGAGTGTATAATGGCTTGTTTTGAATGATCCTGCTGGTTTTTATTGTCATTTGAACTGGGAATGATATTTGTATAACAATGCACAGTGAATCAATTATTTCCTAGAACTCTCCATGATTCCAATTTTCAGCTATTCAAATTTAAATAACTCATAGAAAATAACCCTAACATAGAAACCATTTATTGATAATAAATATAAAATAACAGGTAATAAATTGCAAAGAGGAAACAGCTGAGAACTTGGTACTGTATTTCCAACTGAGAAACATACCTCTATGAACATTGGTAGCCTAAGCTAAGCTAGTTTGGATATTTCTTTATTGTGTGTATTTGTCACTCCAGGTTGCAAGTTTTTCTAAGGAAAGGACTACAGCTATTTCTGTACAGGAAACATGAAGCTTTAAAAAAATGAAAGCTTATGAAATAGATAATATTTGATGCTCAGCTTTGTGGCGCAGTGCTTAAAGCACAAGTCTTGGAATCCAGAAGACCAGAGTCTGAGTCCCTTCTCAGATAATTTACTAGCTGTCTGAGACAGCTTAATCTCTATGTGCCTTCTCTGTAAAATAGGGACAGTAATAGCATCTATCTCACAGGATGGTTGTGGGGATCATGTAGAACATACGTAGAGTACTTTGTAAACCAGAAAACACCATATCAATGTTGCTTCTGCTGTTATATGTAACTGTCTGAGCCTTTAATTGGCCTATGGATAGCATATAAGAGTATCACACCCTGAGCGGTCTATTTATTCTGCTGAAGATTGGCAGAGACAATAGATTTGTCCTGGGATGTCGATTGCCTTGGATCCTTTTTCTCTATCCCCCCATCTGCGTGGGCAAATGGGAGAAACGGAAGGCTTAAAAATGGAGGAGCAAACCCAAGTGAGGAGTTACCCAAAAGTAGTTATATTAGGAAGGCAGAATTTATGATTTCAAAGAGAATCTCATATGTGCCTAAAAGGTCCGGAACCGCAGGATATAAGGAATTCTCTAGGCAGAAGGCAGGAGAACTAAAGCATGTATTTACACTCCACAGTAACAATCCCACAAACCAGCGTCCCCATTTTGATATTTTCATCAAAAGCTTCCAGGCCCAATAAGTCCGCCTCACAAGAGTAACTAGGAGGCCACAGAGAAGCGAGATGGTATAAGGCAAAATCGTATACATGCTTCCCCTCTACGGTAAGAAGATTACCCACTAGCCTCTAGTCAGCTCTGCTACCGGCAGCTCAGCTTCGGCTGTAGGCGTCTCTGGCTCCAACCGGAAAAGGAAAGGAGGATCTTCAAGCTGTCCTCTCCCCTCTTATAGAGTTTTTGACATCATCAAGCGCTGCCTGAATGACCAGGGCCGATTGGTTCTTGACTTGGCCCCTCCCCCAGCGTAGACCACGTTAACACACCTCCCCTCAGCCAGCGCCACGACTCATCACACAGGAAGCTCTGGTCCTGCCCCGGAAGAGCAAGCCCCAGCGTCCAGGGAAGCTCAACGAGGCAAGCTGAGTCATTCAAAGAAAACAAAGTCCATTCTGGCTACACTCCACCCCTCACAATGTTCTAGGATGCACAATCCAATCATAATTCAAATTAAATTATATATCCTAGAACATTGTGATCCAATTATGCAGGAAACTAAAACATATCATTCACAATAAAGCAAAACATATCACTCAGTGACATTCCCAAATATTGGTTTACGATTCAAATGTGATCCACCCCTAGATCCCAGCCAGATAATCTCTTCAATCAATCATCCCAAAATAATTATTAATAATTTAAATGTCCACCCCTAGATCTTTGTATCCATTACATAGGATCAATAATATCATAACAATAAAACAATATAGCAAGGATAACACAAAATAAGTACACAGAACACTATCATCATTCCCCCCCTCAAACAATTGGGGCTCAAAATCTTGGGGTAATGGGTGAAGGTCTCATTTTCCATAGCTTCTTCTTGCTGAAATTGGATGTAGAGGTGTCCCTGCCCCAAAGAGTCCCATTCCAGAGTTCAGTTCTTTAGCGAGCTGGCAGGAATTCCAAGAATGCTGTGTACTTAGGCAGTCACCGGAAACTGCAGGGTGCTTAAACCTGCAGGAGACAGAACTAGCGACAAGGTTAACTAAAACAGAAAACAAAAAGAGTAGGCAAGTATGGGCTATTATCCTTTAAATAAAATCATCTCCAGTTTAGTTGAAATTTCAGTTATGCAGAGATCCAATATCAGAGCCAAACTCAGATGGGAAATGTTTCTTTTTAAATGGAACACAATGAGGAAACTAAGCCAAGAAGATCCCACCCTAGATGGAGACCAGGATTGTCCTCCCAGCCTTTCCCCAGATGTGCAAGGGAAACCAGGAGGATCCCATCCTAGATAGACTAGGATTGTCCTCCCAGCCTTTCCCCAGATGTACAAGGGAAACCAGGAGGATCCCATCCTAGATAGATTAGGATTGTCCTCCCAGACTTTCCCCAGATGTACAAGCTTTTATCCGTTAATCACACAAAGTCACCTTCCCTCTGAGTGGCTTGTGTCAATTACCAGCATTAGCCATACCTGTGGGGTCCGTGAATCTAATATTATAGCCCTATTCACGGTAAAATATATGGTTCAGGGGTACGATTTGGTAATTATCTTCCCCTGAATAGACAACTGTTACAGTGTTGTTCTTCCCATGGGCTATGACTTCTGCAGCCTTTGGAATATCATCTGGCTTCCGTTTTACCCATACCTTAGCTCCCAACTTTATTCTATCAATGGAGCAAGCCCCTTTTGCCCCTCTAGTAGTTATTCTGGGAGGAGGGTCAGTTTTCACAAAGGGTATTTTTTCACAGGGGATAATAATCACTTGAACTATCCTATCATTCCTACCAAATTGTACAGGTTTTTCACCCAAATTCTGGAGTGTCACAACAATTTCTTTTTGATAATTCGAATCTATCACTCCAGCCAATACATGTACTCCTTGAGCTGCTAATCCTGGTTTAGGTAATATCCGTCCAAAATGATTCTTGGGGATTCTCATACATACTCCAGTAGGGGTTTTTCTTATCTCTTTCCTATTCAACCTAAAATTCTCTATACAATGTAAATCATATCCTGCCGAACCAGGTGTTCCTGGACACGGTAGGGGAACATCTTCCCTCACAGTCCAAAATTCAATATTTTGGATCTCACGTGTTTGCTGTTCTCTAATCTGCAAATTTGGGGTCATCATTCTGGCTAGAGGTGTACTCCCCCCTAAGGGCCTATTATTCAAATTACGTAAGGCAATAGACAAATTATCCTTCCAATGTAGATATGAATTATTAGAGCTTAATTTTCTCAGCTGTTCTTTCAACAATCCATTCATTCTTTCAATCAGCCCAGATGCTTGTGGGTAATATGGAATATGATATATCCATTCTATATTATTCAACACACAATATCTTTTCACTTCTTTGCCCTTGAAATGTGACCCATTGTCACTTTGAATCTGCATTGGGGTTCCATAGTATAAACTTACAATATCTAGGGTTTTACAGGTGTTTTTCTGAGTTGCATCCTTATAAGGACAAGCCACTAGGACACCTGAATAGGTGTCAACACATGTACATACATATTTACATCCTTTATCCTGGGGTAGTGGGCCAATATAATCTATCTGCCAAATTTGGGCTGGAACTTTTCCCCTTGCTATTTCTCCAGTTACTATCCTAGGAAGAGTTCGTTCTTTTTCTAATTGGCATATACAACACCCCTCTGTTATTTGTTTTAACAACGCATGAGAGATACTGATACCTCGATCCTGTGCCCATCGGTGGGTGGCCTGGACCCCTAAATGGCCGGAGGTCTGGTGGACCCATCTCGCTAAGGCTAAGTCATCAGTTGGAGTTGGAGTAGGGACAATACATTCAGTGGCAATCTTTGCTAGTCGATCCGCGTGTGCATTGTACTCACGCTCTGGTGTGGTCAGGGTCGCGTGAGCATCAACATGAAAAACTGACAAATCCGTAACCAAAGACATGTCCCATATATTTTCCCATAACTCTTTACCCCAAACTTGTTTGCCATGAATCTCCCAATTCTGATTCTTCCATATAGGCATCCAAGTAGCTAATCCATTAGCTACCGCCCATGAATCAGTAAATATATGACACTGTCCTCCCTTCTCCATTCTGATGGCCTGATGTACTGCCATCAGTTCAGCATATTGGCTACTTCCCCCTATCCCAGAACTTTCCAGAGTTCGCCTAGTACAGGGGTTATAGGCTACTGCTTTCCAATGTCTCTTCTGTCCTAAATATTTTGCTGTCCCATCAGTAAACCAAGCGTGTTTCTTCTGTTCTATACTTAGTCCATCATACCCATTATTCCATTTCACTAAGGATGGCACCATCTGTTGCTTAGATTCAATGGGTTTTTCATTTCTCTCAGTGCCAATGTTTGCCACCGATTCATGTAAAGCAGAAACTCCACTTTTGCCTGCTCTGGACCTATTCTGAATATACCACTTCCATTTGATTATGCTCGCCTCTTGTGCATGTCCAATTCTGTGAGAAGCTGGGGTACTCATTACCCAAGTCATAATTGGAATTCCAGGCCTTAATATCACTTCATGGCCCAGGGTTAGTTGCTCAGTTTCTACTAAAGCCCAATATGCAGCTAACAGCTGCTTCTCAAAAGGTGTATACTGCACTCCAGATGAGGGCAGTTTCCTTGACCAAAAGCCTAAAGGTACACTTCGGCTCTGTTGTTTTTGCCACAGACTCCAATTTGCATAGTCATCTTGTACAGTCACTTGTAACTCCACTGGCCCATTTTGCATAGGCCATAAGTCCAGAGCTAATTGTATAGCAGCCTTTGCTTCCTCAAAAGCTCTACTTTGTTCAAGGCCCCAGTCGAATTCATATTTCTTTCTGGTGACTTTATACAAGGGTTTTAAAATCTGTCCCAAATGTGGGATGTGGTGTCTCCAATAACCAAATAGCCCCATGAACTTTTGGGCCTCTTTCTTATTAGTAGGGGTGGGAAAATCCTGAATTTTTTGTCGAGCTTGTGGGAGAATTTCTCGCAGTCCTCTATTCCACTGTATCCCCAAGAATTTTACAGTTTGAGCTGGCCCCTGAACCTTTGCGGGGTTGATTTCCCATCCTTTGCTTTTCATATGGTCAGTTAATAATGCTAAACTCTCCTCCACTTCTTTTATATTCTTTCCCTGTATCATGATATCATCTATGTAATGTGTAAGCTGTACACCAGGTAGCTTTAATTCATCCAAATGCTCAGCTACAATCCTGTGGCAAATAGTTGGGCTATGAATATATCCTTGTGGCAGGCGTGTAAATGTATACTGTCGGCCTTGCCAAGTAAAAGCAAACTGGTTCCATTGCTTGGGGTCTATTGGGATCGTAAAGAAGGCATTGGCCAAATCAATAACTGCGTACCAAGTCCCTTCATGTTTTTGTATTCTCTCTATTAAAGTAACCGTGTCTGGAACAGCAGCATACAATGGAGGAGTCACTTTGTTCAGCTGTCTATAATCTACTGTCATCCTCCATGTCCCATCTGACTTTCGGACTGGCCAGACAGGGTTGTTCCATTGAGTAGTTGTAGGGACTAACACTCCTGCCTCAACACATTCTCTTATAGTGTTGGCAATTTCATCTTGCCCACCTGGCACACGATATTGCCTCAAAGTAATTACTTCAGAAGGTTCGGGCAAAGTGATTGGATCCATCTTGATTTTCCCCACTAAGACTGCATTAATGCCTATTTTCCTCACAGCAAATTGGTATTTCCCTTCAGGTAAATTTAAGGTCATACCCTTCAAAATGTCTATTCCAATGATGTATTCAGGAATAGGCACAATAACCACACTATATTCTTTCTTGGGCAACTGTCCAATTTTCATCATCAATTTAACTTGTCTGGCTGATATTTCAGTCCCTCCTAGTCCTGTGATGGTAATAGGAGTTCCATGGCTGAATTTGTCTGGGTTGCCATAGATAAGGGTGGCCTCGGCCCCAGTATCTATTAATGCCCTAGTTACTGTACTTGACCCATTTTTCCAATATATGGTCAAGTTAATGTGAGGTCTGCAATCCAGCTTACGTATTTCCTTAATTTGGGCTGGGGCCTGGCCTGTTTCCTAGTATTCCCTAGCATGTGATTCACTTGGGTATGAAGGTTCAACATCTGTAGCATTTGCAGGAGCAGTTCTTATTTCCCTATCTCTCCTGTTATCGAGTCCTTTATCTCGGTACATCCTGTACAATTCATTGGTTGGAATGCCATCTATCATTTCAAAACCCACCCCTGCTCTCAATAGAGCAGTGAACATTTCTTTTCTTGTCACTCCATTTTGGCGCCAAGTTTGCTGGCTGTTCACCCTTCTCTCTCGAGGAGATCTGTCCCTTCCCCAGTCTCCTAAGTCATGTAACTGTAAAATCTTATTTATCACCTCTGTAAGATGGCTCCCTACTTCCCCAAGTAACAGATTCAAAATTAGTTGTTTATAAGCAGGGGGAGCTGTCCTAATTATTAAATTCCTATGAGGGATTCCTATGGGATCATTGTAATATTTGTCTGCAGTTCCTGTCATAATAGCAGTCTTCATTACCTCCTCCTTTAGTCTCATGATACAATCTTTAAGTGAATACCAGGGTCTGTGCTCAGTGGGCCACATAGAATCATTAGTATATCTCTTATTGCATCCCACAGCAGCTAATGCCAACAGAGTAGTCCTGCTAGCATCATCTCCTCGCTGATGATGTTCCCTAAAAGCTTGCTGAACTAGAGGATCGTGGCTGATACCTATGAATCTCATACAGTCCCTCTTATCTACTGATATTCCACCGGCCCCTTGATCACTGAGCCTTACCATCCAAGATATTAATGGTTCTCCTACTCTTTGGCTGAATCTACTCAAAATATCTGTGACCTCTTGTGGTGAGAAATCTTCCTGAAATTCCCTCGTAACTAAATTGCCACCTCTGGTTTCTGTCCTCCTCCTCTCTACGGGACGAACGCTTGTCTGAGTATTTAACCATCTCCCATTCTCTGTGCGAGGGATGTCCTGAACCCTAGTAGCGTTTTCTGTCTCAGCCCCTAACACTGTCTCATTTTCCCCCCACTCGCTTCCCCTGCCACCATGGCAAGGACAAAGCAGGCAGTCAGGCTTGGTCTGGGCTGAGTTGGGATGCACTCTTGGCTTATTTGGCCTCCTGTTGCTCCTAGCCACATTAATAGAAAAGTTCTCATCTGAGTCAGTGGGTTCTTGAGCAGCAATTTGTTCTCCTGCTATCTGAGATTCCCGTTCTTGCTGTGGGGTAGGAGTGCCCCCATCTCTTTCACTTAATCTCAATCTTTCATATACTAGCCGGTAGGCTGATAACACTATCCAGCTTTGCCTAGATAGCGATGCCCCTGACTGAATCCCAACCTCTTGTAAACACCTTTCCAAATCCTTAGGATCTCCTCTCTTTAGCCTTGGTTCCCAGTTTTCACAGGGTCCGGCTTTTTTAGCCAATTCCTTTGCTAAGGAGGAATAAAAAGGATCCTCCCACCCTGGAATATTCATCTCTTCCTCTGAAGTTCTTCTGCTTCTGAACAGAGATCTTATATCTAGCGATCCCATCCACCTTGTCGCCAAATATATTAGGAAGGCAGAATTTATGATTTCAAAGAGAATCTCATATGTGCCTAAAAGGTCCGGAACCGCAGGATATAAGGAATTCTCTAGGCAGAAGGCAGGAGAACTAAAGCATGTATTTACACTCCACAGTAACAATCCCACAAACCAGCGTCCCCATTTTGATATTTTCATCAAAAGCTTCCAGGCCCAATAAGTCCGCCTCACAAGAGTAACTAGGAGGCCACAGAGAAGCGAGATGGTATAAGGCAAAATCGTATACATGCTTCCCCTCTACGGTAAGAAGATTACCCACTAGCCTCTAGTCAGCTCTGCTACCGGCAGCTCAGCTTCGGCTGTAGGCGTCTCTGGCTCCAACCGGAAAAGGAAAGGAGGATCTTCAAGCTGTCCTCTCCCCTCTTATAGAGTTTTTGACATCATCAAGCGCTGCCTGAATGACCAGGGCCGATTGGTTCTTGACTTGGCCCCTCCCCCAGCGTAGACCACGTTAACACACCTCCCCTCAGCCAGCGCCACGACTCATCACACAGGAAGCTCTGGTCCTGCCCCGGAAGAGCAAGCCCCAGCGTCCAGGGAAGCTCAACGAGGCAAGCTGAGTCATTCAAAGAAAACAAAGTCCATTCTGGCTACAGTAGTCACCCAAAAGTGAGGCTAAGGAACTTGGCCCGGGATTCTGCTTCTCAGGAGAAGGCAGGTTTCAGGGTCAACATATCTATGGTGCAGAGCTTTTTTTTTTTTTTCACAAGGGCAAGATTTCTTGTTCTTTCAGCTGGGTCAGAAGTGGGAGGTAGCAAATACTGTGGCCAATCAGTGGGGCAAGGTGCCTTGCAGAGGGCAGGTTTAATGAGGCTAGCTTAGCAACTTGCCCAGTCAAGATACCTTCATCAGCAAGGAACAGCGTGGGGACATAAGAAGAGTTCATCAGGGACACCAACACCTTCCAAGGTATGAGTCGTCCTCCTTGCGTGTATGTGCCTTGGCCTCAAATGTTGCTTATGTGTGTGCCTTTCTACTTGTGAATTCTACATGAATCCATTTTCCCTGCTGATGTTGGGTGTATTTGTGGAAGAATATGCCACAGGTTTATTGGAGAGATGTTTTATTTCTTACTGTGCCTTTCCAGAAAATTGAGTTTATATGGACTGACTAAAGAGAAGTAAACACATCCATGGGGATTCATGAGCTACATAGTTTTAGAAGTGTGAACTCACAGAGTACCTTGAACCTGGGATAGTTGCCCTCTGAGTGTGTGTGTATATATCTCAAAGGCTATATGAATGACATGTCCTCCATGTCACCTATGTGCCAATGTCTCCTGTCACCAAAGTTCCACTGTCACCTATGAGCCTATGTCACACATTGCCATTGTCACCTAGGTCACCTATCTGCCAATGCTACTTTTGTCACCTATCTGCTAATTTCACTGATGTCATCCCTTTACCAATGCTACCTGCGAAAGCCATATCCACATGCCACCGATGAAATATAACAGCAAATGCCACTTATACCACTTATGTGTAAATGCCACCTATTCCCCTAAATTAAAGTCTCACTTTTGTCACTTATCTGTACATGTCACCTTCTACAAATGTCACCTATAGCCAAGGTGTCCTATGTCACCTATGTGCCAGTGTAACCTATCTGCAAGTGTCACCTATATCACTTCTGGCAATGCTACCTCTGAAACCTATCTGCCACTGTTACCAATATCCAAATGCCATCTGTGTCATATGCTGGTAAGTGCCACCCATGTCACCTCTCTGTAAAGGCCACCTATATCCCTTGTTGGCTAATGTCAATTATAGCACCTAGATGCTAATGACGCCCTTGTCAAATGTCTGCGATGTTTGTTATTCTTCTGCCAATGCTACCTTTGATGTCAATCTCCAAACACCATCTATGTAAGTTATGTGTAAATGCTGCCTGTGTCACTTATGTGTAACTGCCACCTATGTCCCCTAAATGTGTCACTTTTATCACCTATCTGTACATATCAAGTATCTACAAATGTCACCAAAGTGCCAATGTAGCCCATGTCACCTATGAGTGAATGTTGCCCATGTCACCTGTGTCACCAAGGTGATACTGTCGTCCATGTCACCAAGGTGCCACTATCACCTATGAGCCCATGTCACTCATGTGCCACTGACACCTGTGTCACCTATCTGCCAATGCTGCCATTTTGTTACCTATCTGCTAATCTCACCTCTGTTACCCATTTACCAATACCACCTGTGACAGCAATATCCACATTCCACCTATGTAATATAATTGTAAATGCCACTTATGGCACTTAAATGTAAATGCCACCTCTTCCCCTAAATGCAAATGTCACTTTTGTCACATCTTTGTACATGTCACTTACCTATAAATGTCACCATTATCACCATTGTAACAGTCACCCATATCACCTATGAGCCAATGTCATTGATGTGTCAGTGTCACTTATATCACTCATTGCCAAATGCCACCTGTGTCACCTCAATCACTGCCACCTTCGTCACCTATCTGCCAATACTACTTCTGTCACCCATCTGCCAGTGTCACCTGTGACACCAATCATCAAATGCCACCTATGTCATATACCAACAATGACCATTTTCTGTAAAGGCCACCTATATCCCTTTTCAGAAAATGTCACCCATAACACCTAGCCGCTAATGACATCCTTATCAATGCCTTTTATTTCACCTGCCAATGCCACCTGTGATACCAATCTTTGAAGTCACCTATGTTATTTATGGGCAAATGCCACCTATGTCATTTATGCCAAATGTCACTTATGTCTCCAAGTCACAAATGTCACTTTTTTTGCTGAAATCGTCCCTTTGTTAAAATGTCACCACTTTCTCTGAGATTGCTCTATCCCCTATGTCACCAAGGTGCCACAGTCATCCATGTCACCTATGTGCCAATGTCACCTATGTCACCTATCTACCAATGTCACCTATGACAGAAATATCCTCAAGCCACCTATGTGATAGAACTGCAAATGCCACCTATGTCACTTTGTGTAAATACCACCTATGTCCTTTAAATGTAAATGTCACTTTTATCACCTATCTGAACATGTCAAATATCTAAAAATGTCACCATTATGCCAATGTTACTTATGTCACATAACACAATTGCCACCCATATCATCTTAACCATTACCATTTTGTCACCTATCTCTTAATGCCATCTGTCTCCCATCTGTCAATGTCACCTTTGGCACCAATCTTTAAAAGCCACCTACATAAAAAATCAGCCAATGCTTCCCATGTCACCTCTCTGTAAAGGTCACCTGCATCCCTTACTGGCCAACATCATCTATAGCACTTAACTGTAAATGGCAACCTTGTCAAAAGTCTGCAATGTTTTTTTTATTTCACCTAACTGCCAATGCTACCTGTGACACTAATTTCCAAATTCCACCCATGTCATTTAAGAGTAAATGCCACCTACGTCACTTATTCACAAATGTCACCTCTGTCTCCAAATTGCAAATGTCACTTTTGTCACTTATCAGAAAAAGCTTCCTTAATAAACTGTCAACAATGTCACCAAGGTGCCACAGTCACTTATGTCACTAAGGTGTCACAGTCACGTATGTAACTTTTGTGCCAGTGTAATGTATGTCACCTCTTGCTAATTGCCATCCTATGTCACCTACATGCCAATGTTACTTTTGCCACTTATCTGAAACTCTTGACTATGTCACTTATCTACCAATGCCACCTGTGACAATGGTCTCCAGAAGTCACCTATGTAATATAACTGCAATTGCCACCTATGTCACTTACATAAATGCCAGTTATGTCACTTATATAAATGCCACCTATGTGTTTCAAATGTAAAATGTCACTTTTATCACCTATCTGTATGTCACCTACAAATGTCACCAATGTGGCAATGCCACCTATGTCACTAATGAGTAAATGTTATCTGTTACCTGTCACTAAACGCCACCTATGTCACCTGTCTGTGATTGCCACTTTTGTCACCTGTATCTCAATGTCACCTCTGTCATTCATCTGCCAATGTCATCTTTGACACCAGTCTCCCAATGCCATTTTCATCATATATTGGCAAATGCCCCCCCATGTCACCTCTTTGTAAAACCTACCCATACCCATTAACAGCCAATATCATCTATAACACCTAGCTGCTAACGGCACCCTTGTCAAATGTCTGCAATGTCTATTATTTCACCTAACTGCCAATGGCACCTGTGACGCCAATCTCCCAATGCTACCTCTATCATTTATGGGCAAATGCCACTTATGTCACTTATGTGCAAATGCTACCTATGTTACTTATGTGCAAATGTCACCTGTCTCCAAATTTCAAATGTCATTGTCTCTTATCTGAAAATGTTACCTTTATAAAATGCAACCAATGTCACCAAGGTGCCACTGTCACCTATGTCACCAAGTGCCATATTCACCTATATGCCAGTGTCACCCATGTCACCTACCACTAAATGTCACCTGTGTTGCCTATCATTAAATGCCACCTATGTCATCTATCTGCCAGTACCACTTTGTCCTCTATCGACAAATTGCATCTATGTCACTGTAAGTGTAAGCAAAGTGGATTTTTGTCAGTATTTTTTGGAGTTTGGTTTTCCAGGATCCATGACCATAACAATCTCTTGTCCCCAGGTGTTACATATGAGTTCTCTGGTTCAAAACATCTCCACCACTACCCGTGTAAATTTTAAGGGCCAATTATCACCTGTTTAGATTGTAAAGGTCAGGACCCTGGAGGAGTGGAGTGTAAAAATAAAGCAGGTGGGCACTGGTCAGTGAGCAGGGAACCTTCAGGATTGAAATGCACAAGCTAGGATGCTGTGTGTTCCTTGATCAGCCCCCATCAAGGCTTGGGGGGAATCTGTGTTTGCCTCAACTGACCCCATTGAGGCTTGAGGGGATTTGGGGGAATGCACAAGTTGTGCCTGTTTTGATTGGGCCTATTGAGAGGTAGGGGGAGTTGCCCCCTCCCCCTTCTCACCAGCCACTGCGAGGCCGGTGATTAGGGAATGCTGTAGGAGTTGGTGCTCAGCAACGTTTGTGAGAAGGTTAGATAGAATAAAGTCTACATCGTTTAATTGTTAATCCCTTTGAAGCTGTCTTTCTTTATAAAAGCAGATCAAAGAATTCTGTGCTAGCGGGCCATCCTGGCTGTGCTAGGGTGCTTGCTAATACAGTCATCTACCTACAAATGCCATCTGTGACACAATCTCCACATGCCACTTATGTGATATAACCACAAATGCCACCTATGTGGCTTATGCACAAATGCCACCTATATTTCTAAATTGCAGGTGTCACTTTGGTCACTTATAGTGAAATGTTACCTTTATAAAAATGTCAACAACATCATCAAGGTGCCATTGTCATCTATGTCACTATAGTGCCACTGTCACCTATATGTAAATGTCACCTATTGCTAAATGCCACCTATGTCACCTATCTGTCATTGCCACCTGTGACAGCAATTTTCACCTGCTACCTATGTAATATAACTGCAAATGCCACCAATGTCCCTTATGTGTAAATGCCACCTATGTTTTAGAAACGTAAATGCCATTTTTGTCACCTATCTGTGTATGTCAACCTATCTGCAAATGTTACCAATGTGTCAATGTCACTCATGTCACCCAGAAGCCAATGTCACCAAATGTCACCTCAACCATTTCTACCTTTGTCACCTATCTGCCAATGCCACCTCTGTCATCCATCTGCCAATGTCACCTGTGACACCAATCTCCAGTTGTCACCTATGCCATATACTGGCAAATATCACCCATGCCACCTCTCTGTAAATTCTACCTATATCCCTTGGTGGCCAATGTCAGTTACAACACATAGCTGCTAATGGCACCCTTGTCAAATGTCTGCAGTGTCTTTTATTTCACCTAACTGCTGAAGGAAAGAAGGAAAAGGAGTTACTTGCTATGTACAAAGCACTGGGGGTAAAAATGAAAAGCAGGACAGTCCCCGCTCTGAAGGAGCTCACATTCTAATGGAGAAGACAACACGTGTACATGGAAGGCTTTACCTACAAGGCAGATAGAAAGGTCTCATGGGCCTTAAAGTACAGTAGCAAAGCAGAAAGTAATGCCTCTCCTTTAATGTTATTTCCATTAATAAAATCACATTAGTTTTGATGTTGGATCATTTGACAATGCCAGGGACTGTGGTGACAAGTCTTTTCTTTTCTGGGTCTTTAATATCTGTGACTATAGCACTGCAGAAGCACTTGCCTGGCTGCATCTCCAGAAGGACTGATTCCAAGGATAATGGTTGTAGACACTGGGCTAGAAGCATTACCATTCTCCAGGCTCTTGGATTTAGGGACCCCCAGGGATGTCTCCATCAGGGTCCGAGGGGACTTAGTGGTCCAATGTGGTGGTGGTGGTGGTGGTGGTGGTGTCTGTCTCTCTCTCAGAGTGCCTTGATGCTTCAGCTAGGCTGTCTTACCTGCTCTGTGGATGGCACTTGGTTGGTAGTTTATAGGGCTGGCTGTGCCTTTTCTTCACAGGAGTCGCTTCTGTGGATGAAAGCTTGAGGACTGAGCTGGAAGCAGGACCCAAAAAGAAGAAAAGGGCACCTGGGAAGGTGAGATGACTTAATAGAATACCTTATGACGACTGGTTGAAGACACTGGGCAGGAGAAAAGAGAAGTGATAGCTGTCGACAAGTATTTGGTGGAAGAGATTATACTTCTGCTTGGCTCTAGAGAACAGGACTAGAATCAGTAGGGAGAAGTTATAAAGAAATAGAATTTTGTTCAACATGAAGGAAAACTTCCTAGTAGGAGAGAGAGTTGTTTCCAAATGGAGTGGGCTGCATTAGGGATATTGAGTTCTCTTTTATTGGAGATCATCAAATGGAGATTGGATGACCATTAGCAGTGTATTTGAAGAGATTGCTCTCCAGATATGGGTTGGTTTAGATAGCCTTTAAGGTCATTCCCAAAACTGAAATTCTCTTATTCTATAAAGTCATTCCCACTGTGAAAAGGTGGCAGCATGACAAAGTCCAACCCATAGCTATGTATCGGACCCTTAAAAATGACTTTCTAATTAAGTGGTAGATGTACTATAGTAGGGTGCATATTCAAAACAGAAAAATCATCTTTCAGG